>NW_021604601.1:3802552-3870157 GCF_004785775.1 Grammomys surdaster | reverse complement strand
AATAATAATAATAATAATAATAATTTTTAAAGAGTTGAATGCTTTTTAAATTTTATTATGTATTAATATGTGGGGAAACCATTCAACATTCATGGTGGCCAACTTACAGGATCAGACTAAGTAGCCACGAACAGATGAATGGATAAAGAAAACATGGCTACCTTACAATGGAGTCTTACTCTACCATAAAGAAGAAAACAGTGGTGAAGATAATATTGAGCAAATAAGCCAGACTCAAAACTATAGCGATACTGTGATGCTTTGAATATGCTTGGCCTATAGGGAGTGGTGCTGTTAGGTGGTGTGGCCCTGCTGGAGGACGTGTGCCACTGTGTGGGTGGGCTTTGGAGGTTTCCTCCTAAGTTCAGGCTCCGCCCACTGCAGAAGAGAGTTTCCTCCTAGCTGCTGAGGAAGTCAAGTCTTGTGTTTGCCTTCAGAACAAGATGTTAGAACTCTCAGCTCGTCCTGTACCATGCCTACCTGGATGCTGTCATGTTCCTGCCGTGATGATAATGACTGAGCCTCGGAACCTGTAAGCCAGCCTCAATTAAATGTTGTCCTTCATGAAAGTTGTCTTGGTCATGGTGTCTCCTCATAGCAATAAACCCTAACTAAGACAGACATCATAGACAAATTCTTTACATATTATACGACAACCCAGAGAACGGCAGAAAATATTTACCAATCTTTTATTTGGTAAGAGACTTCTCTGGCCCTATTTTTTTTGAGACAGGGTCTCACTGTGTAGCCAAGGCTGGCCTGGAACTCTACCTGTAGTCCAGGCTCACCTCAAACTTATGATCCAAAGAAGTTACAGAAATGATCAGTAAGCACCTCATTTGCTCCATGTCCAGCACCGTGGATATAATCAAAAGCATCAACATTGCTGAGTGCTAACAAGGACGTTGGGTAACCAGAGCCCCGATGCATTTCGGAAGGAAATAGGAAAACACTTGAGAACGTTCTGGCAGTCAATCAAAACATTCAGATCACTCTATGACCCAGCACTTTCACTCCTGGGTATCTATCAAGGAGGACTGAAAACAGGAAACATCAGCATCTGTCCATCAATAGTCACAGCTACAGCATTCCTGCATGAGAAAGTGGAAACTCTAGGCCAGCCCATAGCTGTAATCCCAGCACTGGGAAGGTGAGGGCTCAGCAGTCATTAATTTGCAGTGTTGGGTACATAGCACGTTCAAGGCCAACTTGGGCAACGTTAAGACCCTATCTCAAAACAAACACATTAAAGTAGACAAGGAAGAAGAGAGAGCACTGACCAGCAAATCAAATGTTGTGTATCTATATAATGGAGTACTATTCAGCTGTCAAAAAGAGAGTACTGATGAGTTGTTCCTTTAAAGGAAGCCAACCACAAAAGGCCATGCATTTTATTATTCTATTTAAATGCCTAGAATGTATAAATAACTATACAGAAGCAAAACAATCAGTTATCAGTGGTTCTGGGTTTTATTTTAGGGGTGCCAAATGTTCCGATGTTGGTTGTAAAGATGATTGCACAAGGTTCTAAGTGTACTAAAATACTGTGTACCTCAAATGAGTCATATTGGACTGTCAATAAAGCTGTTTAAAAAAAAAAAAAAACAACCAAGTGGTGTGCAGCACAAATCTGCAATCTCAGCAGTTGGAAGGCTGAGGCCAGAGGAAAATGAGTTTGAGGCCATAAATTCTAGAACTAGCCAGGAATGGTGGCACACACCTTTAATTCCCAACACTAGGGAGGCAGAGGCAGGTGGATCTGAGTTTGAGGGGCAGCCTAGTCTAGAGTAAATTCTTGGATAGCCAGGGCTACACAGAGACCCTGCCCCCAACAGACAGACAGACAGACAGACAGACAGACAGACAAGAGCATTGGGCCAGTCATTAGTTCATGTCTGTAATCTTACACTACTTGGGAGGCTGAGGCAGGAGGATAGCAGAGAGTTCAAGGAGAGCCTGGGCTACAGAGTGAACCTGTTGAAAAAAACTGGTTAAAAAAAAAAAAAAGGCACTGCTTCCTGCTAAGCACCCATGACCCTCTCCCAGACTGCCTTTTTCTTGCTCTAACTTGCTTCCCTGCTTTCCCTTGTTGGGGTGGAGCTGAACCACTTTCAGAAATACTACAATGCCATGTTCTTAAGAAACCACATAGCAAAAATAGGGGGATGCAAGAAGAGTGCTTTGCAAACTGTGGCCCGTGATAGCTCAGGTCACCATGAAGGCGATCCACACAGCTATGTTCTAAACTCCAGGTTCTGCCTGAAGTTACAACTGGCTGATCATTTCAGTGACTTGATGCTTAAAACAGACATGTGAACAGGAAACAGCACATCCTCAGAGGGCTTCACATATCCTGAAGAACCCAACCTGAACAAGATCAGGACCCAGCTTCACTGTCATGCCATCTCACAGTGACTGCGGGTACCAGCTAAGTCCTGTATTGTACAGATCTCAAGTTTAACCTACTTGTCCTCACTTATCCAAAGAGCAAATAAAAACCAGTGGAATTCTCTGTAAAAATCATTTTTATTATATTATTATCATTATATTATTCTAGTACAAGAAAGCATCTCCAACTTTAGTTCCAATTGCTTTGAAAAAGAGTAACATGAATTTACAGACTATGACTATGTCTGAGGTGAGGAACTTCACAACCTGTGATATGAAGACTGAGCTCAGCCGGGCAGTATCTAAAACAACACATAACAGTCGTCTCCACAGTCTGCTACCGCAAACCAACATCGCTGTGGTGGGAACGTCAGCATGGCAATCGTAGGACAATGGAAGCAACCCTGCACTCATACTTCATCAATCACTCTTTACGATGCTCAGTTGTGCTTTGACCCGTTCTGCAGGTCAATCCAAATACAAATCTATGCAAGAAAATGGGCTTTGAAAACTTAACCGTACAAGAGAGCAGGCTGAAGTTCAAGTCTGAGGTAATTCTGTCTCTGTGTGTTCAAGCATCATGCACGTGCCTCCCAGGAGAGCTCTTACAAGGCATGTCACTGGGCCGCGAATTCAAGAGCCAAAACTAAGTTAAATAATACTTAAGTCTCCTAGATATTAAATAATCATTCCGTTTAAGAAAACAGGATTAACTAACATGTAAATTAGTTTTTAAAGCAAAATTCACTTACATTTTTTGCATTCTTCAAAATTAAAAATTAGTTCATAAAAAAATTAGTTCATTAAAACCACTTGAAAGTTTGCATTTAACTTGGCATAGTAACTAATAGCCCAACAGAAGTATAACTGGCTTAAAATCAAAACAGTGCAGTGGGGGAAAACATTCCAAGGAAGCCTCATCTATATACAGTATGTAAGACAGCACAGGGGCTGAGAAACGGGCTTCCTATGCTGATGAGAAGCCAGGCCTAAATCCATGTACTGTTTTTCTGAGGCTGAAAGGAGATTCTCAGAACACTGTCTGCAACCAGGAACTCCTGAGTGGAGTCAAAGTGGCCCATCAAACTGAAATATTCCATACTTGCCAGTGGTCAGCCAGTGGGGATCAGAGGCCGTGAGCTGCTCGGCCTGCCCAGGCTGCAGACCTACCTGAAGCTCACACTTTAATGTTCTTATGCTACAGAGAGGTGCAGGGTGGAAGCCACTCAGAGCCTGATGAAACGGAAAGGTGAACTTCCATTTTCTGTCACCCATTAGCTTCCTATAATTCAAATCTCCCTTGAATAAAACAAGACATGCCTTTTGCAGTTCAGCGTATAAGTCAGGGGCGACCTGGGGCATCACACAATATGGATGAGGCAGAGTCCAAAATGCATGGTCGTGGTAAACCCACCTCCTCATCGTAACATAGGTCTCCCAGTTGGTCCCACAGGTGGACATGGACTCCAGATTGCTACTCTTCATACGCTCGACTATCCAGTTAAAGTCACGCAAAGTAACGTCAGACACAAACCATGGGATAGTTTTCCCATGAAAATGAATCTCAGTGGCTAACTCAGAGGATAACAAGAAGTCCGCAAATACTAAATCTGTAATCAGTTCAAACCCAGAATTATCCAGAACAATGTCTACTCTAACTCTGGGAGTTTCTGCTGTTTTCTTTAACTTACTGAGCAATGCCCAGAGAGATTCTGTGTCATTTATTAAAATGAATGGTTTTAGGTCTTGCAAACAATTTATTATATTGGCCTTCTGAGAACTACTTTCTCCACCTGAGAGAGATAGATCACACTTATTCCCCCAGAGGGAAATCTGAAATGAAAAAAAAAAAAGTTATTACTCTTTTATACAACAAACAACTCCACTGTACAGAAAGGTACCCAAAAATACTCATAATATTTCTATAAAATTCTTAAAAGTTCCACCAAATCTATAGTTTCTCTAACACAGAGTTATTACATGATACTGTATTAAGTACAGTAAGACTGATATTTTGGTGAATATATAAAAACTGTAAGTAGCATTAGCACCTACATTGCTGATTTAGACACAGCTGTTAATACCATCAGAAGCTCTGAGAAAGGATCACAACTTATTTTATAATTGGAAATCAAGGGGAAAAGCCAAGCTCCCTTACTCTCCACATCCTCAAACCATTGTATTTCCTTGTACCGACCACACAACCTCAGGAGGACATGGCAGCCTAAGACCTGGCTTGATAGTTTGCTAATGGAAATTGGACACACAGACATCTCAAGATATAATCCTTAAGACCAGGTGATGTTAGCCACAGGCCCAATGTAGCCATCTATTATTTAGCACATACTGAAGCAATGCTCAATGCTATTTTCTAGGAAGTATTTGATCCTATGGTTTTTAAGCTATACAATCCCACGTCCAGGACTGCAGGCTGGGATCCATGCTGTGTTCAAACATTGTCCATTACAGATCCTCAGGAGTGAAGGTCCCTAAGACTCGGGCTCTGCAACCTGAATGTGAATAGAACACCGCCCACCTGAGGACTGACATAATGAGTGTCACGGCACACCAAAGTTGTGCCTACGGAAGCATCTGGCACAGTGGCTGGGGTAAAGCTCAGGCTTCTTGCACTTGTCTGGAACACCCGAGGGCCTGAGGTCAACCCCAGCATCACTACAAAAAAGAATGGACTACGTGGTCTCTGTAACGTCTGGCAGCTCTAGGGGTTAGAAGGGACGTCACTGCAGACAACATGGAAATGGACAACTGTCTTCCAATAACACTTATCTTTAAAAAAAAATCACCCAAGGGGCTGCAGGGATGGTTCAGCAGCTAAGAGCACTGGGTGTGCAATCATCCAGGCCCAAGTTTGATTCCAGCACCCACATATCACACCCAAAGTCCCGGACCCCTGATTCCAGCTCTGAGCAATCTGGCACCCTTCCTGGCTTCCAGGCCCACACATATACACTCACTTGTATACACACACACACACACACACACACACACATACACACACACACTCTCAGTAAGTATTGTCCAGTGAGTCTCTATTCTCTTATGCACTTTTCTGAACTGGGTTTTCACTATCTAGCCCTGACTGGCCTTGAATTCACAGTGATCCTCCTGCCTCTGCCTTCAAATGCTGTGATAAAGGTGTGCATCACCGTCCCCAGCTGTCACCTTTAGAGTTAGGAAACTGCCTAGGTATGGTGGCACACGGCTACCTTCCCAGCTACCTGAGAGAAGGCTCAAACAAAAGAAGTGCCTGCACCATGGGGTCCAGGGCCAGCCTGCACATGGAAGGCCCTGGCTCAAAACAAAACAAACACAAAACTAAAATCAGGATGATACATCTTCAACCAGGAGCACCATCAAGATTAACTGATAGAATTTTGTTGTTGTTGTTGTTGTTTTAAAGACAAAAAGGGCTCAAATAAAACAAAGTGGTGTGAGTCACCATCCTCTGCACCTGTGCTGTTATGCCCGCTCCCCCCGTCTCTATGCATTTCCCCAAAAAGACTGCTTGAAGAGAAATCCAAACTTAGGTCATAGGCTGCTGAGTGTATCTCCTTGTTCCTGTTTTGATCCTTGTTCCTATTTTTATTCCTGTTCTTGTTTGTGTTACTGTTTTGTGGGGAGTATAATAGGGAGCTATGCAGTTGAAAATATAGCATTTGGCCAGGCCGTGGTGGTGCACGCCTTTAATCCCAGCCCTTGGGAGGCAGAGGCAGGCGGATTTCTGAGTTCGAGGCCAGCCTGGTCTACAGAGTGAGTTCCAGGACAGCCAGAACTACACAGAGAAACCCTGTCTCGAAAAAAACAAAAACAAAAAAAAAAAAAAGAAAAAAAAAAAAAGAAAATATAGCATTTGGTTCTTTACCAGATGACTCCTTGTCTTTCTCTCGCCCTCAGCCCTCCGCCGATCCAAGGAACTCAGTCAGCTATGCTGGCGTAGCTGACAAAGTGGGGCTGGTAAGACAGCTCGGCAGGTAACAGCATTTGCCACCAAGCCTGATGACCTGGATTAGGTCTACGCACCCCACATGGTGGAAAGAGAGACAACCCCTGCAATTTGTTCTCTGACCACCTCATGTACACTGTGGCAAGAGTGTGCCCCATAAATCACTGTAAAAATCAAAAGTAAATGATCTGTCCAAGTCACCCGTTCCTCCAGCCTACAGGGACCACGTGCACATGGCACACCTGACTTTCCAGCTGAGGAGGTGCCTTCTGGCCCTGCACATGCCCTTCGACCCATCTCAGGTCATCCATGTGCCCTCAGCACCACAAGGACTAAGCTGGGCATGGTGTTCCATACTTGTAATCCCAGCACTTGAGAAGCTGAGGCAGGAGGACTGCTGTGAGTTTGAGGTTAGCCTGCACAGCACATATTACAGGCCGGTCTGGGCTACAGTAAGACTGTCTCAAAACATAAAATGGGTGCTAGGGCAACAAAGGTGGCCTTTTTTTTTTCTGTGACCCTAGGGTCACAGAAAATCATAATACAGTATTACTGATATATAACAATCTGCATAAAATAGCATGTGTTTGTATAAAGTCATGTGTGTAGTATTCTTTGCATACCTGCAGGAGTTTAAAGAACTCGTCCTGGATCTGGTTTTCCCTGAGGTCTTTGACAGGTTTCAGCTGCAGCAAGTGTTTGCACAGAGCATCGATGGAATCCTGCGACTCAAAGAAGTTCTCATCTTTGCTTTCCTTAAACACATCGAAGTCATGGATTGGCGGACTGTGGCAGGAGACAAACATGGTAAGGCATTTCTGTGAGTCCTTACACAAAAACAAATCTCTCTGGGCCAGGAATGGCTGGTAGCACACACCTTTAAACCTGCTGCACCAGGGGCAAAGGCAGATGGATCTCTATGAGTTTAAGACAAGCCTGGTGTGCACTCCAGTCCAACCACTGTACACGCTACAGAGTGAGATCCTATCTCAAAGAAAGAAACAAAGCAAAACTGAAACTCAAGCTACTTTACTAAAACTAGCTCAGAATTATTACAGACTGTGTCCATAACCATTTACCCCACAGAGACAAGTGGGGATGGGAAGGAGATGACACGGTAACGAACTACTTCCATCCCACATCCTTCCATCCCCTACGTGAAGGGCTCCTAATACCGAGAACTGAGAGTAAACAGACATCATGAGTGCCACAGTGATCACCAAGAGTCGCAGCAACAGAGTCCTTGAGGAAAACAGGATACTCTGTAAAAACCAGTGGAGTGACAAACGGATCGCTCGTGCACAGATTTGAATGGTGTCATACTTTACTCCCAGCTTACTTCTGACCTAAGGTGATGTTTGTGTTATGGCTCCATCATCTTCACGAGAAGGTGTGTGAGAAAATAACTAAGATATAGGTACTAATATGACAGCCATTGAGGAACTGAAAAGACATCCTGATTAATGTCTGCAATTAACTGTATTCTTTCAGTCCATCCATGTCAGGATATAAACAATATAGGGCTCATGTAATGAGGTTGGTTTGTTTGATCTTGTTTTTGAGACAGGTTCTCACTGTGTAGTCCAGGCTGGCCTGGACCTCATGGCAGTCCTCCTGCCTCAACTTTCAGCAAGACTGTTCTTATAAATGACATACCAGGTGCTGCTGCTCCTTCTGACCAGCAGTGAGCTGGGAAGCCACATCTCTACTCCAAGGGTGCTGTCATTGCCAAAGTACTTTGCAGCTCCTCTTTGGGAACTTCCTTCAGAACCTGTGGCATATTATTAAACACTGTCAGTGACTGTGGAACTTGCTTGGCAACAGGCAATAGTCACTCAGAAATGTCAGTAGACTATAGACCACAATCAAGCTGAGTAAAATCATTTTGATTAAAAAACTTGAGTGACTCAAAATTAGCGAAACTAATTTTCCTTTTTGAGGACTGGAAATGGGCTTGGAAATAAATTCCAAAGAATTAAAAGGTATTTTTAGCAATGACAGCATTATTGAAATCAGTCAGTTCCTCAAGGAGATTTAAAAGGGCAAGAGGCCATATGGATGTACAAATTCAAATGTGGGGAGTGGCAAACAAAAGCCCACAGACCCAGTGAGGCCTGTTCTATGTGACCCAAAACCCAAGAACGGTTAACAGTTAAGTAGACAAGCACTCAGGCATGGTGGTCTATGCCTGTAGAAGGCTGAGGCAGGAGAATTTTCTGGAATTTGGAGCCAAACTGGGCTTCATAGTGAATTCTAGGCTAGCAAAGGAAGGGAGGGAAGGTGAGAGGGGAGGAAGCTGGTGTGTGCTGTATTCTGTGCCATGTGGAACCGGAAGCTCAGTGTCTGTAATCCAAGCTGTACTGGAACACCGGCTGACACGGGAGCTACGGCTATCACATCATGGTGGCAAGACTGTGTGGCTGTGACAGAGACCATTGGCCTAGAAAGCTAAACTACTCCAGCTCTCTACAGAAAAGTCTGCCAACTCATGTTCTTTAACTAATAGTTATTGATTAGAGTCATAGCTCAGGTATGAACATGAATTTCTGTTTATGACTAAGGGAGCAAATGTCACATAGATATATGCAGTTTCTCATTTTAGAACATTCACTACGTCAGAATCGGATGAGGCTGTGGATGGCCATATGCCCTGAGCAAACAATACACATAAAACTATTCCAAACAGAAACACACATCCATCCTCCTCCTCCTCAAAAACATGTTAGAACTGGGCAGATGAAATGGGGCTTAGTGGTTAAGATCACTGGTTACTCCGCCAGAGGACCCAGTTTCAGTCCTCAGCACCCACATGGAAGCTCTAACCATCTCTAACTGCAGTTCAAGGGGCACAAAATAAGAAGTAAAGTCATATAACCCCCCCGAAGCCCACATTACAATGTTTGCAGCTTTGTTCTTTGTAAAATCCCAAACTGGAACTGCTGTGGATGGCCTGGCACTCTCTGTATTTTGATGCTAACTCCACTTCCCCAAGAGGGGCTGCCTTGGACAGTTGTGACCAAGTGAACCTTCTCCCCATATTAACTGGTAAAATAAAGGCTAGAGCCAGTGACTGGGCAGTGTAAGGCAGAGCTGTAAGTTTTAGAGAGGGGACAGAGACAAGACGGTACCTGAAGGAGAGGATGATGAGCCAGAACCATGTGGCATTAGGAGACATAAGTAACTGGGGATTTCATAGATGACTGAGTAATGTAGGGTGCATCTGTCCAATCTAGGTGTGTAGCTTGTATCTACATCAACTGAGTTTTGAGTTCTTTGTGTGGACATATTGAGGGTTGAAGATTTACTGTTATAAATCTAGCTGGTAAACTACAAGCCTCTGGAGTTTTCATTTTACAGACTAGGGGATTAGAGCCAGCAGTTTCAGCAGGCTAGCCACAGGGAGCAGACGGCTTGGAAAGCAGTTTGGTGGCAGCAGCTACCCTTGGGAACCTGGGCAGACCACTGTTTGGGGATCCCCACGAGAGGGGTGGTGGTGGTGGGAAACCTCTGTTGCTGGTGCCTAGCCAGCCATACCGTGGATTGTTTTTTTATAACTACATGCTACACGGAACAACTAAGCTATCAGCACTTCAGATTACCAAACTGAAGGCTCACAATGTGGAGTATTCCTCAGCAATGTGGACAACTGAGAATGCCGTGCATCGATAGATACTAATGACCCCACCAAGCAACAGTCAGTGGAAGACGCCTCCATAAGCTGTTCAGTTCACTCACCTGTAATCTCAGCACTTAGGGGGCTGAGACAGGAGGACTGTGGTTTTGAAACCAGTCTGGGCTATGTGAGTTCAAAGACATCGAGACCATGTCTCAGGAAGGAAACCAAACCAACCAACCAAACATATATATGTGTGTATAGTGTATATATATATATATATGTATATGTATATATATGTATATGTATATATATTAGATATATATATTAATATATATACATATATATGTATGTATACATATAAATATATATAAAATCAGTAAATCAATATATAGCTTTTTAAAAGCAGGCAAAAACAAACAAACACACACAACAAAACACCTGACCCAGGTCAGGTAGTTGTCCCCAGTGATGAAACAAAGTTCTATCTGTTCTGCAAAAACTAGAATCAAAAGCTCTATCATTTCCTAAAATGATTTCATTTTATAATTATTATTGGTTTGACTGACTGATTCATTTCTTACTTCCTTCTTTTCTTTCTCTCACCAGGGTTTCATGCCAAGGGTAACCTAGAACTTGCTATACAACTCAGGTTGTCCTCAAACAGAGACTCTTCTTGCCTCAGTGTCCCAAACTGGCTTTGATCTATTACTTTAAATCATCCTATGATTGTGGGGCCAGGGAGGTGTGGGACTGAGGGAGCTAGTCAGGAGCAAAAGTGGGGATGACGTATGTCCAAACCCAGAAATGTGGTTCTGAGATCAGCAGGGGAAGGATAGCTCCCCATCTGGCCCAGGCCTGCATATCCTGGCCCACACAGCCCTGTGCCCAGACCCATGCCCAGCGAAGGTCACATAGCCTAGCGGCCAGGGTGATCTTCTTCTCCTGCAAGGTAATGTCCAGCAATATCTGAAGCTCCTCTCCATGCATATGAAGCATCCTCGGTGCTCTGCCCCCCTCCCCACCAATGATGTACACTCTCCCCAAAGACCCCTAGCCACTCTCTAAAAGTTTAAATAGTGTTTGTTCTCCCAATTAAATGTACTGTCTCACTGAAGCCAGTCTTGGAAGAGTCTTCTCAACTATGCCCACTAGCTGCCTGATGTTCCTATTACTCCCTCACCCATTCCTGCCTTGCTTCCCCAGTTGTGATAGCAACCACAGTGTTGCAGGCTGGTCGAGGAGCCTAAGCTCCTACTATGGTATTCAGAAACAGGTACTAAAGGATTGCTTCTACATCAAACTTGTATTTTTGGAACCTATAAACTAAAAAAACAATTCATATCACCTCTTCTTCTGCACTATAAATAAGATGCACGTCAGAATTTCTTATGAAAAGGTAAATAGAATAAATGATCTATAAAAAGGTTTTGGAATGTATGACATTTAATTTTTTTTTTTAATCTAGCCATTAAAAACAAAATACCAGGCCGGGCGGTGGTGGCGCACGCCTTTAATCCCAGCACTTGGGAGGCAGAGGCAGGCGGATTTCTGAGTTCGAGGCCAGCCTGGTCTACCAAGTGAGTTCCAGGACAGCCAGAACTACACAGAGAAACCCTGTCTTGAAAAACCAAAAAAAAAAAATACCAGGGCTAGAGAAATACAGTAGTCAAGAGCACTTCCCATTCTTCCATGACCCAGGTTCTGTTCCCAGGACCCAAATCAATTAACTTAGAACCTCTTGTAACTCCAGATCTAGGGGATCCAGAGGCCTCCAGCCTCTCCTGGTGCCCACACATTCGTGCGTGCATACACACACACACACACACACACACACACACACACACACGCAAAGTAAGCAGCGCATACATACACAAACAGTGCATATAAACACAGAAATACATCTTTAAAACTAAAAGAAAGACAGAAGAAAGATTAAGAGAGTATGTGACGAGAGTCTCTTTTCTGATTATCCCTTTACAGAATAAACTCTGATATTTTATTGTAATGGTGTACACTGATTGTCAGCTTAAGGATCTGGAATCCCCTTGGAGGCAAATCCCTGGCCTGTTAGAGTATCTAGATCAGGTCAGGACCCATCCTAATGTAGGCAGCACCAGTCCCTGGACTGCAGGAGGAGAGTGAGCAGAGCCACAGCCCTCCTTCCTGTCTGCTCCTGCTGCTGACGGAATGTGATGTGATGTGACATGACCGGCTGCCTGAACATCCCACTCGTGCCACAGGCCTCCTCTGCCACCAGGGAGCTCACTCTTGCTCCACAGCCATAGTCACTCTCCCTAAGCTGCCTCCAGCCAAGTGCTTAGCACAATGAGAAAAGTAACCAAACACATTTCCTGTCATCTATAGAGAAAGCATTTGTTCCTTTGTTAATTGTTTTTTGGTTTTGTTTTTGTCTTAGAGACAAGTTCTCACTGTGTAGCTCTGACTGGGCTGGAACCCCCTCTGTAAACCAGGCTGGCCTCAAACTCACAGAGATCCACCTGCCTCAGCCTCCCAAGTGCTGGGATTAAAGGCTTGCGATACCACCATCCAGATTCTACCATAATTTAAAAGAGAAAAAAAAAAAAAAAAGAAAGGCTCCACTATGTAGTTCTGGCTGGGCTTGAACTCAGAGATCCACCTGCTTCTGCCCTTCAAGTGCTATGGTTAAAGGTGGGCACCACCAAACCCAGCCCCATCTTACATGTCAAACTCACATTTGTATTCGGTAAGCACTCTTTGCTTTACTGCAGACATCTTTTTGAAAGCATGTTTAAGGCTGGGAGAGAAGGTGTGGGAACTGCTGCCCATAAGCTCTTCTCTGATCTCCACACACACAGAGCCTTTAGTAAGGTCATATCATTCAGCCATTTGTGGAAATGTCCAACAGTATTTATTGTTTCTATTTGTTGAATTATTCTTTTCTCTAATTACATTTATTTATTTATTGAGGGTGTGCTCACATGACATGGTAAGCCCATGGAAGTCAGATCAAATGACAACTTTGGGGATTCAGTTCGTTCCTTCACTATGTGGGTCCTTCCATTTTGGCAGCAAGCTCCTACCCTGCTGAGCCATCTTGCTGGCCCCCAGTAAACTATTCAAAAATAGTTGTCACTTATGTAACCACTTGTCATCTACTGGCTGTACACTTGCCTCTGTATGATGGCTTCATGAATTCTCCGATACATGTAGCACTCTACAAACAACCAGGGAGAGAAGAACCAGCGTGGCTCCCCATCCCCTTCGTTTAAAAGGCTCCGCTGATACTCCAGGTACTGATTCCACATGTCCGTGTCAACACACTTGTCCACCAAGGGGATAATTGGTTTATCTGTCTGCAGCTCATTCCGTAGTTTAGAAAGAAGAGAGATGGCTTTCTTTTCAGCTTCAACGCCTTCCTGTAAAAGTACAAAGGGACAAGAAAAAGCTTTGCTGTGTGTGAGTGCACACACGTGTGCATATTCTGTGTGTGGGTGCACACACGCGTGTGCATACTCCTTCAGGGCTTCGTAGCTTTACAGACCTAAAGTGAAGAAGGAAACCACAGTACTTTAAACCCACACTTAGGCTTTTATATGATCTTAATGATCTTTTTTTCCTGTTTTCTACAACCCAGACTTTCTGTTTTCAAGCCTGTGGAAGGCAGAGGGACAGGACCCACTAGCATCGCCCCCTGCACCTTTCCTACTTGCACACCCTTCCAGTGCCACGACTAGGAAGGAAACCTGGACTCCCTGGGTTCCTCCTGCAGTTCTGCAGACCACATCCTTGCTCCCAGGTCACTGACAGACAGTTGCCCCATCCCTATGACACATCAGAGAGGAGACACAAGATGGAATAACAATACAGTGCCTGAAACTCCACACCAGCAAGATGCATGTCTCCTGGAAAACAAGACATTGCTGAAGCAGGGAGGGGCACTGCTGTAATCCCAGTACTTGTGAAGCTGAGAGGAAAGGATCAGAGGGCCAACACCAGCACTGGCTGTATACAGTCTGGGGCCAGCCTGGGCTATGAGAAGGGAGGGTTTTTTTTGTTTTTGTTTTTGTTTTTGTTTTTTTTTGGTTTTTTGAGACAGGGTTTCTCTGTGTAGCCCTGGTTGTCCTGGAACTCACTCTGTAGACCAGGCTGGCCTCGAACTCAGAAATCTACCTGTCTCTGCCTCCCAAGTGCTGGGATCAAAGGCGTGCGCCACCACCACCCGGCGAAGGGAGAGTTTTTATAAGACCATGATTAGGGAAGTCTCTATGGTGTTCCAATCCCATTACCTGGCCAATCTATCCTCCTCCTCCTCCCTCTGCTCAGAATGGAAGCCAGCACTTCCTACATGCTCAGCAGGCACTCAGTCACTACGCTCTACCCACACCAAATCTGTTTGGGATCAAGGAGGATCCACTTTGCTGCTTAGAGGCTGAGGTTTTAAGAGATTTTCAGGGTTACAATGTTAGAAGATTCAAAAACTACCAAGTTTTAGAAACAGCCTGAGTGTGTGTGTGCGTGTGTGTGTGCATGTGTGTGTGCATGTGCATGTGTGTGCATATGTCTGTGTGTATGTGCCTGTGATTGGAGACTGAACTCAAGGCTGGCATACCAAGCACATGCCCGGCCACTGAGCCAAATCTCATACAATACACGTCTTTCGTTTTTGAATTTTTACTTGTTTATGTATGTGCCTCTATATGTGTGCGCACTAATGTGCATATAAGCAGAAACATATGTGCACATGCAGAGGCCAAAAGCCAGCACAGGTCCTTCAGAGTTGAGTTCCAGGGTTTGCAGGTCAGCAGGCTTGCTCTGTGACTGCTGAGATCCAAACTCCAGTCCTCCTGCTTATGAGCAAGTGCTCTTAATTAGTGAGCACCTATCTCTCCAGCATGGCCTCCATACTATAGAGTAAGAGTTACCCTCTGCAACTCTCTACCCTAAGGTCTTTCATTTGAATACATTATTTTAGGATAAGTTACAACTGCGACTTTGTCTGTTTGCTTGGAGACAGGGTCTCATGAGGGCTGATCTCATCAGGGCTGATCTGGAATTCACATGGCCCAGACTAGCCTTGAACTCACAGCGCTTCACCTTTCTCTGCTTCTCAGGTGTGGGGATTAAAGACATACACCAGCACGCCTGGCCCCAGATGAGATTTGTATAGGACTGTCAGCATCATCTTTTATAGGAGCCTGGATTTAATGTTGCGTCAATACCTGTTACTTACCTTGTTTCACTTCAGTTCAGACATTTTCTGAGACCTGTCTGTGCCAGGCACTGTTCAGTCAGAGACAAATAAATGAGGCCTATGGCACCCCTAAGAGAGTCAACATCTACTCAATCAGGTAGTCTAAGGGATGGGCTTTTGAGAACCACATGACAGACATGGTTCCCTTGAGGACATGGTACTGCTCATAGAGCCAAAGGAGAGAGGCTAGAAAGTGTGGGAGCCCTAGGAGGTTTCAGCAGTAGAGCTGAGAGGGAAACTAGAGGGGCAGAGAGGGAGGAGGAGGTAGTTTTACTGAGAGAGTTTCACAGAGACAGACTGAAGAAAGACACACCACCTAAGAGAAGACAGCTACAAGGAGCTGATGCTACTCAGGCCCGTGTTTAATACTGTCCTTCCCACAGCACAGTGAAATGGGACAGGACTGCACTGACAACAGACCTTGCACGGGCTGGAGGTACACAATAAGATGTGACCCGTTATTACAGTTTTAGTCACTCCAGTTGAAAAAATCCAAATTATAAAAGACCTCTGGCTGTTTGTGTTACAGGATATTTAAACCTGCTTCTAGTTGTGGTGTGGTTCAGCCCTTACCACACACCTTTAATCCCTCTGGCTGAAACGTAGACACACCCTTAGTACACACCTTTAATCCCAAACAAAGAAGGTAAAGTTAGTTTGTGAAAGAAGCGCCGGTGTTTGAAAATGATGTCTAATTGAGTGGCAGACAAAGTGACGAATCAGAGAAAGATTTGACAGAATAGGATCTGCCCAGCTCTCAGGAGAAAAAAGAACAATGGGGAGCTACTTGAGGGAGAGAGAGTACAGCACAGGATACGGTAGAGTTCATGAAGAGCAGTGCAGTGGAGCCGAGAGGGAGAGCAGAGCAGCACAGAGAGGAAGGGGGAGGCAGGTTTACTGGGACAGTTTTACAGAGACAGATTGAAGGGAGAACAAGCTAGACACAGAAAGAGCCAGAGAACAGGGAGGAGCCAGAAGATTAGAACAGACTGCTAGAGCCAGTCTGAGGCCAATTCAGAGGCCAACAGAAAAGCCAGATTGAGTAAGTCAGCTGGAGGAGTCTGAGCTAGAACAGCTAAGTTAAACCAGCCAGCCAGAGTTCAGAAAAAAACAAGAAAGGATAAATTTATTCAGCAGCAAGTCTCAGAGACCGAAAACATTCTAGGTCTAGATTAGATTGGAGGCTAGAAGCTTCCAGGACTCGGCCTAGGTTAGCAGCTAGAGGCAGGAAGCCTCCCAGAGAAGAATTACAACAGGAGAATAAAAGTTACTTTACATATTTGTGTTTAAGTAAAGGGGCAATATTTAAGCAAAGCACCTAGATTTGGCTCATTTACACTTAAGTAAATATGCACATCCATCCAAATGAAGTTGCACGTATGTATAAAACACTGGGACCATCCATCAGCCAAATGTCTGTCCAAGATGAGCTAGACATCAGCAATAAAGAACAAGGAGGTGGGGTATGGGGTGTAAGCTTCTGACTCTAGCCAGGAAGCAGAGGCAGAAGGATCTGAGTTCAAGGCCAGCCTAAATTAAGTAGTCTCAAGAGGGGAGAAGAAAGCAAAAGATGGTTCTGTATTATATCAGAATTTGTTTAAAAACAAATTACTAAGGACCTGGGTTTGGTCCCTTCATTCACATGAACCCATCTGTAACTCTGGTTCCTGGAGATCTGATGCCCTCTTCTGACCGCCAAGGCCGCTACATGCTGTGTGGGACACAAACCACATAGAGATCAAACACCCATACACATAAATACACACACACAAATAAATGAAAGATAACTCTATACACTCAAAATACCTAGCTCCATTTCAATCCAGCCAATCAAGAAGCACTACAGCCCGGCAGTGGGAGCGCACACCTTCAGTCCCAGTACTCAGGAAGCAAAGGCAGGTAGTTTTGTCGTTTAAGGATGGCATGGTCTACAGAGTGAGTTCCAGGACAGCCATGGCTACACAGGTAGACCAAAATACTAGAAACCAAAATGTCTTGAAAAACCAAAAAATACCAAAAAATCCACTAACCACCACTTTAAATCTTTGCTGCAATGTGTTCAAGAAATGTATGGGGCCTAGCATGCAGCTCAGTAAAGTGCATGCCTACCATGCAGAAGCCCTGGGTGGGGAGGGGAGAAGAGGGGCAGACTCTTGTGTTCATTCCCCAGCACTGTACAATCTGCCTGTGGTGGCTCACAACTGTAATACAAGCGTTCAAGATCTTTAGCTACTCGAAACCTTGTCTCAAAAGAAGACAGGAAGGAAGGAAAAGGAGGAACACAAATGCAGCACACACACATGCAGCACAATTCACGGGTAACGGGAGTCAGCTTTAAAGGCTTTATCCACAGTGACAGAATGACTTAGGTGTTTCCCTCATCTGTTGATGAAGCAGGCAAGGTGACTCTTTTAAGTTCTACTCTACTCCAGCCAGCAAATCATTCCCGTAATTAGTCACACTGTTGTCAATCAACTGTAATTCCCACTGCCCTTCACTCCCACTCCAAGTTTGCACTGGTGGGTCTCAAGGTCTCCAATCAGTAATGCAAACGCTGTAATCCAGGTAGCTGTGGAGCCTCAAAGGCTCTTCACAGAAGTCAAGGTCATCACTCATGACCACTAAGGTTAGCACACAGGTCAACCGGAGGCTACCTCAACACACAGAAAGGCAGGTAAGTATTTGTGCCAGACACAAGTCTTTAAATGAGAGCTGAAACCTATAAATACTGTTATCCTTGTGAAGAACTAGCACAAAATTAAAGCTGAGATATAATTCTTACCTCTCCATGTTTTTCAAAAAATTCACTTTTATGTCGATGCAACGTATCAATCACCTTGGTTAAGATCTGCGGTGTTCTGTCCTTAATCGTGAGATACGCAAAGGACCTAGGAAAGAGAGTCCAAGGCCACGCATCACTCAGTAGCTTTAACACGAGAAAGTATGCCCAATTTTAGTTTCTGGAATGCCTCATCTGGATCCAAATTCCCTTTCATCCGACTATAAAAGGCACAGCAGTGTTATATGCTTTATAGACATGAGGCTGAGCTTGTCTTGTATGGACGACGCTCCAGAGCAGGTAACACAGCGGCACACAGCTGTAACTCTCGCCCCAGGAAGCTCCAGGGCAGGTAACACAGCGGCACACAGCTGTAACCCTCGCCCCAGGAAGACAGCAGCAGGAGGATTAGTAGTTTAAGACCATCCTGGGATAGATATATAAGATCCTTCTGGAAGGAAGAAACGAAGGAGGGAGGGAGAAGAAAGACGACCCAAGAAAACTTGAAACTCTACTGTCATGGCTGCTGAGCAGACTGGGTTCTGCCCCAGAATTTGACTGAATCATTTTCTTTTCTATCCTACTCAATTTCTTTTTCAAAATCAGATACTACTTCAGCAATGTGGTTAAGTTTTAAAAAAAAGAACTGATCTTGCAATCAAACAGGCTCTGGTCCTAGGTCAATCCCTTAGCAAGATGAAGGAGAAATCTCAAAGTAGTTTTGATTTGCATTTCCCTGATGTAGACGGGGCATGTGAAGGTGCCTGCTGGGGCTGGGGCTGTGGATCCCTTACAGCTAGCTACAGGTGGCTCTAAGCACCAGACCTGGATTATGGGAATGGAACTTGGGTCCCGTGCAGAAGCAGGACTCTCTCTCTCTTGATGACTGAGCCCTCTGCCTGGCTCCTGAAACGTTAACCTTTTAACGTAGCATACAGTGCCTAGCTCATCAGTTTTCTCTGCCCAAATCATCTCTGTTGAATTTATTACATATCTACAAACTCAAGTGACTTGTTCTGACCTTTAAACTAGTGGGCTCAACTGAGCATTTCCTCAGAAGGCTTCCTTGAATGGGAGCTATAAAAAAAACTAAAAAACCCACATTTGGACTGTGAGGCTTTGAGGTGCTTCAAATCTGCTTTTTAACTCCTAGAATTAGAAGTGAATGTTTACCAATCAGTGACAGTGTCAAAACAGAGAGGGAGGTGAGCCCATCAACACTAGAGTTTTCTAAGGCACCAGAAAAACAAACCAACCAACCAACCAACCAACCAGAAGGCTCCTAGAGAGGGGCGTTCCAAAACAGTGTAGGCAGACACTGTACTCATAGCCAGGCAAGGCCACATCTAAGCATCTAGAAACTATTCCAAGGGCTGGGGACATGCCTCAGCAGGGGAAGGCACCTGCCACCAAGTATGACCGCTTGAGTTCGATCCCCAGGACCCACATGGTAGGACAAAGGAGACTCCCTACACAAGCTGTCCTCTGACCTCCATTCCTGGGTGGTGGTATCACAGGTGAGTGCCACCCTCCCCAAATACATAAAACTAATTAAATTACTTGAAAATAAAGTATTTGAAATATGAATTTGGAGCCTAGTGTGGTGGTTCACCTCTATAATGCCATCACTAGGGGCAGGAGTAGCAGGAGTTTAAGGCCATCCTCTACTACATAATTCAATAGCTTGGTGTCAAAAGAAAACCAACCAACTAAACAAACAAACAAAAAGATTGGCTACTTAGCCAGTGCTTATTTTTGCTCTTACTTATAACTCTGCCCACAAATTGTAGCATACTGTAATTTCTCTTTATCCACAGGTTTGCCTGCCAGGGGCACTCAACCAGTTTAAAAACATTTTAAGTGGAAAATTCCAGCAGTCAACAATTTGTAAATTTTAAATAATTTTAATTAAATTTAAATTAAACTAACATGCCATTAATTGTTCCGTTTTGCTTTAGCTGTTTTGGTGAATCTATTGTGCCTAACATAAATTTCATGAGAAGTGTGCATAGAGGGGAAAAACTCTAAATATGAAAATTGCAAGCTTCCACTAGTGAACTACTTCTAATGATATTTATTTGGGGGGGGGGGCGGGCAGCGAGATGGCTCAGTGGGTAAAGTTACTTGATAAATCTGGCCGCCTGTGTTCTCTTTGAACTCCTGAGAGGTGAACGAAGAAAACCGGCTCCACAGAGCTGTTCTCTGACCTCTATCGCGTATAATGGGATGTGCGCGCACAAAATTAAGACGTATTTAAATGTTGTAAGAGTATTAGTTTGACCCATATCATTACATACACCGCAGTAGGTGTGAGTCCTAACTGTTGGCCCCCGCAGCGCTTGTCCTCCTTGCTTGTTAGAGACACGCTTTCCCTAATGTATCCCACAGTGGGCTCGAACTCACTACTAGCGCGAGCTGCCTTTACCTAACAGCAATCCTGCCTCAGCTTCTCAAGAGCTGGGAATATGTGACATCAAGGAAGAAGGTACACGGAGGATCTAGCTAGGTTCTGACGCGGGCTAGCAGAGCAAGTCCGCTGTCTCCCACTCAGGAGGGACTCGAACTCTCAGTCTGAGGATCTGGCGCTCCCGACCGCCCACAGCTTCCTCACCCAACATGGGTTTGTCTCCCAAGTGCGCAAGAGAAAAAGCGAGACGCACCCCTCGTCCTGAGCGGAGAGAAACGCCGGGGACTCGGCCATGGCGCCGGCGACACACGCCACTCACTGGCGTCGCTCGGAGTCCAACGGTTGGGGTTCCAGAAAACGGTTGGGGCTTTTTTTTTTTTTTTTAACCGCTTTTGAACTCAGAAACTTTATTTGGTGCCCCGGCTAGGGGCAGAGGATGGGACGCCAGGGCCTTCCGGCTACGCGAGCGGAAGCCCTAGAGGACCGGAGGCGGTAGCCCGCCGAGCGGAAAGGAGTGCGCGGAGCGGTCACGTGTTTGGATGGTCACGTGCCCCGGCTGGCCAGCCTGGGGGCTTGCAGTGCGCCTGCGCCGCAGAGGGGCGGGGCGGAGTGTGTTTCCGCAGAAGCGCCTACGACGGGAGCGTGCGCGTGGGCGTCGGGGTCCTCCTCTCCGCGCGCAGGTCAGTGCTTCGCGCTTCCCCAGCCTGAGAGGCTGGTGAGGAGGTGTGGGCTTCGGCCAGGGCCTCAGGATTTAGTCGGGAGTCCGAAGCACCTAGGACAAACACTCCCGACCCAGCGTTGGAGGCAGGGCATAGTAATAGCTGCCAAGAAGCATGAAATCACCTTGAACTTAGGAATTGGAAGACGTGCTCCCAAAGGTCAGCACCACTTGCCCGCTGAAGCTAACCTGGATGCAGCCGCTTTTTTAATTGATGGTATTCTGCATCTCATATACAACGTATTTTGCTTATGTCCACCAACACCCCCAGCCCTCCCCTCAAACCCAAATGCCTAGGCCTACCCATGTCCCACTCCCAACTTAATGTCTTTTATATAAAACACTGAGTGCAATTAGTGCTATTCTTAGGCACATGGGCATATTATTCTTAAAGATAAATGCCCAAGAACGGCTTGTTTCATTTTAAAATGTAGTTGACACCTTTGTGTCCAAGGACACTATCGTCACTGAACACAGGGGGCAAATACAGAAACCTGTTTTGAGGAGAGACAAAAATCTCCTTTATTGCTTTATGATATCATTGTCCCTATCTAATATATATCTGTGTATCATTTATTTGCCACATTTACTGTTTCCCACTCCAAGTGTAAGGGATATTTGTCCGTTTCCAGAGCTAGCATAATGCTTGGCACACGGTAAGGACTCCGTTCATAGCCATTGCATGAATTAATAAACTAAAAATACAAGGTATGTAAGTGATGTTAAATACGAGGACAAAGTAGAAAATGGTGAGAGGAGAGCTTGAGGACAGGTAAGTGGAAAGATCCAGAAAGACCCAGGGGGCCTGGAACAAAAGCATTCCTATAGGGAATGCCACAGTGGTGCAAAAGGCCAGGAAAATACAAGCTCTGAAGGCCGTCTTAGGGGCTTTTATTGTAAATGTAAAGCCATCATCAAATTTGACACTAGAAGAAGATAGGGTTCTAGTTGCAGTCTCAGAATGTTTGCTGTACTCCATCATGTATAAGCTGTCAGAGGTTGAGAACAGAGGCAGAGGACCAATGTGTCAGTTGCCTTCCACGTGACAAGCTGCCTGAAGAGGAGCAGCTGAAGGGAGGAAGGGTTTGCTACTCAGCTACAGTCCGTCACAGCAGGTTAGACATGGAGGCAGGAGCAGGCAGGAGCCTTGCATTGCTCAGCTAGAAAGTTGGCAACCCACCCCAAGGCATGGTCCTAGCCACATTTCACTGGGTCTTCCCTCTTCTTAACCTACCCTAGAAAGTCTGTCACAGACAGAGGGCTGTGTCTTCATGGTTGTTCTAAAGCTAGTCAGATAAAGGCCAACCATCATAAGCTGGTAAATGGCTATTATAATCATCATTGAATAAAACAGAAACTTGGGAAAGTATTTGTGGTGGATACTGGCCTGAAAAGGCCGGTGGGATTTACTGACTGAGTATGGGGACTGAAGAGAAAAGTTGAAGCAAATTCCAGGCGTAGGACTTGAGCAAATACAAGTATATGATTGGCACTTGAATAGGGAAGGGTGTGGTCTTGTGGAAGAGTCCAGATGTCCAGTTTTGAGCTTGTTACATTGTTGGTGCTCGGGGTGATTTAGAGATAAATCTGTGCTACTCGTCATAATGATTTATAAAACACAGGGTCAGGTAAGGTCACCAAGAGACTGATTGGGAAGAGAAGTGGCCCAGAGTCTGAGACCTGATGTATCACGTGCTTGAATGGATGAGGAACCAGCAAAGAAAGACAGAAGGAAAATGGCCAGTGTGGTATTCTAGAAGCCAAATGAAAAGCTGCTTCCAGGAGTGGGCAGTGAGTTGCCAGGCATCCAATGCCCTCTTCTGTCCTCTGTGGCACCAGGCATTCTTTTCCTTTTTTTTTTTTTTGGCACCAGGCATTCTTGTAGTGCACAGATACATGCAGACAAACACGTATGCCTGTTTAATAAAAATTTTAAAGAGGGAGGATTGATCGCTGGGCACAGAAGCAATGAATGCAGGCTGATGATGGCTGAGGAGTCATCTTGTAGAACTTTCAGTTTCCATTTTGTTAGTGGAGGAGGAATTGAGGTCATTATTGAGAATGAGAAACTAGGAGGGGGCTGAAAATGTGAGGAGGGGGTGGCATACGGTCCTGAGCAGTGTAGAAGACCCAGAGTGGCCCTGGCTGGAGAGGGTGCTAGGAGGTGATTAGTTGGCTGTCTCTCATGAGCTGCAAGAATGTAGGCAAAATTAAATCAGGTGAATCCTGTTCAGTTAGGAATGAGGTTAT
The DNA here is from genome assembly GCF_004785775.1 of Grammomys surdaster. Lineage (NCBI taxonomy): Eukaryota > Metazoa > Chordata > Mammalia > Rodentia > Muridae > Grammomys > Grammomys surdaster. The sequence goes on along the minus strand of NW_021604601.1, from coordinate 3,846,802 downwards.
GTCACATGGCTATAGAAGAGAGAGGGATTCGGGGGTTCACAGTGAATGGGAGGTTGTAAGAGTAGACATGGACCCCCAGACAGAGTTATTAAATTAACAGGCTGGCAAGCCAAGGATGGGTAAGATTCTGCACAGAGCCTTACCAACCTAAGACATAAGTTCACTGCTTTTGATAATGCATATTTCATGACGGATAAGGAAGGCATTCTTGTCAGAACGACCTAAGACAGGCTCAGTCTTGTTAATGAAATAAAAAAGGGGGAGAGGCGGAGAGCCTTTAGGGCTGCTTGACAAGAATCTGACACGGGTCAAAGATAAGGAAAGGGGCTGCTTGGCAGGAATATGACATTGGCCAAGGACAAGGAAGTAGGCCTCAGGCAGGAATCTGACATTAGGCTAGAACAAAGAAGTAATTTCAGACAGGAATCTAAATTTTAGGCTAGAACAAGGATATAGGCTTCAGACATGAAAATGACCTAGGACAGGGAAGTAGACTCAGATACTTTGGTCATCCTGATAAGCCCTTAGAAACAGTGATCATGGGAGTGTTCACGTAAATCAGTTTAATGCCTTGCTCTTTCTTCGACTATTTGTGTTTATTGTTTTGCTTGTTCCTTGACTATTTGCATCTATTGTATTGCTAGACCCTCAACCTAGAACTGACCTTAATACTTGCATGTAATTAAAGTGGTATAAAAGCATAAAGGAGGAGGGAGGATAGGTTGGGGGTTCTAGGGAGGGGAAATGGGAAGGGGATGACATCTGTATGTAAATAAAATATCCAATAAAAAAAGTAGACATGGAACATTAGCTGGGTGTGAAGGAAGTGGGAATTGGGGGGGGGGGTAAAGCCTGGAAATTGTAGGTTCTGTTGAGGGGAAAGAGCTATTGGCTTTGGGTAGTAGAAGGAAAGGACAGGAAAGATGGTGGAGTCTGGGGAGTAATGGCTAAAATCGGGATGTAGGCCGAGTCCAGGAGATCATAAGCCTTGTAGATGCTGCACTGACGGAAGAAAAGAGTGGGTAAAATTGACTTTAATAACGTTTAACCCCTTCTGATGGGGTTTTACTGCTGACTAAGATAGTGGTAAGAACATAGTCCTTGCAATAGGGAAAGCTGGAGTGTTTTTTTGCTTTGTTTTCATTGGGGAGGAGGTGTATAGAGGTCAGTCAGAGGGTAACCACAGGAACCAGTTCTCTCTTACCATGTGGGTTTGGGGATTGAACTTAGGTCATCAGGTGTAACAGCAGGCATATTTACCCACCAAGTCTAACTGTGAGCAACTAGCCTCTAGACCCAGTCTTCTCCTCTGGGCTATTGTGAGGTAGAACAGCATTTGGAATGTAGAAGATGCTGGAACATCACGTCCGAGTCTTCCTCCGCTCTTCCCTCGAAGCATTAGCAGAGACATGGTTCTGAGACACCTGACTATGTGACACTGATTCCACAGCCCTGGCTTCTCCACCTTTGGAACCTGTAGGACCATTTAAGGTGTCTCTTTGTATCCCGATACGTTCTCACCCTTCTCTCCTGCAGCTCACTTCCCCCTCTGCTGAAGTTACAGCCCATTTGTTAGGTAAATAACACAGTGTACCTGGCCTGTTTGCTTTCCTGATCTCTGCCCTTTCACAAACCATTGCAAATGTTACCCCTGAGTGTGCCAGACTCCTCACTCCAGGTGCTCCCTTGTCAAGACTGCATAGTATTTGGTGTGTCGTGTTCTCTCTGGGTTTTCTGTGAATTATGAAGTCTCTGAGTGGTGCTTGAATCTCTGGCACCTAATTTTTAAGAATTGTTATTACTGCTTACTATAGGCTTGCTTCTAAAAGAGCGTGCTATTTTATATTGTAAGTCGAGGAGGGAAATTACATCTAACAGCCCATTTCCTTCAGGCTCTGTGTGTGCTTTCCTGGGTGTGCCTGTCTAATACACCTGTCTAACTTGTCTGTATAATAGGTCTAATATACTCTACTCCTATGCCCAGCCCCCTGCCTGGAAACACCTCTCCCCTTGAAAGATGAAAGCCATCTCGGTCTTTCTGGGAGCCTTTCCAGTAGAACTGAGTGACCTCTTGCTGTTGGCTTGCGGTCTTGTACTCAGCTCTGCGGTTTGGTCTCTTCTATGGTTTTTCAGTGAAGAGGAGAAAAATGCCTGTCTTTTCCAAAGGAGCTAAGATATGATGGCAGGGATACTTGGCCTTGGATGCACCTGTGGTCTCAGCTAGTTGATGTTTTAATTATAAAGGTTGAATAAAGAATGTGTAGTTACAGGTTGGTGTGTGTGCATATGCATATAAGTTGGTTTTGTTGGAGGTTTTTATTTCTTTGGTTGGTTTGTTTTTGAGAGTCTCCATATGAATCTCTTACTGGCTTGGAACTCACTGTGTAGAGCAGGCTAGCCCTGAACTCACCTTCTCCTGCCTCTGCCTCCTAAGTTCTGAGACTAAAGATGTGACCCTCACACTCAGCTATTTTTAAATATTTGGTATTCTTGCAAAAAAATAATGAAGAGGTTCCATCACCTCTTTTTCTTTTATCATCTTTGTTATTGAGAGTAAATTTATAATTTTATAATTTCCCAGAAAGAGGCCAAAAAATGAGTAAATGGAAAAAGTGAAAGTGTATGTTTGCAAGACTGAGAAAACTAGGGCCTTACTTGTCCTGAATACCTACCTACCAAGCTGTGGCTCAGCTACATATATATTAATATAGTATATACTAATGTATATTAATAAAATGTTATTAATATACAATAATATATATTAAATATGTATATATAAGTAGATAGATAGGATTAGGTTATAATATTTCTGTTTTACAATTTTTATGAGTGTTTTGTTTTATGCATGTTTGTACACCATGCGCATGTCAGAAGAGGGCACCAGATTCCTAGAACTGGAGTTAGGCAGTTGTGAGCTACTATATAGGTACTGGAAATTAAACCTGGGTTTTCTCCAAGAACAGGTGCTGGGCGCAGTGTGTGGCACAAGCCTTTAGTCCTAGCACTCAGGAGGCAGAGACAAGCACATCTTCATGAGTCTGAGGCCAGTCTGCTCTACATAGTGAGTTTGCATTCGAGGCCAGGTAGTGTGAGACTGTGTCTCAGACACCAAACAGAAGGGAACCAGTGCTTATAACTGCTGAGCCATCTCTCCAGCCCATGTGGGACACATTTTTAACAGAGGATAATTTTCCTGAGGAAATATATGTGTACTTTAAACATACATTTAAAACCCAACCTGACTTTTTAACTCTTCTTCTTTCAGTCTAAGATGTGATCATGCCAGCCCGACTTCTCCAAACCCTGGCAAGTTTACAAAGTGTATCAGCAAAGGCTCCTCGGTGCCAGAGACTTACTCGGCTTACATTAAGACCACTTACGAAGTTTGAAAGTACAGCGTGCCACAACGGCCTGACAACACAGCAACATTTAGACTCACTCTTTCCAAGTATAACAGCTGACAGTTTGAATAAGCCAAAGATCCTGGAAATGAGCCGGATAATACCAGACACAAGCAGACTCTTCCCCTTAAATGCTGTCCATTGGTTGGATGGAAAAGCACACTGGCCAAGGATGCACCTCTTTGGCACTCACAGGAACATGACCCACAAACCAAATCTCTTGTGTTCTAAGTGGTTTATAAAAGCAGCAAAGAGGCATCACTCATCTGTATCAAATGAAGCACTTGTTCCCAAACAAGACCTTCCGCAGATCAAGAGGCCACTGAAAGCATCCCGGACCCGGCAGCCGTCAAGGACCAACCTTCCAGATCTGTCTGTGAATGAGGTAAAGCCTACTAGTTCTGAGGCCCTTAAGTGCATCTGGCCCCGTGTACACTAAGCCAGTGAGTGTTGTACTGTAGCCTCTCAAGAGAACTGGGCAACCAGCTCAGAATTCTGTAGGAAACTTTGGAAGCCTAACATAGCCAGACCTACAGAAAGCTTAACTTGCTGGAGTCAGTTGCCCATGTCAGAAATGTGGTGCAGGTAGGCCTCATCATTATTCAGGAGGGTTAGTTAGGCTGGGAGGTCTAGGCAAGGAGCTGCCAGCCAGTCCAGCCAGGGTTGCAGCTTTGAGACACCTGTTTTCCTAAGAACTGAACCAGAAATGCGTCTGAAGAGATTTAACTGCCAACCGGCAGGTACTCATTGCTAGCCTGTGGTGACTGCACAGGGTAAAGACGTGGCACGTGAGGCAGGCACGTGAGGCAGTGGGGGTTTGGCTGTTTTACCCTCTGCAAGTACAAGGCATTACTTGGTTTGATTATTGCTGTTACGGGGTTCCTGGGGATTTTTCAGATGCACTTTGCATCTGTCCTTTAAGCTATAAACAGTTTCGAGTCAGAGTCAAGGCCTTTGTTAACTTTGAATCTTGAATGATATCTTCAAGCCATGCCTTGTACTTAACTGTGTACTCATTGGAAAAGAGGCAGAGATCTTTTCCATCTATAGGGCTGTGGGTGGGAGTGCTACCTTCCCACCTCCCGAGAGGTGGAGCAGAAGGTTGCAAGCTCTGAGTCAGAGTTTATGTTCCCAGCATCCAGTCCCTATCCTGAATCCACTCAGAGCCCAAGAGTTACCTCAGTAGAATAAACAACATTCTGTCAGGCAAGGAATTCCAGGGCATATAAGCTGTGTGCCAGAAAAAGAAGGCAGATCCCCAAGTGATGATCCAGTGTCCCATGTCACTAAGGAATTAACACTGGCTTCAGTTCTACTAGGAACTAATCTAAGGATAAAGGCCAGATACAAGTCTTTTCTGTCCCAGTGTCAGTAAAATAGAAGCTACCATGCCACTGCACAGAGAATGCTGCAGTTCTCCAACCAGGGATAGATGAATAGCCCCATGAATAGATGGCTAGCCCCATCTGCTGGACGGAATCTTCTGTGGTCAAAGGAACAAGCTGAAACAGGGTGGGTTTGTTTGTTTTACATTTTAAAATAGAAAGGTGTAAATCTGAGGCCTAATCCAGTAACTGTTTTATAAGGCTTCAGTCATCTATTTAGGAACAAGTTCCCTTCCTAAAACCTGAAATATACTTCAACATATGTAAATTTAACTAGCACTTTAAGATGTTTAAAAACAAAAAACCCTAGAAAAGACAATGAAATGAAAGCTGCTTACAAATGAACATAGTGTTACAGTTAAACAAAATCGGCCTACTGCGTGAATCTCTCCCCTTCCCAAGTGGGCTTCCATGAAAGAGTTCCCAGACAAGATGCCAGAAAGTCTTTCTAAAACTTGTGATGTGTTTATTAATAGAACCAGCCCACAGCCGTACATAAGTACAGGCAAGTCACCTAAACTGCCTGTATCCTGAGGAAAGCACAAGTAAGTCCTCAGGAAACACAGGCCATCCAATATGGGGGGACAGGAAAGCTTACAACAAAGACTTAGGCTTAAGTAAAGCATTGTGTTTGAAGATGTATTCTTCATCAGCTTAGGATACATTTTCTCATAAAATAAGTGATTGAGTAATTTTTCACATCTCATCCTTTGAGAGTCCAAACTTGCATTCTATCACAGAGGGACAGGCCAGCAACATAACACAGAAGAGGCAGGGATGGTCACATCTCAGCCTTTTGACTGAGATCCATTGAGGTAGGGACTGCCTCGTTCAGAGACATCCATCCTAGTTGGGGATGTTCAGATCTTGCACTTAGTCAAAGACACTAGAGGATCTGTGTGGAACCCGTCTGTCTGTTCTCACAGGTCACATTTTAGAAATGCTACACTTTGAGTGGGGTGTGGTGACACACGCCTTAACTCCCTGTACTCATGGGGCAGAAGCAGGAAGATCTTGGGGTTTGAGGCCAACCTGGTCTACATAGTGAGTTCCAAGATGTCCAGGGCTTCATAGAGAGATCTTACCTCAAAAAAAAAAAAAAAAAAAAAAGCGGAGTGGAGGGGGGAGACACAGAGGGGGGGGGGGGGGGGGGGGGAGGTAGGAGGGAGAGAGAGAGAAGGAAAAGAAAGACATGCTAAACTTGAATCTGCTCTGGGTGTGTGCTTTTGTGCTGAGTTTCCAGGCGGTGGTAGAGAGACTTGCCTGCATTCTCTCCTGTGCAGGGCAGCCACAGGCCCATCCTCTCCTGGTTTTTCTCCTTTTTATGATATCTCCATTCTGTGCCTCTGCTCTTCTGCTGCAAACCAAACCACCTCTGTCAGCTGCAGTCACGAAAATCATTCAGACAGACTCTGCTACTCTGACTCTGTCCAGCAAGCTTCAGGAAGCGTTCTAGGTCTCAGAGGATTCCGTTGAGCTGTCTTCACATCTGCTCACACATGGCAGGCCTCTTTGGAGCCCCTCGTGTCTATACCATAAGCACAATCCTGCCTGCTGCAAACTGCGATTCCCACCTTTGGCTTCCTTGACTCTTAGATGGAAGCATTTTCATGTTTTCCCTGTGTGACTGAGCTGTAGTTTGTCAGTTGTCTTCAAGAGGAGGGTACTGCTTATCCTCACATTCTTCACTAGTTGAGGGTTATCTGACTGATTTCTTCGGGAGTTACACAGTCATGAGCTCTGTGTGCATGCTAAGCAATCAACCCTGGGTCCTCTGAAGAGCAGCCAGTGCTCTCAACTAGTCCTTGCTCAGTTGCTTCCATTAGGTTACTTCCTGCACTTCTGAGTGGGTGTCTCCTTAGTGTGACATTCTGTGTGGATACTGAAATCTTCCATTTTCTCCCATGCTGCTTATGAACGGGGCAGAATGTGTAACTGACTCAGAAAAGGCTAGGCTGGCTGAATCATCTTTTGAGAAGTTGAGAGTTAGGCCAGGGGAATTGGAAGAACCAAGAAGTTCTTACAGAGCTCCACCAGGGTTCCTACTGTGAATGACAGAGCATGGGGGAGAGCCTGGCATCTGATGTGGCCAAGGAGACAGACAAGCTGTACCAGGAAATACCGAACAGTTATGATTAGTTTATCAACAGCCCTATTTTATTAATGAAATACATTTTCCCCAAAACTTTTTGTCTGAAATCTTTATTTTTTGTTTTCTGTGACATCAGCTCTGATGCTGATTTTCAAACTTTTGACCATATTTCTAATAAATTATTGGGCGGTAGTGGCACATTCCTTTAATCTCAACACTTAGGAGGCAGAGGCAGGACGATCTCTGAGTTGAAGGCCGTCCTGGTCTGTACACTGAGTTCCAGGACACAAACCCTGTCTCAAAGGAAAAAAAAAAAAAAAAAGAAAGAAATGAAGTTATTTTACATGTATAGTGAGTGATATACAATGCATGCATAAACAGATGTGTATGTCAGAAAGCTGTGTAATATTTAATCCTAGGAGTAATGTTCTGTAGTATTTCCTGACTCTTAGTTTTGTTTTCCAGTGCTGGGGATCAAACCATCATATATGCTAGGCATGCCCATCCTCACTCTGATTTATTTGAAAAGCTTGTCTGGGTGCTGGAGAGATGTCTCAGCAACTAAGAGTGCTTCCTGCTGTAGCAGAGGACCAAGCCTCAGCCCCTAGCTAGTATCTGGTGGCTCATAACTGCCTGTGACTACAGCCCCAGGGGATTATCCTACAACTATCTGGCCTCCATGGGAACCTGCACAAACATGGTGCATGAAACACTCACGCAGGCACACGCAGGTACACATAAATTAATCATAAATCTAATGAGTGCTCTAGCTGCATGTACACCTGCATGCCAGAAGAGGGCATCAGATTCCAGTATAGATAGCTGTGAGCCACCATGTGGGTGCTGGGAATTGAACTCAGGACCTCTGGAAGAGCAGCCAGTGCTCTCAACCACTGAGCCATCTCTCCAGCCCTAATCATAAATCTAAAAAGCTGACTTGAGCCAACTAAATTGATACTCGAACTTCCAAATGGGCTGCCAAGGCATTTGCTGTCTGGAAACGCACTGAGCATTGCTTACTCTGTGTGTATAACACACAGTGTGAGTGTCTGCATAGCTTGTACTCTGCTCATTCCTCTACTGCAAATCAGGACATGCCCTCAGATATGCAGACCACTAGTGGCTACATACCAGGGAAAACACTGGATCCTTTGTGGATTGAGGGAGCTCTGCTCCTGCAAGGCTAGTGACGTTAGCTGCTAATGCTGATGTAAATGGAGCCACAGATCCTGGGGACTAGAGAACTGAAATGTCTTTCAACCGGGTTTCCTTTTTAGTGTGTGTTGATCCTACCATTTGTGTGATAGGGGTTCTCTTTCAGGGCCGCCCAGTCCACCTTTTTGGCTAGCAAACATGGGTTCTTTTCTAACTGGAGCTGAGATTTGCCTCCATGTAACTCATCCCCTTCATCCTCACTGAACTCTTTATACACACCTGAGGTTCACACACACTTTGCAGTGTTGGCTTTGCAGAGTAGAGTTCCCTAGCAGCATCCAGCTGCCTCTGGAGGTGCTTGAGCCCTTCTCTAACCTCAGTCCTGTGATCATCCCCAAAACAGGACCTGATGCAGTGCACAGCGTTCGCAACAGCAGATGAGTATCACCTGGGAAGTCTGTCTCAAGAGCTGGTCTCCTGTGGCTATGTGGAAGTGACAAGCCTACCTAGAGGTACTGCCACCTGAATCCAGGGCCAAGTATACTATGTGTTAGAGAATGACTGTCCTGTCATAGCGTTTCTACTGGACATCTGTTCCCATTTCATTTTCCACTGATTTGTATTATGAAAATAGTCCATCCCAGCCACACATAGTGGTGCATGCACTTGGAAGGCAGAGACAATTGGATCTCTGAGTTTAAGGCCAGCCTGGTCTACACAGCCAGTTCCAGAACAGCCAGAGCTATATAGTGAGACCTTATCTCAGAAAAAAAGAAAATGGTCTCAAAAGTCTTTATTCAAATGACATGATTAAATGTATTTATAGAAAAAAAAAAAAAAAGCCAGGCAGTGGTGGCGCACGCCTTTAATCCCAGCACTTGGGAGGCAGAGGCAGGCGGATTTCTGAGTTCGAGGCCAGCCTGGTCTACAGAGTGAGTTCCAGGACAGCCAGGGCTACACAGAGAAACCCTGTCTCGAAAAAACCAAAAAAAAAAAAAAAATGTATTTATAGAGAATTTTTGGATTAAGACAGATACGCTGTTTTAATCTTTATAGACTCTCTGTGACTTGAAAAGATCAAGGAACGTGTGTGCTAGCTCCCTGTTGCTGAATTAAATGCCTACAGTAAATGTAGACATGTGTGCTAGTTCCCTGTTGCTGAATTAAATACCTACAGGAAATGTAGACAGGGGAACGGTTAATCTTGGCACAGTTTGCAGATTTCAGTCCATGGATGACAGTTGCCCGTTGTTTGGGGTCTGTGTTGAGGACCCTATCCTGATGAAGAGCGTGTGGCAGGGAAGCTACTCACTACACAGTGCTGGGGTCCTTTTCAAAAGAAAGTGTACATCCAATTACCTCTCTTCCAGTAGGCCTCACCTCTTAAAAGTTGCAGCACTTCCCACTATGGTGAACTAGGTCCAGTCATGTAACACACGGGCCGAACCACTGCTCCATACTGCTGTTTTTCTGTAACATTAAAAAACTATTGTACAGCCAGGCTATGGTGTACCCATCTTTGATCACAGCACTTGGGAAGCAGGGGCAGGTGGATCTCTTGGGGCTAGCCTGGTCTGTAGTGCAAATTCTAGGACAGCCAGAGCTACACAGAGAAACTCCGCCTCCAAAAACAAAAAACTATTTTGTACATGCATGAGCACGCACACACACACACACACACACACACACACACGAGCACACGTGCACACATGCACACCCCTTACAAATAATAATGATAATAACTGATAAACATTTTTAAAAGCTATTTTAAAAGCTATGATAGTAACAGGACCTGAGAGAGGCTTTAAAAGAAATTATTAGCCTAATACTTTTTAAAAAAAGATTTACCTATTTATTTTATATATATGAGTATACTGTAGCTGTCTTCAAACATACCAAAAAAAAAGGGCATCAAATCCCATTACAGATGGTTGTGAGCCACCATGAGGTTGCTGGGAATTGAACTCAAGACCTCTTGAAGAACAGTCAGTACTCTTAAACACTGAGCCATCTCTCCAGCCATCTAATGCTTATTTTATTTTATTTTATTTTATTTTATTTTATTTTATTTTATTTTATTTTATTTTTTATTTTTTGGCTTTTTGAGACAGGGTTTCTCTGTGTAGTCCTGGCTGTCCTGGAACTCTGTAGACCAGGTTGGCCTCAAACTCAGAAATCCGCCAGCCTCTGCCTCCCAAGTGCTGGGATTAAAGGCGTGCACCACCACCACCCGGCTGCCTAATGCTTTTAAGGAAAGAAAATTAAAGCAAAAGTTAAACATGAATATAAGAAAGAAAATTTCCTTTGTATTTTAGGAAAGTTTGAAGGACTCTTGGAGAGTAGTCCACCCAGATGGTGGTGCACGCCTTTAATCCTAAAACTCAGGAGGCAGAGGAGGTCAGATCTCTCGGAGTTTAAGGGCAGTCTTGTCTACATAGTGAGTTCCAGGGCAGCCAAGGCTACATAGAGACCCTGACTCAGAAAACAAACCAAAAAATAAAGACTCATTGGTCTTTTAACCCGTAATGGGTTGAAATGACAAGTGCTTTCATTGTTAATTGTATGAACAGACTATATTTGATGACAAAACAAGTTGACTTAGAAGAACAATACTCTGCAGAAATCCTGAGATGAGAAATTGGTCAGGGGCTGACAGCAGAGGCTGCCCCTAGTGTGGCCCTGGGGATTGTCGTTCCCCTTAAGTTACTTGGGGCTATGCAGATAAACTGTCTTGTCAGTATAAGGTGTTCAGGGGAGTTGGGCGTATGCTCCATAAGGTGGTTAGGGTTTCTGTCCCCATCAAACCCCACCAGGGATCCTGAGGCTTTGAGAACGGTGATGTGAGAAACCAAGTGTAATGTCTTCACTGGAGGGGCTGAAGAGGACAGTGAGGCCAGGCTGCCGTATGGTTAGACATGGTCTCAAACACACAAAAACTAAAAAGAAGAAGACATTGTATATAACTCTGTATAAATTAGTAACAATGTCTTACTTGGGATATATTGTTTAGAACTTAACATTACAGAACATCTGCTTATAAGAACTATTAATTACGCCAATATAAAAGGTACAGTGAATATTGATGCATTCTGCAACCTTTAAAAGGCTAAAAATAATATGGCTACAGGTGAGTATACTTGCAGTTTTCGTGATTAACCTTGACAGTAGCTGGGTTTTTACATTGTCACACTTGTGTTCTCTGTGTTCCCCCTTTTATCCAAGCTTTGTACCACTTACAGTCACTAGAACTGGGGATGTAGACCAGTCGTTAAGTGTTTGCGCAGCATGCACACAGCCCTGGCTATGGTCTCCTGCATCAGTAAAACCAAGCATGGCGGTGAACACCTGCAATCCCAGTGGGTGGGGCAGAGGGACCAGACGCTCACAGTCATCATCAGTTACATGCTGTGTTGGAGGCCAGCCTGGAGCACTGAGACCTGGTCTAAAGTAGAAGAATTTTAAGTCATTTAAAGAAATAATGTACTAATTCTATGTATTTTATTTTAATTTTGTACAAAGATATTTAATTTTTGACCTATAGTTGTATTGACCATAAATTGTAATATCTATTAACTGGACTACTGGTTACTGAATCAACATCAGTGTGAATAAGCTTTTTTGTTGTTGGTGGTGGTGGTTTTTCCGAGACAGGGTTTCTCTGTGTAGTTCTGGCTGTCCTGGAACTCACTCTGTAGACCAGGCTGGCCTCGAACTCAGAAATCCACCTGCTTCTGCCTCCCAAGTGCTGGGATTAAAGGCGTGCACCACCACTGCCCGGCATGAGTAAGCTTTTATAGACAACATTGCTAATATTGTAGGTTGTAGAATGTTCTAGGGAAGTAGTTTCTTACTTTCTTTTCATTTTGTAAGACTTTTCTTTTTGAAAAGCATTTTATTATGTGTGAGGGTGTTTTGCTTATATTTCTGTCTGTACATCATGTGCACACTTGGTGCCCTCCAGAGTCCAAAAGATGTTAGATCCCCTGAAACTGAAGCTACAGATGGCTGTGAACCACTGTGTAGGTGCACAGAATTGAACCTAGGCAGAGCTCTTAACCTCTGAGCCAGCTCTCCAGCCCTCGTAAGATTTATTTTTATTAGTATGTGTGTCTCTGTGTGTACACATGTGTGCCAGAAGATGGGACTTGAGCACCTGTGGCTGGAGTTACAGGTAGTTGTGAGCCACACAACATGGGTTTGGGACCCGAACTAGGGTTCTCTGCAAGAACAGCAAACAGTCTTAGCCACTGAGCAGGCTCTCCAGCCCCATTTGCCCATGTTAAAACCCTCAGCGTCTTAAGCAGAAGTTGATGATTGTGGAGCACTTGGACTGTGGTGTGCTCCTGAGAACAGATTACAGCACGTTCAAGCTGCTCTCGGCAGGTCATGTCGTTCGGTGCACAACTTTGACTGGGGTTTTATATCACAGATGCAGCAAATATTTTGGTGATGGGTGTGGAAAGTTCTGCAAAAGAAGGTGATTCTGGAACAATATTCTTGTTCAGGTAAGCCAGGAGTGACATGGCTTTGGGAAGATGGTTTGCACCCAGATGCTTGTAGTCCCTAGGATGGGGTGTGTCTCTCCTGGGATCTGCCTGTGCCGGCACATGAGCAGTTGTAGACAACATTGCTAATGCTGTAGGTTGTAGAATGTTCTAGGTCATCTTTTCATAAAAGGTTCATTTATTTTACTACTTTATGTGTATGAGTTTTTTGCCCACATACATGTCTGTGTACCAAATGCATGCCTGTCTGAGGACCAGAAGAGAGTACTGGTTCGCCAGGACTGGGGTTACACATGGTTGTAAGTAGATATAGGTGGGTGCTGAGAACTGAACCAAATGTTCAAACAGCTGCTGGGAGAGCAACAGGTTCTCTTAACCACTGAGCCAGCTCCACCCCCTGGTAGATGTCATCTTACAAAATGAAAGTCTTTAAAATAAATTTTAACAAACTTTAATAAAACAAATAAATCATCTTTGCCTGGTATGTCTTATACTAAATATACACGTAGGGCAGAGCAGCCTTGTCTTTGCCCTTTTGAGGCTCCACGCCTGGTGTCCTTCCTCTCCTTCTGCAGCGTTTCAGCTGAGATTTGAGCTTGCCTGTTAGATATGTAAGAGAGGGACGCTGGTTCACAGTCTTCCCTTTTCAAGATTTGAGTGAGTGAGGGGGCAGTAGCAGCCACGTAAAACACATGCTGTCCCATTTTGTAACTGACAAAAGGCAGAGTCAGATGCATTTGGGGAATAACCCATAGTCTGGGGACAAGTAACTAGCAGAACAGAGAGATAGGCATTCAGAAGACTGCACACTATAACCCCGATGCTGTAACTCACAGCCGTATACTCAAGCCAGCCACGCTTCATGATCAATCAAATAATTTTATTCACTTGCATTCTCAGTATGCTCTAGAGCAGCGGGGTCACCTAAGACCATCAGAAAACACAGGTATTTATATTATTCATAATGGTAGCAAAATTATAGATATAAAGGAGCAACAAAAATAATTCTATGTTTAGCAGTTATCGCAACATGGTATTAAAGTGTCGTAGCATTAGGGAGGTTGAGAAGCACTGTAACAGAGGTTACCTAAACACAGCATTCAGTATGACTCTGTAGAATGCCTTCTGGGGGCTAGGGAGATGGCTCAGCAGTTAAAAGCACTTGCTCTTCTTGCAGAGGACCCAGCACATTCAGTTCTCAGCACATACATTGGTGGTTCACAATCATCTGTAACTCTAGTTCCAGGGTTCTATCACTCTCATCTGACCCTTTGTGGGTACCAGTCACTCACACAGTGCACATACATACATAGAGGCACAATAAATAATCTAAAAAGAATGTGTTCTCCCTTTGCCGAGGTTGACTCTCCTATTCTTGAATCAGGGAAGGAGCTGCTGTATTCTGGAATGTAAAAGACAAAACTGTAAGTATAATAAACACATAGAACTATAGTATTCTAAGCGTAACTTCTCCCTAGCACTCAGCAGTCCGAAGCCTGAGGTACAGGGACATCACATAATGCACAACTGCTTTTCTGTGTACCACACAGTATTGATCCCATTTCCCTCATCTTATAAAATATACTGATTTTCAGTTGTTTTTAAATTATCGATATATGATACAGCTGAACTAAATGAGACACTCATAAGCCAATATACTATTTGTCATCCAGAACTTAGTAGGTGGACTCAGGAGGATTATGAGAGAGAGGCCAGTACCTGAGTTAGAAAATCTGCCTCCAAAAAGAAAAATAGGCATGGCAATACATGCCTGTAACCAGGGAACTTGGGAAGTGGAATCAAAGGATCGGCTGCAATGTGAGGCCAGTCTTTGGGGTTACAAGGAAAGGAGCCACGCCCCTTCTCTGTCCCCCTGAGATCCTGACCCTCAGAGGGAGCTGTGAATAATCTCAGAGGTCCTTCTCTGTGTTCTTAAGTTCACTGAATGGGAGGCAGTCCACACACCACAGGAGAGGAAAGGGGGATAACAAAGGGATGTGACTAAGTGGCTGGCTGGCACTGCAGACTGCAGAGGCTGATAGCAGGCCCCGCCTTATGAGCACTCGTGAATAATAAATATTCATAAGAGGAAATGCTATTTTGTAGAGCAATTTGGAATACTTACCAGAATTCTAAGCATGCATGCCTATCTCCCCCACCCCTCTGTCTTCTCTCCCCTTCCCCTTGTCCCCTTCCTTTCAGTATAACAGTAGTCACACTTCCAGGGTGTTGGACCTTGGCCACAGGGCTGTAGCCTTAGCTCTTAGCAGTTCTTCAAGAAATATCTCACAGCAGGAAGACATGTGCAGCAGGGTTGATGCTGTGAGATGGCCGAGAGTGGAAATCATCTCACAAAGATAAAGATTCAGGGTATATAAATAAATTGCACATCGTCCTTTAAGGAGACTAGCAGTGAAGATGTCTATATGTATCGTATCAAAGTGGTAATATTGTTATCTGATCTAAACTCCCTAGCCAGATGTCTTGGATTCATAAATGAAAGACACACACACACACACACACACACACACCTTTCTATTTTAATATGCTTTAAACAGTAGAATGTTGGCTGGACACTTCCAAACCTCCCTGCAGCTCACTCTCCACTCAGATATTTCTGAATTGTTACTTATTAAAACCTATGTTTTAGCCAGGCGGTGGTGGCGCACGCCTTTAATCCCAGCACTTGGGAGGCAGAGGCAGGTGGATTTCTGAGTTCGAGGCCAGCCTGGTCTACAGAGTGAGTTCCAGGACAGCCAGGACTATACAGAAAAACCCTGTCTCGAAAAAACAAAAAACAAAAACAGAAAAAAAACCAAAAAACCTATGTTTTATCTTGGCCACCATAGACTCAGGCTGGTAGCCCTCATGGGCCGTGATCTCTGACATGTTGCCGGTGTCTTGATCTCTCTGCTTTACACTTCTCAGGCTGGGACCTTCTCCTTTTTTGGGCAATGGCAATTCTCCTCTTCTTCAAGTTCTTCTCCTCCCCCTCCCCCTGCCCCAGGAACCTCAAAGTCCCGCCTCTGTCTCCCTGCCCAACTATTGGCTGCCAGCAACTTTATTTGCGAATTAGAACTAGCTCTGGGCAGGGACCATCAGCGTCTAACACTCAGACATGAGAGTATCCGTGTAATCCAGGAACCCAATTAACATAATATAAGCAATTAACCAAATCTATAACATAATATAATCTCAGTCACATAAAAAAACAAAATTACACATATACTCATAGAAAATGCATGTGAGGTCTGTCCTTAGCCCTGCAGAAACAACTGTGTAAAGGATAGTCACTAAGTTCAGTCACAGCTACCTCGGGATCAGAAATAGGATCGTTTTCTACACCTGTATGTTGCTTTAGCTTTTCGTAAATTTAGCTTATGTATGTGAGTGTTTTGTATATGCAGTGGGTCAATGCTGGGTGCCTAAGGAAGTCAGAAGATGGCATTAGATCCTTGGCAACTGGATTACAGTTAGCCACCATGTGGGTGCTGAGAAATGAACCCAGATCTTCTGCAACAAACGCAATTAACCAATGAGCCATCTCTCTAGTCCCTGTTGCTTTAGTTTTTACAAGTAATTTGTCTGTAGGGTTTTTTTTTTTTAAAGAGACTTAACAAATAAATTATAATGTTAGGAGTAATTTTCTTTCAATTGCTGGATAGTGTTAATTTTTATTTTCTTTTTTATGCTCATCTGCTCTTTTCAAATGTCAAAATAAATAAATATCCCAATGGTTAGTTTACTTGTCACAATGAACTTGCCTTTTCCTTAAAAGCTAAGACCCAGTAAACATACCGCTAAAATCGTGGGAGGCGTCATGAATGGACAGACCCACATGGGTTCTGAGGGAGTTGGTGTGACACAAGTCAATGTCCCTCTCTCCTAGATGAAGCATGTGATGCAAGTCCTGGGGAGACACGAAACACAGCCCTATGAAGTGGCTCTGGTCTACTGGGAGAACGAAGAGCTGAACTACGTAAAAACAGAGTAAGCAGTTTCTCTGCACATGCACATAGAAGGTGGGAGGGCTGGGAAGCCAAGCAGAGATCATTGCAAATATAAGGAGAGCCTTTAAGCTAATGGTACACACCCCAGCACCCACCCCAAAGAACAGGATTTGTGTTTAACTTCTCATGGAATCAGCTAATTCAACCAAATAGAAGTATTATTGCAAAATTAAAAGCATATTCTTTGTAAGCAACCTAAGTTAACACCGTGGCAGACCTTCATCAAGATGAGTTTATCAGACTGTTCCAGGAACAAGTAAGCCCATGTTTTTTCCAGTTGACTTTGACTATGACAGAAGTATAATGAGGGGATACAAGAGAACCACCCTGAGAACTGTGAGGGCCTGACATCATGCTCAGAGGAGGAAGCATGGGCAGGCAACAGCCTAGCTGAGTTTCTCACTGTAGTTTGAGACCCTACTCGGCCTCAGTGCTGTGACTACACACTTAGGCCGTGAGGTCTAGCCTGTTTGTTCTGTGGAATTCCTAATCCACTATATCTTTCTATTGAGTCATCTTTTTCCCTGATGTTTTACTGATGGAACCTTTGACAATAAGCTTTACTGTGGGGTTGAAGAGAAGGCTCAATGGTCAAGAGCAATTGTTGCTCTTGCAGAGGACCTGGTTCAGTTCCCAGCACCCACATAGTGGCTGTACTCAGACCTGTAACCCCAGCACTCAGAAGATGAGTCTGGAGAATTCCCATGAGTTTGAGCTAGCTAGGCTACAGTGTGACACTGGCAAAATGTAGTAAAAAAGTTCATGGTACACAATATTTTTGTGAGTTAATTCCTAGGAATAGAATTATGTGGGTCAAAGAGTAGGAGACATAAAATGTAATAAAAAAATTGATGCCAGGCTAGCAACACACACATTTAATCTCAGCACTCAGGAGGTAGAGGCAGGTGGATCTCTGTGAGTTCTAGGCTAGCCTAATCTATAGAGCAAGTTCCAGGACAGTTAGGGCTACATAGAGAAACCTTGTCTCAAAGAAAAAAATTGTCAAAGTGGCTTCTAGAAAGATGGTAAGGTCTTTTTTTTTTTTTTTTTTTTTCAGGAAAGCAGCTGCTTTTAAGATTTTGAACATGTTTTTTCTTTTCTGTTCTTTTCTCTCTCTTCTTTTCACAGGGGACAATCAAAGCTGCACAGAGGGGAAATCAAGCTAAATTCTGAGCTGGACTTGGATGACTCCATTCTAGAGAAGTTTGCTTTCTCCAACGCTCTTTGCCTCTCAGGTAAAGTATGCTGCTTTGCAGATGACAGAGAGACCATGTTATTAAGCACTGGATAATGATTTCGGATTCTCAGGACAGCCCTAATATTCCTTTTCTCTTTAAAAATGTGTTAATTCTATTGTTGGCTGGTTGCTCGTTCCTTGTTACTGTACTGTTAAAGCTCCACTTGTCCAAAGTGTACTTCATATTCCTGAACTGCCTTTGTTCTCTCCTCTCAGCGGCTGCTCTACTCGGTACTCAATTCAGAGACAGCCTAGCCCCGTGTCCAGAGATCCGGAAACCATGGGTGCTTTGAAAGGGCTTCCTTTGTGCAGCCTCTGAGGTGCTGTGATTCACTCACAGCCTGGAAGACTATAGGAAAGGCCCTGAAAGTCTAACCCCTGTCTCACCCACAGCACTAACTGTAAGGGCTCGGTGTGACTTGCACCCTCTGGGTTTTTGAGACATGAGAAAATATGAAATCCTGGGAGCTACACATGTGTCCTGCCAGCTGACGTAGGAGTTGGGCCCGCCCTCCTTCCCTTCCTGCTGCATTATCTTCTTTAGCTTTGACACTTTCGTTTTTGGCTTTTCTTTTTCTTCCTTTTTTTTTTTTGTATTAAAATTACTAAAAATTCCATTGTTGGGCCAGGGTGGTGCACACCTTTAATCCAAGCACTCAGACAGCAAAGGTAGGCAGATCTCTGTGAGTTCAAGGCCAGCCTGGTCTACAGACTAAGTTCCAGGACAGCAACAGAGAAACACTGTCTCAAAAAACTAAAAGTAAGTAAATAAATAAAATAATGAATTGACTAAGAAAACTATCATGTGACAGTTCATCCCCTTCTCACGTCTGAGTCATACTAAGAGGGTGAAAACATCATTTCTCTAGCCCAGGTCAGGCTCGACATCATCAGAGCTCAGGTTGCAGGTCTGAGCTCCATGCCCAGCCGCACACTGTCCTCTTAGTGAGCAGGCAACAGAGGCACCATGCGCGGTGCGGTCTGTGAGCATGTGAACATGGTGGTAAGAAAACTTCCCCCTTCCCTCTTTTTCCCCAGTGAAGCTGGCTATTTGGGAAGCGACCCTGGACAAGTTTATTGAGTCTATTCAGTCCATTCCAGAGGTAATTATATCAGCTCTCTGCTTTTTATCAGTTACTGGCTTCTTGGGGGAAAGTACTGACTGCTCAACATAACAATATGCATATCTGAATATAGATAGTAGCTAGAAGAGCCACAGAGACCATAGCAAAGACACTCCAGTTACACGGAAAGTGGTGAAGTGACGGTCAGCAATTCCACATTGGTTGTGACTTGAGAACTTGAACAGACTCTGTGGTGACTGCAGTGCTTTCAGTGTGATTCAGAGGAGGACACCACTGCTGGGTGGAGTCCAGTGGTAACGCACTTACAGAGTCCCAGGTTTTGGCCGTACAGAATACTACGATTAACCGATGTTGGGAAAAGAACCCACTTTTCAGTTAAGAGATAAGGGATGGGGCTGCAGAGATGGATATGCGAGTGACTGAGAGCGCTTGCTGCTCTTACGGATGGCCTGGGTTCCCATGTGGCGGCTCACAGCTGCTTGTAGCCCCAGTTCCAGTGAATCCAATACCCGAGTCTGGTGTTCACTGGTACTAGGCACTCATGTGGTGCACAGACATACATGCAAACAAATACTCAGATAAAATAAAAATAAACCTCTTTAAAATGAGAGATGAGGAATGTTTATCATTGAAAAAACTAAAAAGGATATATTTTTTTTTCTTTCTGTAAACATAAACCTGGGATAACCAACATTTTAGGAGGAAAGAGTTATTATGGTTCACAGTTTGGTAGGTTTGTTCTATATTGAAGTAGGTACATTGGTTTAGGCCTTGGTGGGGCAGCACCTTGTGGCTAGGGGTACCTGCTGAGACAAGGTACTCATTTCGTAGCAGCCTGGGAGCCTCGAGAAGGGAGGCACAAGGATCCCAGTGGCCCTTCAAAGCTGTGGAACCAGTGGCCTAACACCTTCCCATTGGCTCCACCTCTAAGTGTTAACCGTTTCCCAGTGATACAAGTTGTGAATAAAGTCTTGGACAGATGGTCTCTGGGGGCCACTCACAGTCTGGGCAGTAGCAGAAGGAATGAGAAGCTGGAGGGTAATACAGTTCGGAACTCTTGAGACAGTTAAGACATTTCGCCTGGGCAAGTCATCTAAGCTATTCAGAGAAGTGAAGTGACCCTAGAGAACTGGCTACATAGATCTAACATTACACTGATTATTAGAAAGCAGTTGTGCAGTGTTCCCCTGGTGCCTGGAGGATTGACTGACTGTTCCAGGAGTCATCCCTACCCAGGGTACAGAAGCTGGGCATGGTCATCTTTGTCTAAAATGTCAGTGTTTGCTGTGATGTCTGTAGAACAGAGAAAGAGAATGTGCCTGCTGGCAGAGGTGTGGTTCTTAATACTTTCTGACTGTAGTTCATGGGATCCACAAAGGCACACCCCACATACTCGGACTGTTGTGTATGTGGTTTTGGGTTTTTGTTTTTTGTTTTTTTTTTCCCAAACAGGCATTAAAAGCTGGGAAGAAAGTCAAACTGTCTCATAAAGAAGTTATGCAGAAAATGGGTGAGCTCTTTGCCCTCAGGTAAAATGTTCTTTTGTAATGAAGGATTTCCTTTAAGACAAAACATTTACTATAAGCACGAAAAATGTCCTCCACCCACCAGTCCCTACCTCTGTGAGGAGCAGGCAGGCTCTGTTAAGACTGTTAGGAAATCTGATGGGTTCAGAAGAGCAAGAGTCATCTACATTAAACCTGTCACTCAGCACAAGACCCACCAGGAAACAGGACAGCGGTTCCAGGAAGCTTTACTCTTCTTTACTGGGGCTGACACTGTACAGTGGTACAGGTGAAGGAGAGCTTGTCACTTAACTGTCCTGAGTTCCTATCTTTGTGGAGGGATGCATCCTGGTTGTGGAGGTCTCACTGAGCAGTGTCATCCAGTTTCCTCCTGAATGAAGAGCCCAGAGCTCCTTGTCCGTGTTTTTCTGAAAACTGTCTTTCCACAAGCTTAGACCAACCACAGGAGAGTGGTCCAGTATTTCAGCATCTGTGTTTCTCGGACTGCAGGGATACTCATTCATACTCATTCATAAAGAGCATCCAACAATAGTGCCACATAGACTGTGTGTTCTGGGAAAGTAGGAGAGATTGTTTTCTCCCATTCTCTAACTAATACAAGCATAATCTATAAGCAAATTATAGCACCCAAACTCAAAAGTTAGGACTAAATAGATTTAATTCTCAAATTGAATGGTTTCTACAAAGCCTGACTTTCCTTACCATGTTGTTTTAATCTTTACAATGGAAGTGCCCATGTATTAGTAAAAAGAGTGTAACAGGCCAGCAGTTGGCTCATTGGTGAGGCGCTTGCCAGTAAACTTGGCAACCAGTTTGATCTCTTGGAAACACACAGGCAATCTACAAAGCTGTCCTCTCACCTGTACATGCTTTCCATCACACGCAATAATAATTCTTTATTAAAAGAAAAAGAATAGGACTAAAAAGCAATTAAGAGTCTTATTGCGGCCAGGCGGTGGTAGAGTATGCCTTTAATCCCAGCACTTGGGAGGCAGAGGCAGGCGGATTTCTGAGTTCGAGGCCAGCCTGGTCTACAGAGTGAGTTCCAGGACAGCAAGGGCTACACAGAGAAACCCTGTCTCGAAAAACAAAACAAAACAAAAAAAAGAGTCTTGTTGCTCTCCAAGAGGACTTGAGTCTGGTTACCAGCATGTCAGTTCCCAGCCACCTGTACCTCCAACTGAGATCTGACACTTTCTTCTGGCCTCTAGACATCTGAGCACGTGTGTGTGTGTGTGTGTGTGTGTGTGTGTGTATGCGCGCGCGCGCTCACACACACACACAGAGACATATATATATATATATACACACACACACACACAGATGCACATGTAAATCAAAATAAACCCTTTTTAAAAAGAAAAAGAGGTGTGAAAAGAAACCAAGCTAAGTATCTTAGGTAAAAAGTTAGGTCTTGGACCTGCAGTTGTCACTCAGTTGGTAGCATGTCTGGCTAGCATGCACAGAATCCTGGCTTTGATCCCAGGCACTTCATGGAAGCAGGATGCAGGAGGATCGGAAGTTCAAGATGATTCTTAAGCTAGTAAATAAGTTTGAGGGCAGGGCAGATTACAAGAGACCTTGTCTCTCTCCCTTTCTTTTTCTTCCAAGATGAACTAAATTCTGTAGGCAAGGTTGTCTTCAAACTCAGAAATCTTCCAGTTTCTGCTTTCCAAGTGCTGGGATTAAAGCATGCACCAGTATGCCTAGCTGAGACCTTGTCTTAGAAAAAGAAAAAAATTATCAGATATGGAGGTGCATATCTTTTAATCCTATTGCTCTGGAAGATGGGAGGAAGCAAAGGCCAGCCTGGTGTATGCAGTAAGTTCCAGGTTAGTGAGGTTCTGTCTCAAAATAAAAATAAAAATAAAAAACAAAAAAACCCAAAAACAAAATATCAAGGTGCAAATTATTATATGGTATTCAATTTGCATAGCAAAAAATATTTTTCTTTCTTTCTTTTTTTTTGGTTTTTAGAGACAGGGTTTCTCTGTGTAGCCCTGGCTGTCCTGGAACTCACTCTGTACACCAGGCTGGCCTCAAACTCAAAAATCTGCCTGCCTCTGCCTCCCAAGTGCTGGGATTAAAGGCGTGCACCACCACTGCCCGGCTTTTTATTTCTTTTAATATAAACATACATACAAACCTGTACATGGAGAAATATACAGAAAACCATACCAAAGTGTTTGCAGGCCTGCCTTATCCTTAGAGAGTAAAGCATTTTGCATTGTTTGGTAGGTTAAACAGACTCACCACCATATTTCTGCTTTCTTCTCCAACATATGTTAAAAGAATGAACAGCTACTTGTATTTATTTTATGTCTTAGTTAGGGTTTCTATTGCTACTACAAAACACCATGTTCGAAAAGCAAGCTGGAGAGAAAAGGGTAAATTGGTTTACACTTCCAGATCATAGGTCATCATTGGAGGAAGTCAGGACAGGAACTCACACAGGGCTGGAACCTGGAGGCAGGAGCTGATGCAGAGGCTGTAGAGGGTGCTGCTTCCTGGCTAGCTTCCCATGGCTTGCTCAGCCTGCTTTCTTAAAGAACCCAGGACCACCTGCCCAGGGATGGCACCACCTACTATGGGCTAGGCCTTCCCGTGTCAATCACTAATTGAGAAAATGCCTTACAGCTAGATCTCATGGGCATTTTCTCAACTAAGGCTCTTCCTCTCTGATGACTCTAGTTTGTCAAGTTGCCACACAAACCCATCCAGCACACTGCAATATCAAGTTCCATTAAACTAAGTCATTTTAAAGTAAGCTGAAAGCCGGGCGGTGGTGGTGCACGCCTTTAATCCCAGCACTTGGGAGGCAGAGGCAGGTGGATTTCTGAGTTTGAGGCCAGCCTGGTCTACAGAGTGAGTTCCAGGACAGCCAGGGCTATACAGAGAAACCTTGTCTTGAGGAAAAAAAAAAAAAAAAGTAAGCTGAGACATCTAATACAAAAGGATAAAGTTAAGAGAGAGCCAGTGTGGCAGCACACACACCCTCATGTTCTTCATATACTAGACTGAGGCGGCAGATCCCAGTGCTAAGCTAGCTGAGCTACATAGTGAGTTCCAGGCCAGGCTAACCTACAAAGCCAGAAGAAAGCAGAGTGTATTTTTGCCTGTCTTGTGTTTGCATAATGACTGGAAGGATCTGGAGCTACCTTAAAGGTGGTCAAGGAGTGAGAAGGGAAAGCTGGAGCTAACTATAAAAGTGAGGTTTACTGGTGGTACCTTATTTCTTCCTGGTTTTGTTTTGGGGTGCACAGATGTGTATGAGTACACTTCTCCAATATTTTTTGAAGAGTGACTTTTAAGAGTGTGCTCAGATTACACTGAAAACATGGGCTATAGTAGCTGATTTTTAATTCACCATAAATAGAAGCTAATCTGTCCTTTTTTTTCTTTAGGCACCGAATAAACCTGAGCTCTGACTTCTTGATCACCCCTGACTTCTACTGGGACAGAGCGAACCTGGAGGAGCTTTATGACAAGACCTGCCAGTTCCTCAGCATCACTCGAAGAGTTAAGGTACATGGGCTGGTGGCGGTGCACGCCTAGAATCCCAACACTCTGGAGGCAGAAGCAAGCGGATCTCTGAGATCCAGGACAGCCAGGGCTACACATAGAAACCCTCTTGGGCAGGGCTTGTGGGGAAACACATTCTCTGTCTGCTACAGTTAGTATGACTGAAATTTTCAGCATCTGGAGAAATATTATTTGGATTCTCAGTTCCTCCTGTCCTCTCTGCTGTTACTTCCTAGTCTCTTCTCAGGAGACTGACAGGACAGTTGCTTTTGAGCTCAAGACCAAGCTGGACTGCCTTAACCACCAGAAGGAAAGTAGAAAACATGGCTACAAGAGGGGGCTCAGATAAAAAGTATTACACTGTAGCTCAGGCTGGCCTCAAACTCATGATCCTCTTGTCCTAGCCCTAGTCCTTGGGTTACAAACATGAGTTGTATTTGGTTCCACTTCTCAGCTTTCCGTGTCAAAGATTTCTTTCTGTGTTCTGAGATTTTCCTGTTTTTAATGCTTGTTTCCTTGTTTGGGGAGAAGTCTCACTATATTGCCAGGCTGGACTTGAACTTGGGAATTCTCCTGCCTCAGCCTCTCAAGAAGTTAAACATGCTCCTTCCTTTGTGTGTTACTTGTGATGTATGTGATATATGCTTGTGTTTGTTGTACACATACATATAGATGTGCACATGCATTGTAGACACTAGAGGGTAGCGTGGCTCTGTGGCTGACCACCTTTAAAAAGATTTTGTTATCTGTGTGTGCCACATGTTTAGGTGCCTGTGCAGTTGTTAGAAGCCACCCAGTGTGGTTGCTGGGAACCTAACTCTGAACTCAGGTCTTCCAGAAGAGCAGCAAGCATTCCTCACTGCTAAGCCATCTCTCCTACCCACTCCTCCATACTCTTCAGACAGGGTCTCTCTTACTGTGAACAAGCTCACTAGTTTCCTAAGACTGGCTGGCTAGCAAAAGCGGCAAGGGGCCTTCCTTCCATCTCCAACCCCTTCCCCAGCTCTGGGATTATGGGCATTTGCTTCTGTACCCATTTCCCCTCTTAATTACATTTGCTAATCTGTGTGTGCATTAGTGCCAGCATGTGCAGACTAGGAAACATTCTCCTCCCACCACTGAGTTTCTCAGAATTGAACCCAGGTTGGCAGGGTTAGTAGCAAGTGCCCTTACCTGCTAAGCCATCTTGTAGCCCTTATGCCCAGATATTTTTTTAATCTGGGTGCTAATGACCTGAAATCATGGTTGTATGAGAAGCACCTTATCAGCTGAGCCATCTCCCCAGCTGCCACTGTCTCTGTTGCCCAGTTAGTACCTGCTTCACCTGTCCAGGCATACTGCTGACTTTACATTTATCAAGTGTGGAGTAGGTGGGTGAGCACCTTGCTGCTAGGGTATGCATGTGGAAGTCAGAGCAACTATTGGGACTCAATTCTTTTTTTGGGGGGGTGGGGGTGGGGGTGGGTTTTGAGACAGGGTTTCTCTGTGTAGCCCTGGCTGTCCTGGAACTCACTCTGTAGACCAGGCTGGCCTCGAACTCAGAAATCCACCTGCGTCTGCCTCCCAAGTGCTGGGATTAAAGGCGTGCGCCACCATCGCCCAGCGGGACTAACAATTGAAGTTAGGTTGTCAGGCTTAGCAGCAAGCACCTCTACCCATCTTAACAGCCGGAAAGGTCTTTTGTTGTTAACTTTTAATCTTTCCTTGCCTAGAGTAGTGAGTGCAGCTGTGTCCTGTCCTACCTTCTTCTCAATGTTACTTCCCTCGCTTCTCAGTCATCTCATGTCCCATCCAGCAAATGATGCAACTCCTTTAAAAACCCTGCACCGTTCACTGAGAGCTGTGAATATATCCTTTTCTCCAACACAGACACTTGTCCTTTGCATTAAGAATCCCACCACAAGAACCCACAGTCCTCGCTCATCTTGGTGTTCCTTTGCATCTTCTAATGCAGGAAAGTAGAGATACTTGCCAAATGTCAGGCGAAGACAGCCATTCCAAACCATTCAACTTTAGCTGTCTCAGAAAGACTGATTGTTGGTGTTGGAGGGCCTATTTGGTAGACCAATCAAGATAGTTCCATATTCCAGATGTCTGAGACACTTGCTAATCCAGGTCGTCTGGACAGATCAAACAGGTATAGCTTTCCTGGAGAGTACCCAGGCTGAAGATGTGAGGAAGAGACCAAAGTTCTGTGTCAATAAGGCCTCTTTAGCACTGGCATCAGCTGACTGTGGTACAATGTTTCCCTAGAACTGGCAACTTACAGCAGCCTTCTCCTAGTTTCAGGGTCAGGACACCTCACAAGGCTGAGAGGCAACCGTGGATTGCTTGGAAAGGATCCACTTCCTGCCTTTTCACTTGGAGGTTGCTAGATTCAGTCCCCCCAAGGCTGTTGCACTAAGGTCTCAGTTCCTCACCACAGAAGTTTCTGCACAGCCTAACTACCAACTACTGCGTGTATGGTAAGAGCGCTAGAGTGAACAGCACATGAGGTGGTATCTTAGAGCCTAGCCACAGGCCCAGGTAACTCATCCTTTTTGCTGTGCTGTTTAAAACAAGTCAGGAGGCCCACCACATTCCAAGAGAGGGGATAACATTAGCGAGCCCCAAATCAGGAACTTTTAGCTGGTATCTTAGAATTCTGCCTGTCAGAATGGCTTTGAGAAAATTGAGTTTTAGCAGTCTACTTTGTAAACACTGACCCACATATCCTCACACTACCCTGGCTACACAGTGAGTTAGAAGCCAGCCTGGGCTCCGTGAGACCCAGTCTCTAAAGGAAGTAAGTCCCTAAGAGTGGGGAACGTGGCTGGCAGGTGGGATGACAGGCTACAGAGGAACGAGTGGACTGTGGTGCTGAGTGGTTATATAGCAGGAGTACAGTGCTTAGAAGGGGTGCCTGTTATGTAAACTGTCTCCACTACCCTGGAAATAAAGCCTCTTGTGACAAGTTTTTAGGTGCAGCCATACTAAAGTTTTCCAGTTTCCCTTTCGGATGTCTCTTGGTGTGCTTCATTGTAGTGGCCATTACGAGATGTAGTATGTCTGCCACCAAGATGTAGGCTGCTTCTCCTGGACTCGGCCTGTCCCACATAAGCTTGATGAACTGATTAGATCAAGCAGTGGGCTCAGGGCTGTCTATGCTGCCTGCACCACCAGCATGTTTGGTAATTTTTACGACACTCATCGAGTTCCACTTCCCTTCCTGGGTCTCCACGTGATCTCCAGGCCCTCCACACCAACATTCTTAGGTATCCATTAAACCAGCAGTTACTCCCTGTTACTGTGTAAACCCCATGACTACTGTATTTGTAGAATAAACAGGTGATTAGATTTCAAAAGGAAACATTTTAGCCGGGCAGTGGTGGTTCACGCCTTTAATCCTAGCACTTGGGAGGCAGAGGCAGGTGGATTTCTGAGTTCGAGGCCAGCCTGGTCTACAGAGTGAGTTCTAGGACAGTCAGGGCTACACAGAGAAACCCTGTCTCGAAAAACAAAACAAAAAACAAAAAAAAGGGAAACATTTTATTTTCCTGATTTTGAAACTGCTTTAGCCTGTCCCAAAAGCTTGGGTCAATCCAGCTTTGAACCAAAGAAACTGAGGGGGCATCAGAACTCCTGGAATGGAGTTCAAGGCAGTTGTGAGCTGCCTGATAGGAGTACTGGGGACAGCCTAGGTTGTCCTCTGCAGGAACAATAACACTCATATTGTTGAGCCCTTTCCGGGCCCCAGGAGGCTTGTTATAGTAACACTGCACAAATTGTTTAAAGCAATAAAGTTGGGAGAGAACATGTTCTCTGTTCTGAGGTCATAGTTGAAATGGAAGGCTATCAGGAGAGAGGATCTTAAAAGATGAACACATTAGAGGCCAAGACTAAGCAGTAGACAGAGACAAAAAAGGACCACAGTGCCACCCTAAACTGCCTCTATCAACTGGTGCATTGTGTTGGCCCTCATTGGTAAAGCAGTTAAACGTTCTGTGCCAGACCCCAAGTATGACGTGCTAAGATGCTACAGACCATGCCTAGACTGCAGCTCATATTGGTTGAACCTGCACTAACTAAAAGTATTCCCTGACTTTGCAGCTTTCAGAAGTGCACAGGTTCTAAGTAGGTACATAGCTGTACTCATACTCAGGTTTAAAGTCAGATTCTATCTGGTGTAACACCCATCCATACCCCACTACAACCAGTTTATCCAAGGATTCGTAAGCAAGAACCTTTGCCAGTTTGGCTAATAGTGGTGCCATCTGGTGGCGAGTTTTTGTTAAAGGTACACATTTCAGTAAAAAGCCTTACTTCAGCATACATACCAAAACTCCAACTATGGAGATTAACATGACCCCTGTGCCAGAGCAGTCTATGTCATGCTTAATAAAGTTTCAAGTTCTCCTAACAAAATGCTAGGGAACTCTCAGTCATGGATTAGTATGCAAAGTTTGTTTGTGTTTTTTTTTTTTTTTGAAACTGCAATACAAAGGGAACAAGGACTGATTTAGTAGTTTGCCCATCAAGACTCAAGTTCAGTCGCGAGCACTGTTTAGATGTGGCAGTTCATGAAATACCAGCATTCCCGGAGGTGGGAGAAAGAAGACTGCAGGCCACCCTAGGTTACATGAGACCCCATCTCAAAATAATGAGTGCTGGAGAGATGGCTTCAGTAAGAGTTATTTCCTGTGCCGGGCTGTGGTGGAGTACGCCTTTAATCCCAGCACTTGGGAGGCAGAGGCAGGCGGATTTCTGAGTTTGAGAGTTCGAGGCTAGCCTGGTCTACAGAGTGAGTTCCAGGACAGCCAGGGCTATACAGAGAAACCCTGTCTCAAAAAAACAAAAACAAAAAAACAAAACAAAAAATGGCTAGTTCACAAATGCTCTGAGGGGTTTTGACACTTTCTGGCCCCTATAGGCATACACACATAAACATACACAATAAAGCAAAGCTGCATTACAAAAATGTTTCTAGATGGAGTCATTAAACACTTTGCTAATGGCTGGTCATCTTAGAGGACTAAGCAGCAAGAATTTGATAACCTAGTATGTTTTTCTTACCTGTATTCTCTTTCAGTATAAACGCATGACACTAAGATTTTTCCTGCAGGTCATGAATGAAAAACTTCAGCACTGCATGGAACTAACAGACCTCATGCGGAATCACCTCACTGAGAAGCGAGCACTCCGCCTGGAGTGGATGATTGTCATTCTCATCACCATCGAGGTCAGCAGCAGCCCTGAGCTCCTTCAGAGTAGCTGCTTCACATGACTGACTCACAAATGCATTAAGTGTGGCCCGTAGTTTAAAGACAGCACCGGCTCCTTTTAATTGTAAATCTGCCGTGTGGAGCCTAACACCCACTCATCTGACTGCGCCTCAGCCTTGCAGCCTGGTGAGGAAGGCAGTGCTTCCTCCAGGGACACATCATTAAGAGCAGGCTTCAGTCAGCGGCCTTCATGGCTGTGCTGTTACTTTTGTCAACTTAACACAAGGAAGAATCATCAGGGGTTTGTGAGCCAAGTAAAAACCCTTTTCTTTTTTTTTTCCCCCTTATAATTCAGTTCTACCATGAAAGTAGTAACTCTCACTTGCTATTTTCCTAAGGTAATGTTCGAGCTAGGAAGAGTCTTCTTCTGACTGTGTGATCATGAAAGCACCACTGGGAAGAGAAGTCAAGTTCTGCAACCAATGAAACCAGCATTCAGTACTAGTGACTCTTACTCAACTCAAGTTGAGGAACTGTCAGTGCACATGGGACACACACCTGGAATCTCAGGACTCTGGAAGCTGAAGCAGGAAGATTCTAAGTTCCAGACTAGCCTGGGCTACATAGGGAAACCCATCCATCTCTGCACTGGGAAAGCAGAGGCAGACTGCCCAGTTTGAGGCCAACAATAACACAGCAGGACTGTCTCAAAATAAAACAAATAAATGTCATAATGATCCTTTCAGTTCTTAATTATGTCGCTACCTGGATAACAGTTCTGAGTATGGTGTTTTCAACATCCTCAAAGTTCAAAAGGAAAATGTTTCATTAGTTTAAAGAACAGTTAACCATCTGAACATACAGAATATCTTAGCAAAAAGACTAGGCCGACTTTAGACACCACTCTTAACTCTGAAATCATGGCCCCGGCTTAAGAGCCATACAACACTTGTGTTACAAGAGATGTATATTTTGGCAGCAATGTATTTTCTATCTGTAACATTGAGAAAGTCAGTCTCCCTACAAACACACTGTATATTATGTGCATGACTTGTGCACCACTCATAACACAAACACATAAAATTAAAGAAAAGGAAAAAAAGACCTAAGATAATTACCTTCATGGTCTGATTTTTAAGCATAGCTCTGCTTCCTACCCCTTGACTCTGCCAAGGGTCTCCCACCTTTCATGTGTGTGTGTGTGTGTGTGTATATGTATCCAGTACTAC
Source organism: Grammomys surdaster (assembly GCF_004785775.1). Classification (NCBI taxonomy): domain Eukaryota; kingdom Metazoa; phylum Chordata; class Mammalia; order Rodentia; family Muridae; genus Grammomys; species Grammomys surdaster. The sequence continues at coordinate 3,816,454 of NW_021604601.1, read as the reverse complement.
AGTACTACTTTGCATACACTAAAATGGAACATTCATTTTGTGCCTTCATTGACTGTACCAGAGAATACCCGTACAGTGACATCTTGCCAACACTGTGCCTGCTAGCACTGCCAAGGCAAGTGTGTGGCCTTTCTTTCCAGCTCTCTGCAAAGATGCTGGGTCCCTGCTGCAATCCCTATAACCCAAAGGAACCCAAGTTTCCCAAGGAGTCGGTAGCAGAGTCATAAACCAACTGTCACAAGCCTGCCGTGACTGTACAAACAGTAGTGTCTCTCAGCTACCCGACATTTGGTCTGCTGCATTTAAATAGCCTTTAAGGCTTCAGACAAGCCACATGAAGGACAATTAAATTGAGAGTATAGCCTTTTTGACACGGGCCATTAAATCTACCTGTTAAGAGATACATTTCTAAAATTGTCGACTTGACTTCAAATTCCAGTGAATGACAGGTGCTATTATCTAAACAGAAAATGGTAACAATTTTAATAAGGTAGGAAAACTATGATGCTTGAGAGCTCTGACAAAGTTAACATAAGTATTGCAAAAAGACCCCAAAAATCAAGAACAGATTTTCATAAACATTTATTAGGATAAAGTTTTATGGGGAAAATGTAATGCAAAAGCAGTAGCAAAAGAAATGAATAATGCAAAATGTGAATGGTTCTCCCATATTTCAGTGGATTGTGACAAATTTCTTAATGTATTACATCACATGGCATATAAAAGTAATATTGACACTGTCAGTGTGATAGCAAAAATCAAGTATCTTTTCAACTAAGCATGTAAAATTTTTAGTTATACACAAGCAAAACAAATTCCTTAGCTAGTAAAGCTGTCACAGTGCAACCGATTATGATGTCTAACTCATGCTCACAAAGAAAAACTCCTTTAGCCTGGTTGGGGGCGGGGGTTAGCACATGCCTTTAATTGAAGCACTGAGGAGGTAGAGGCAGGATTTCTTGAGTTTGAGTCCAGCCTGGTCTACAGAGTAAGTTCTAAAACACCCAAGACTATACAGAGAAACCCTGTCTTGAAAAATTGAAAAGCAGGCAGGCAACTTTAGAATTAGTACCTCAAGAACAAAACCAAAAACCAAAGCCTTTCTGGGACGGGGCAATATTTGTATCACCCATGAGAATTCAAGAATTAACACCAGACAGACTCAGATATTTGCTTTAGTGAGTGTTTCCATCTACTTGGGCAAGTCAAGAGAGCCCTCTGGATCCTGTCTTCTCATCTCTGAAACAGGCTTTCTTTTTTTAAGATTTTAAGATTATTTATTAATGTATTGCCATACATTAATACAGGCCAGAAAAGAGCACCAGATCTGATAGATCTTATAGATGGCTATAAGCTACCATGTGGTGGAATTGAACTCAGGACCTCTGGAAGAGGAGCCAGTGAGTGCTCTTAACCTCTGAGCCATCTCTCCAGCCCTGAAATGGGTTGCTAATGATCTACCTCACTGGGGATGTAACTCAGTGATTATGTGCTTCCTAGCGTACGTAAAATCCTGGGTTCAAGAAAAGTAACGTATAGGTCAGTAATTTTAGCCAGGTAATACATCTATAAGATCAGCATATTTGAACACTGAAGGCCACCCACCTGGGACCTTGTCTTAAAAAAAAAAAAAAAAAATCAAAGAAAAACCTCAAACCTGCTGTGAGGTTAGTGGTTAGTATAAAATGCATGTTATGATCATCCTAACCATGAGTATAACCCAAGGACAGAAATCTGATTCTGGGGCCAGAAAGATGGCTCAACAATTAAGAGCACTTGGGGGTATTACTTCCAGTTCCAAGAGATGCTATGCCATCTACTGGCCTCGACAGGAACCAGGCGGGCACACTGTGTATACATACAAGCAGGCAAAATGCCTAATACACATAACTTTAAAAACAAAAGTTCTAAGATTTAAAAGAAACCAATTTTTCAGGGTCTCCTTCCCCCTTTCCTCAGTGTGGTGGTTTTCAGGCTCACACCTATCAACGTGTACCACCGTACAGTGTGCAATGCTGGTTATCAGAACCCTCAACTTCATACATGCTAAGGAGGTACTCCTGCCAGCTGAACCTCATCTCTAAACCCACAGCACAGCCATGCTGGGAATCAGGGCTAGAGACCAGCAGCCCTGTTGAATCTTTTTAATGACAGACAGAGTCTTTTAATCCGATTGGTGATGTTTAACGGGTGGTTCTTGTGGGATTATCAAAAACATTCAAATATGTAACAGTATGTCATTTAAGACAGGGCAAGCTTAAAAAAAAAAAAAAAGCTTTTAGAGTTTTTCTACACAGCTCATGAGTCCCTGTCAATCTTACGCACATAGGCTACTTACAGTGCTTTCTTGGACAAAGGAAATCAGGGGAGGACTTTTTTTCTTTGTTTTTCAAGGCAGAGTTTCTCTTCTGTAGCCCTGGCAGTCCTAGAACTCACTCTGTAGAACAGGCTGGCCTCTTTTAAATTTGTGTCTCAACTCCAAGAAATTATGGGAAAGCTGACAGACAGGTGTCCCTGACTAGCAAAGCTTACCAACAAGGAAGACAAGAGGAAACCACTAGGTAATGTACTTTAGGGACAAGTACTAAGAGTTGACTAGACAGATATCACCATTTGAATTTTAAAACTACAAACAGGAAAGATTAAACTTCTAACTTTGTTTCCAAACAAAACCATTATCTGCTTATAACAGTAACCATCTTCAAATATTGTTATTGAAGAGATTAGGCTGAGGAGATGCTGGCTGTTGAGTTTATCTGCTGAAGTCTTCTTATAGAGGGCGGCAAACTAAGAAGAGCAATGAGCTTCCATTCAAATCTAAACCATTCCCAGCTCAGGCCTGATGTTCACCTAAAGGCATGTGGACTGAGTTCTGATCACTTTTACTTCCAGGCAGCACAAGGCAGTTAAGTACTCTTATTCTGTGACCCTTTCCGCAGTATGACCCAACACCATCCTGGGTTTTCCTGGGAGTGAAGGTTTCCCAGGAGCAGTGACTCTCTGACCCAGAAATGTGGAAGTCCTGCAAGAACTGGCCCACCCATCTCCAGACCCCCTCCTCTTAGCCACTTGTCAGTTCACAACCCTGCTGCAAAGCTACAGAGCCACAACCATGATGCCTCTATTGGGGCTGGTCTTGTGTGTCGTGAATCCAAATGCCGAGTTCTGCGCCCAAGTGCAGAATGCAGTCTGGACATGGGCATTGTATTGGCCAATGTGCTGTAAAGAATGTTCCCCAGTACTCTGATTGGATAATGAAAGGCTAGTGCCTGTGACTGGGCAGGAGGGAGGAAAGCGGGACTTGAGATGGAGTAGGGGGTCTCAGTAGGAATCACCAGAAGAAAGGGAGGGGAAGATAGCCGCCAACAGAGCAAACACAGCAAGACTCAGCTGGCAACGTAACATGGCTTGTGGCCGGGCTGTAGGTTGGAATACCTCAGAACCTGCCCATTTAGACTTATAGCTTGTTAATGAAAATACCAGGTTTCTGCCTTTTATTCAGGAGCTATATGGGCTAGAGGGGGCAGAAACCTCCCCATAAAATTACTTCTATACTCTTCTACCAATCAATGGCTATTGTCACAAACAAAAATATTATCAGAGGACATACAGATATGTCTCAATTTACTATGGGGTTCTTACACCCCACTCCAAAAAACAAAAAACCACAGGTGGAAAATATAGATGAAATAATGCACTTACCTCACCTAAGTGCCAAACACCAACAGTATGCCAGTTACCAGATGGGATCACCAATAGGGAGCTGCAGCTCACCCAGGAGTCAGACTGGAACACACCTGCACCCTCAGCCAAACCATTCTTTGGTTTTCGAGACAGGGTTTCTCTGTGTAGCCCTGGCTGTCCTAGAACTCAGAAATCCGCCTGCCTCTGCCCCCCAAGTGCTGGGATTAAAGCGTGCGCCACCACCACCTGGCTAAGCCAAGCCATTGTTGACCGTGGGGCTAAGGATACACCAGTGCAGAGCTTGCCTAGCACAGGCAAAGCTCTGCCTTCACCCAGTACCACATCAAACAGCCCTGGTGCCAAAGACTATCATGCTAGCACTTAGATGGGGACAGGAGCGCAGCTCAAGTCACTCCTGCCTACATAAGTGAGTTCAAGACCTGCTGGAGCTACAGGAGACTTAGGGGGAAAAAAGTAGGTTAAAAATGTGTAGTAATTTTACTTGTGAATTTCATCATTTAAAAATTCTAGTCACAGCCAGGGCTTAGTGGCACACATCTTTAATCCCTGCACTTTGGAAGCATAGGCAAGTGGATGTCTTTTGGAGCCAGCCTGGTCTACATGAGTTCCAGAAGAGACAAAGCTACACAGTGAGACCCTGTCTTATATAAAAGACAGACGTGCTGTTGAATAACTACATTAGTACTTCAGCAGGGCATTGGAGCTCACGGCTGTGATCCAAGCACTTGGGAAGTGGAGGCAGGAGGAGAGTTCAACAGTATCTAGACTACAGGGTCGGGAGGGCATGCGGGGGACCGAGAGGTGAGTCAGCTGCTAAGAGTACTTAATACTCTTACTTTGAGTAAGAACTTCAGATCCATTCACAGCAACCATAAGTCAACTCACAACCATCCGTAACTCCAATTCCAGGGCATCCCAAGACTGACCTGGAGCACCAAGCACACATGTGGTACACATGCACACATGTAGGCAATACCATCATATTTAAAAATCTATAGGGCTGCAGAAGAATCTATAGGCCCAGAAGTTAAAAGCACTTGTTGCTCTTGCAGAGGACCCAAGTTCAGATGCAAACACCCAATGCTCTTTTGCCCAGAGGGCACTAGGCACACACATACACACAGGTAAAACATTCAAACATATAATAAACCTATATTTTTAATCTAAAAATTTCATTTCTTAAGATGCTTCTGATCTAGGGTGTAGCTTAGTGATACAGCACTTTTCCACAAAGCCCAGGGTTCAGGCTCCAGCACAAGAAGGAAATAATGCCAATTTTGAACTACTGAGTATGTGCCAGGTCAAGGCTCTATGAGCCTGAAATCCTAACACTTGGCAAGTGCAACAGGGTGACCAGAAGCTCAGTGAGGCAGAAGAGGTAGATCAGGGTTAAGAACACTTGCTGCTTTGAGGACCCAGTCTCAGTACTCAGCAGCCACACGGCAGCTCACAACAATCTTAAACTCCAGTTCCAGAGGATAGAACACTGTCTTCTGGCCTCTGGGCACCAAGTACATACAGGTTATACAGAAATACATGTAAGGGAGCACTCATACACACAGAAAGTCTTTGTTTTAAACGGAAAAGACCAAACTGGGGCATATAATAAGTTTGAGACTAGCCTAAGGTACATGGGACTACCCACAAAATGTAGTTCTAACTTGAATGTTTGGTTCTAACTTTAGTTCACCCTATTTAGCTGAATTAGTCACTCTGTACACACACACACACACACACACACACAGTTGAAATTAACAGGTCTGCACATGGAAAGAAGAATCAGCTTTATTGTATATATAATTTGATGTTTATATATAAAGTCATCTATTCAGGAGTGTATTAATGAACACTATCATTTATTGAGGTACTATGCTAGATAAGCACCCCCTATATTATACTGACTTACTTCAAACAATCTTGATAAATTTATCCCTGTTGGAAGTAAAAACTGAAGGTTAAGAGATTAAATAATGTTTAAGATGTAGCACATTTCCAGAGCAGATGCAAATCCAAACCCTTTTCCTTCTTGTCCTCCTGTGCCTGGCACGTGCATCACAGCACACATGTGGAGGTGAGAGGACAACTTTGTAGGGTCAGTTATTTCCTCCCACCTTTACATGTCGTCTCAGGGTTTCACTGCTGTGAACAGACACCACGACCAAGGCAACTCTTATAGGACATTTCATTGAGGCTGGCTTACAGGTTCAAAGGATCAGCCCATTATCATCAAGGTGGGAGCATGGCAGCTAAAGGCAAGCATGGTGTAGGAGGAGCTGAGAGTTCTGCATCTTCATCTGAAGGCTGCTATCAGAATACTAACTTTCAGGCAGCTAGGAAGTGGGTCTTAAAGTCCACAGCCACAGTGACACACCTACTCCAACAAGGCCACTCCTTCTAATAGTGCCACTCCCTGGGCCAAGCATATACAAACCATCACACGGGATGGGCTCCAGGAATTGAACTCAGTTCACCAGGTTTGCTCAGCAAGCTCTTTTACCATCCGACTAGCACCTCCCCTTGTTTCCCGAACAATCGCTTTATTTAGGTTTCAGTAGCTGGCAGTGAAACACTAGTGGTGCAGTATACAACTTTTAGGTGGTGCTGCAAGTCTACAGGTCCTCATGCTCACACAGCAAACACTTCCCACTGAGTCATCTTGCAGCCCACAAAGCCTTAACCACATATAACATACTGGCTCCACTGCTCATAAATATCAACCACTAACCCTCCCAGAACAGCTCCTCTGTTCTATTCCTAACACAATACGGAGAACACTGAAACACAGAGGAGCTAAACACGGCTTCACAGCAGCTCCATTTAAGGGAGACCACTGTGGTAGAAATGCTCTGTGGTATCTGTCCTGACACTTGTGCCTGTGTGACCTGGCTATTGGACTGAACCACACGATCTAGAAAAATCACAGAAATACACATTCCAGAGGACCAAGTAGTTTATGATGGCAACTTACCAATAAAAGAAAACAACGCAACGTATGTGTCACTCATCTAAAACTGCACTTGCACACCTCCTGTTCAGGAGTCAGTGTCCATACTTTATCTAGTGCACCACAACACATCTGTAGACTAGACACAACTACGCACTACACTTTCTCACTGTCTCTCTCTCCCTAAGTGCATCTGTAAGAGCAAGGCTCAATGTGTGCATACACAAATGCGTGCACATATTTACATGCAAGGGAACACACACACACGCAACCTATAACCTATACTTAGATGCTTTCTACCACAACCACTTTTCCATTCAGCTCTAGTGAGAAAAATCATCTTAGGTTCCCCAGCCTTAACCCTTGAACTACAAACTCACTGTAAGCTGTAAGCCTTTCAAGTACCAGAAGCTCACAAAAGCTCACTCAAGCTTACAGAGGAGGTAAGGGCTACAAAATAATACAAAACAAAGTAACTAACATTTAGGGGTAGAGACTTATCTTCATTGGTAGGTAGGGTGTTTATCTAGCAGGGGAGGGCACCCTGGGTTAGATCTTCAGCATCCTATAAACTCGGGATGGTGGCAATGCACACCTGTAATCCAACCACTTGGAAGGTGGAAGCAGGATCAGAAGTTTCAATGGTCAAGGTCATCTTTGGCAACAGAGTTTCAAAGCCTGGTCAGGCCACCTGAACCATATCAGGGAAGAGAGAGAGAGTTAAGTGGGAACCAGCACCACAAAGTTTACAGAGTGTGGCAGACCGTAACAGTGATCCCAACACTCCTGGACAAGGACAAGCCCATACATGAAGTCCCTGGCCAGCCTAGGCTACCAAGAGAAACCATCTCATGATTTTTTTTTTTTTTTAAAGGCACTGGGCATGGTGGCACATGCAAAAAGAGAGAGGGGGGAGGGAGGGAGGGAGGGAGGGAGAAGAAGAGGAGAGAGGAGAAAGAGAGAAAGTAAAAGGAAGGAGAAAACTAAGGTTCACAGTGAAAAGAGCCTGTCATGTAATAATACAAAATAAGCCAGTACTGGCACACATCTTTAATCCCAGCACCTGGGAGGCAGAGGCAGGCAGATCTTTGTGAATTCAAGGCCAGCCTGGTCTACACAGCAAGTTCCAGAACAGTCAAAGCTGTTACACAGAGAAACCTGGTCTCGAAAAACCAAACATGTACAAAATAATTTATGGTGTCCTATGTATTACTTAGAAAAGTCTGAGAGAACTGAGGAAGAGGGACTAAGATAAGATATACCTATGTTACTAACAGTAGCAGTCTCTTCCTTTTCTTTATCCCAGTAAGCAAAAACTAGACCTAGAAAGAATTCTCCTAAATAAAAGTTTACAATGGGCATGGTGGTCCACTTCTTTATCCCAGGCATATGGGAGGCAGAGACTGCCAGAGATAATGAGAATTTGTCAATAAACAAATTAATGAACAAATAGAACACTTCTATGAAAATTTCACACCACATAAAGCTGGGCTGGTAACCTAAATCACATAATGGCAGCTACCTGAGACTGGGAAAAATTTAGCAAGACCCCATCTCAAAATAAAAAGTAAAAGAACTACGGATTTATCTCAGTATACACTTGCCTAGTGCACACAAGGCCCTATGTTCAATCCCTGTACCAATTATTTCACAGCATAAAATACCATAGATTTCTTTGTCCTTCACCCTCCTTTGGACTTGGACAGTATCCACACTTACACACATTCACACTCAAACACATATACTGTGGCAGTGTCCTCACAGGATCATGTATCTCAACAGTAGTCACACTGGTGGTGGTGTTTGGGAAAGTTTTGAATCCTTCTGGATAAGAGTCTTGCTAAAGGAACGAAGCATGTGGCTGGGGGCAAGCTTTGAGTTTTCCCCTCAACTCCAGTTTGCTTTCTCTGCTTTCTGTGTGTGACTGAGATGTGACCTGTCAGCTTCCCATTCCAGCGTTCAGCCACAACTTCCCTGTAAACTACCTCTAGAACTCTAAGCCAAAATAAATTTTCTTCCTTTAGTTGATTCTGGTCATGGTATCTTATTAAAGCAAACAAGAAAGTAACTGACAGGGCTGGAGAGATGGCTCAGAGGCTAAGAGCACTGGCTGCTCTTCCAGAGGTCCTCAGTTTAATTCCCAGCAACTACATGGTGGCTCACAACCATCTATAATGAAACCTGGTGCCCTTTTCTAGCATGCAGGCAGAATGTTGTATACATAATAAATAAATCTTTAAAAAAAAGTGACATATATACATAATTAAAAATAAATCCTTCTTTAAAATCCACAGGGACCAGAGATGGTTCAGTGGTGCAAATTCTGAGGAATCTAATGCCCTCTTCTGGACTACAGAAGCAGGCCCAGATGCCCAACCACATAAACTCATGCAAACACATACATAAATAACTGAAAAAGGATTATGTACAAGTCCTTTAAATATATTAAATTTTATACACACACACAAACACATATATATTCATTCTACAGACACACACATATACACACTCACACTCAAAACTAAACATCAGAAGCCTCCAAACTGGGAGACTAGACAAGTGATCTTCACTGTACTTTGTTTAATAAAGATTAAAAAAATAATTGCCAGCCAATTTTCTCATCATACACAGATTATTCATGATAAAGGTCAGAACAGTTTAGTCTTTCTTAGGCAAGGTAATTAGTTTCTTTGAGTCTCATTTTACAGTTAAGGTTGAGCAGAGAAACTAGATGCCCTTAAAGGAAAAGAAAAACGGACTTATCAACTAATTACTCACTGACTGACTGCAGCTAGGTTTCTGATCCCATCCTTATTTATCTAAGGACTGGAAAAACCTAGAACAGCTATTAAACTACTCCACCAATGAGAAGCTTAGTTCACGCCTACTGTCAGGCTAGGCTTGCGCTCTGCACAACCACTAGACAGCCACTACTGTTACGGCTGCTTCTTCACTGGAGCTTAAAAGTCTTGCTCTGGGGGACACCGATCACACCAAGACACTTAGCAATCCAAGAACTGGGGCCTGCCAACCAACACTACTGGCTAGTGAACCACCTTGGAAGCAGACTCAGCAGCCACAGTAACCTGGCTTAAAGACTGTCACAGAGCCTCTCAGCTCACTACTCCCTGATCCCTGACCCATAAAAACTATGTGAGATACGTATGCCTTACTGTCGTCTTAATGTTGGGCTGGTTGACAGCAGCAAAAATGAATGTTTCCTCAGACTGTGATCCCTATCTCATTTGGGGTTATGAAGTAAATGGAAGCCATCAGTTTTACAGCTACCATGCATCTTTAATTCTGGCACTAGGGAAGTAAAGCCAGGGGACCCAACATTCCAGAGAACATGGCAAGTTCCAGGCCCACCTAGGCTACATGAGACCCCTCTCAAAAAATAATAAAAAAGAGCTGGAAAGATGGTTCAGGTTAGGAGTGCAGACTCCTCTTGCAAAAAGCAACTCAGTTTCCCAGCACTCACAGCAAGCAGCTAACTATTCCCTAGATATTCCAGAGCTACGACACCTCAGAGTTCAGTGAGCACACAAAAACAAACACAAACACACACACACAGAATTTAAGATGTGGCTCAGCAGGTCAGAGTTGTCTGTGCAAGCCTGATGACCTGCGTTTGATCCTCACAACCCTCCAGAACCCTAATGGCGGATGCACCCAAAGCACTCCTCTGCTTTCCACACATGGGCCACAGCACACTGACATGCATATCCACACAGTGTTTTTCAAAGGCATTCATTCCTTAGCATTAGTTAGTAAGTTCTCAGACTTGCATGCCCTTAACCATAGCGGCTGTCTAGAGCATAGGGAATTCATCTCAAGGGACAGTGGTGTAAGTAACACCCAACCACTAACTGGTAGTTCCTAACACTTCTGTGATACAGCCAATGAAATAAATATAACAGTCTTCAAATTAACTGAGTTTTTGTCTGCTTTATTTGTGGGGTTTGTTGTTTTTTAAGACTGGGTCTTATTTTGTAACCCTAACTGGCCTCAAACTCACAGCAATTCTGCTGCTTCCACCTCTGACAGCTGATTACAGGTATGTGCCATATTTAGCTAAAACGTATCTTTCCTGACATATATGTTAAGTTTATTATATAACAGAGGGCATGAGGGAGGCATGCTAGCACAGCCTTTTGATCCCAGCACTCAGGAGGCAGAGGCAGGTGATGTCTAGTTCAAGGCTAGCTGGATCTTTACATAGTGCGTTCCAGGCCATTCAGGACCATACAGAAAGACCCTGTCTCAAAGCACTACAGGGGATGGCATGCCACATACGCTCTGAAGTCCCACATGTAAAAGCATGCCACTGTCTAATATAAGAGGCTACTCAACAGGACGTCCTTTATACCATCTGGTGAAAGGCAGCACTGGATTCTGACTACCTTTATGACCAAGCTCTTCCTGCTAACTTTGCTTACCAATGCTTAAAGGAAATTCCACCTCCAATCTTACACACACAACTCACAAAGTTTTCACCAAAACCCTGTGATTAAAGGGTAAGTACCAAACTACTTTCTTTTGTCCACAGTCCATGTCACAGTGGAACGAACTATTCTCTTCAAAGCATGCAAATAAATGCCTGTTTTACAGCAGGATCTCTGCACAACACAAACAGAAACTTTCATCTACGTGAGACTTCACAGAATACTCACAACTTTTTTTTTCTGATGAATCCACTCAGACTGTTAGTATTGTTTTAAATAAAACTAGTTTGAGCTCCCAATGTACTAGATTTATTTTCAAAATACCCAATCAGTAATAAACTGACAACTTACAATTCAACTTGGGCAGCATGGCTCTTCTGTCAAGCAGACTTAGCCCTAGGCACTGTCCTGAGCTGCACCAGCTAGTTCTTCTCTGCAAGGGCTGTTTCCCCAGCCTCCCTATATGACTCCTTCCACTTAGGCAAGCTGGGAGAAAGCACACCAAGCCCACACAGCCCCCCCCCAAGCTACTAAGCCTCGATGGAGACTAAAAAACAAAATGCCCCGCACATTTGGGAGCAAAGTCAAGCGGGCCTATGCCTTGAGAACTAGCAGCAAACAGCCCAGTTCCAATCTGAGCAGCAGCTCCTAAGGAGACCAAGAAACTCTAGACAACATATTTGCTCCAGCAGCTCCTGAGGGAACAGGGATGCACGCTTTTAGCACAAGTTTTTAGGAACAGAGTAAGAGCTTACTACCTGCTTGTTTCTGTGAAACTGTTACAAAGGAAGTACTGACAACCTATTCCTTAGACTCAGAGAGGTGGTATGTGGTGCACCCCTATAATCTCAGCATCCCAAAGGAAATAGAATTGTGACAAGTTCCAAGACCAGACAAGAGCTGCAAAGCCTTTAAGATTCTGTCTCAGAAAACACAAAGATGTTCTTCCATCAATCCACCCTCACAGAGAACTCCACAAGCACAACTTGAAAAAATGAAGAACCTAAAAACCTTAATCATGACTCTCTCTACACAACAAGTCACATTCATTTTGATCTCTTTCTAAAAGAAATAGAGCAGCCACTCCAAGGAAGGAGGCATGCCAATGTGAAGGCCAACACTGCTGTTTTTACTTGATAATGCCCTAGAACACGTAGGTCAGGGTCAGGACTCGTTTGTGGACGAAGACATTTAAGCACTCCACAAGTCATTCATCTAGCTGATCAAAGTCTAGGAAAGTTCAAGGCAGGTATCCACTGGATCTGTTACTCACACTGGGCAACACTACAGTTACACAGATGTTTATCCTCAAAAAAATTAGTCATCAGTAGTTGTACATACAACTGGATTGCTAAATCACACTCAAGACTTCTAGGATGAAGAGTCAGTGTACCATGCATTGTGCTAGGAGTCTGACTTCCAAAACCAACTGGGTTTGGCATCAAAGTCCTTAGTGTAACCTGGAAACCGCTGCCTCCACTTATTTATGAACAAGCTTAAAATCTAAGCTATGTAAAGTAAACCATTAACTCAGGTATGCAAAAGGAATAAAACTGTACTTCCTGAAACACAACTTCTAGTAAAATGGCAACATAAAAAGTAAACTTTAAAACCTTAAGAATGCTCAATCAGAGCATTCCAAGTCCCCTGCCAAGTTACCATGTTTCAGGATCTCCCCTTCATACACCTCACAGGATGGCAACTCTGAATCCACTCCACCAGATCCTCAAGAGACCAAGTCAACCAGAGTAGTGTCCTGTCCAAATGCACACACATGGCAAAGCACCAGAAAGCTAAACACCAGTAAGGATCCCAAACAGTCCTAACTGAAACATCTTAGCCTACAAGTCGCCCAGGTAAAGCAGCAAGCACCTCGACCTCGAAACACAGGACATGCAGCGACAGCTACTTTTGTAGGACTTTCAGCCAGCACCGATGGCAAAGCCATCAGTGATCCACAACGGCCCAACTCCGTATCTGAGGATGGAAAGCTAACACGGAGCAGTCCGGGGACAAAAGGCAGAGAGCCGAGAGATGTCAGGCATCTCTTGACAGGAGGACGGGCAAGCATCTTCTGCACCCCGAAGCCCCATCTGCAGCGGCGGGACTGGTCCTACCTAAACACTCTGTAAACAAGGGGGCCGGGCCGCCAGCCTCCCGGCCCGATCGCAGCGGAGAAGTTTCCTCGCCTCGGCTGCACATGGCTTGCAGAACTTTGGCTGGGGCCGCGAGCCCAGGCTGGGTGGGAGCCGCAGCGCCGAGCTGCAGGCGGCGGCGGCGGCAGAGCAGCAGGAGGCGGAGGCGGGCGGGGGGGAGGGGAGCGGCTGGGGGGGGCGGAGGGGCTCTTGCCGCCACTGCTCTCTCGCCGCCTCTCCCCCCCGGCGGGAGCCGCTCTCAGCCTCTTTGCACTAGTCGCTCCGCTCTCTCGGTCATGTGACCTTAACGTAACCGGACAGGAAAAGCCCCGCCGCCGCCGCCCGCCGCCGCGCCGGAGACACCGACCGCGGCGGCAGCAGCAAGCAGCAGCAGCAGCAGCAGCAACGCGGGGCAGAGGCGGCGGCGGCGGGGACAGTTAGGTCAGGCCACCCGGCTCTGCCTCCCCCCTCACGCCCCGCCGCGGCCGCACCGGCGACAGGTAAGCGCGCACCGCCACCGCGTCCCGGGGCCCACGTGCCGCCCCCGGCCCGGGCTCCGGGAAGCAGCAGGGAGGGGCGGGAGCCGCCGGAGCTCGCAAACGGTTCCGGCAGCGGCCGTGGCAACAAAGGCGACGAATGACTCCCGTCCCGGGGCTCCGGGCGAAGGCAGGCG
>NW_021604601.1:3795576-3797552 GCF_004785775.1 Grammomys surdaster | reverse complement strand
GCGCGCGCGCGCGCGGCGTAGGCGTCGGCATTGTGTTCGGCGCCGCGGGACTCGGGTAACGCGCGCGCGCGCGCGGAGGGGGCGAGCGGGCGAGCGGGCGAGCGGCGCGACCTGAGCGCGTTGCTCCCCCTCCCCTCGGCCCCTGGGGCGGGACCAGGGCGCCGGTCCGCCCCCTCCCTCGCGGGGCGGGGCCAAAGCCTCCTGGGCGGGTCTTCGCCGCCTAGGGCTGCAGCCCGAGCGGCCGCGCCCTCCTCTGCCTGCCGGGGCCGGGCTGGGAGTGTCTGAGCCGGGGAGTTAGGGCTTGGGGCTGCTGCGGGATTAAGCACAAACTGCTGGCCCGTCGGTTCGCAGACCAGAATGCGTACACAATTAGAAGCTGTGCGGGCTTTTTTGGTTTTGCTTTTAGCTGGCAGTGAACTATAAAGACTCTCCTGCAAGTTAGATCGGACACCCGAGCAGGAAGAGCGAAAATCTTGTGCCTAAACTGGCCATTTGCTTCGAGAACTTCCACCCAACTTCTCGAACAACTTAAATTATACCTCGGGGCGTCTCTTCTCTCTCGCCCAGTCTGTATTGTTCTTTCCCGCCATCATCATCATACAATACCTTTGGCCCACTTAGAGCCTAGATTCTATTCATTTTCGTGGTGTGTTGTTTTAGTAAAATATGGCATAAAGGGATGGTCTGAACATGTCTAAATGGACTGTGTGTCCTTCGTGGTTGACACTATCTGTATAGACCCTGACCACCAGACCAAAGCACGTGAACAACTAACATTTTACTCTGACAGGCATGAAATTAGATCTAATACACTTTGCCAATGTGTTAGTCCTAGAAGCAGACAGATCTCTGAGTTCGAGGCCAGTTTGGTCTACAGAATGAGTTCCAGGACTACAAAGCCCGTCTCAAAAAAAAACAAAAACAAAAAAACCGAAAAACAAAAAACACCCTAGGACATTTTAATTCTCATTACTATGGTTTCTTACAAACAATAAAAATCAAATTGGGGCTGGGCGGTGGTGGCACACGCCTTTAATCCCAGCACTTGGGAGGCAGAGACAGATTTCTGAGTTTGAGGCCAGCCTGGTCTACACAGTGAGTTCCAGGATAGCCAGGGCTATACAGAGAAACCCTGTCAAGAAAAAAAAAAACCCCCCCCGGGGGGGGGGAAATGGGGACTTTCATAGTAACAGCTTTAGTTTACTCAGGATACTTGAGACCTTGATAATTTTTAAGAACGTAAATTTTTCCCTAATTCTTTTAAACATAACATTGCTTCTCATTTAGTAAACTTGGGATTCCATGTTCGTTTTTTTTTTCCTGGCCTGTTGTTGAAAACATATTTAAAAAAATACAGTAGAAGGTGTGACAGAAAAAAAGCACTAGTGGATGGAACAGACCTTGTCCCCTTAGTCCTGCCTCTTTGCCCACTTTTAAGCTTCTTCTCCAAAGAATGTGTCTATAAATGGGTGCACAACTCCCACCAAAATACTCCAGCAGTTAAAGTTAGATATGTCTTAATCACAGAACAAGGTCTGGTAGAGTTTTTATGTTAAATTATATAAACTATACAATGACTTCCAAATTTTTCATTTCACTAGAAATTGGGGTGGCTTGAATAAGAACAGTCTTTTTTGTTTTGTTTTGTTTTGTTGTTTTTGTTTTTTTGAAACATAGAGTTTCTCTGTGTAGCTCTGGCTGTCCTGGAACTCAATCTGTAGACCAGGAACTCACTCTGTAGACCTCGAACTCAGAAATCCGTTGGCCTCTGCCTCCCAAGTGCTGGGATTAAAGGCGTGTGCCACCACTGCCCAGGGAGTAAAACGTTCTTGATAGACTCCTCTATTTGAATGCTTAATCACCAGGGAGTGACACTATTTGAGAGAATTAGAACGATTAAGAGGTGTGGCCGTGTTGGAGTAAATCTGTCACTGGAGATGGCTCTCTCTCTCTCTCTCTCTCCCTCCCTCCCTCCC
>NW_021604601.1:3774445-3795476 GCF_004785775.1 Grammomys surdaster | reverse complement strand
CCCCCCCCGTGCCAGGGCTCTCTCTGCCTCAGGTCCGGATGTAGCTCTCTGCTCCTCTAGTACGAGTCTGCCTGCCTTAATGATATGGACTAACCCTCTGAAACAATAAGCAAACCCACGATTAAATGCTTTCTAAGAGTTGCCTTGGTCATGGTGTCTCTTCACAGCAATAGAACAGGGACTAAGACAACTCTACAAAACACTTTAACTCAACACCTCCTCAGGAGCTGTGTCTTGTCATCCATGATCTGAAGTACCTACTGGCTTGCGCCCCACCTGTGGAGGTGGGGGGGGGGTGCTCTCCTGCCTGAGAATTCAATGCAGTGAAGGAAATAGCTTGGGATCCGCCTGAGAGTGGGGGACTCTTCCATGTTAGTGTCCCAAGGTCTTTCATCCCTACCCCCAATGCCTTTTCCCTGGAGACTTATGGTGCAGGATGTGATAGGAAAGGGAACCTGAAGAACTAACTGCTGGCTTGTGGCTAAACAGCACCCATCACTCCCCTCTCCGTATAGACACTCCATGGGTCTCTTAACACAACACTGAGACCCTATCAGGGGACTTCAGACCGATACTAAATGAGACTCCGTATCTTTCAGTGGTAAGGCGGTCATAAAGATGTGGCCAGGCAGGGTGGCACATGCCTGAAATCCCAACACTCCCAAATTGGAGGCATGAGAGTCAGTATTTCAAGTCTGCCATCATTAATACAGAGAATTGGAGGTCTACATGAGACCCCAGAGAAAGGGGGAAGGAGAGAGACAAAAAATTGGGGAGGAAGGCGAGGGGGAGAGAGAGAAAAAGGGTATGGGGAACAGGAGAGCAAGTATCAGTCTCAGGACCCTCACTAAGAAACAGCAGCCCAGGTTGACATGCAAGATTATTCTTTGCTGGTTGGCCCAGTTAGATGCTGGTGTTTACATTCAAACACAAACCCTAGACCATGTGCGTGAGGGATGTACTTGTGACTCTTCAAGAAAACAGCCGGGCAGTGGTGGCGCACGCCTTTAATCCCAGCACTTGGGAGGCAGAGGTAGGCTGATTTCTGAGTTCAAGGCCAGCCTGGTCTACAGAGTTAGTTTCAGGATAGCCAGGAATACACAGAGAAGCCCTGTCTCAAAAGAAGAGAAGAGAAGAGAAGAGAAGAGAAGAGAAGAGAAGAGAAGAGAAGAGAAGAGAAGAGAAGAGAAGAGAAGAGAAGAGAAAACTAAAGGCAGACATGGTGTCATGTATCTGTAACCCCAGCACTTGGGAGGCTGGAACGAGAAGATTGGTGTATTGCAAGTTCAAGGCCAGCCTGGGATAACTAGCAAGACCTTTCCCAGAAATAACAGAAAAGATGTTTATTGTACAAAGTTAAGAATTTGTGAAACACTTTATTATATCTGGCTAAGTACTTACAAACTATTTATATTTACAAAACTTTTGACAAGTGTGGTGGTGCACACATTTAATCCCAGCACTCAGGAGCCAGAGGCAGAGGAGTCTCTTGTGAGTTTAAGGGTTACATAATAGCAGTGAGTTTCAGGAAAGCTATGTAGAAAGACCCTGTCTCAAAAAGGCAAAAACAAAGCAAGAATTTTTATGTCCTGTTCCTTTAAATTATATACACATTATAGGCCCTGTACCAAGGAAAGCGTAGAATCATCTCAAAATAATGTTGAAATAAGTGAGTATGCTGGGCTGGTTATTTTGATTTCTCAGTCCCCAAAATGTATGTATAAATATCTCGAGTTTTTGTGAATCCCAGGGGTCTGTCAGGCTTCCATATGGTTGAAACAATTTTCACAAATGATACTGCTTTTATTTTTCCAGTGTGTTAGCATTGGGGAACTCTCATAATTCGTTGAGCCAATATTTTCCAAATGACCACTGCATAATGATATAAAGAAACAAAGCATGAGTAAAAGTTCCTGGCTCAGCAGGTAGAGGGCGCATGCTGCCAAGTCTGATAAGCCAAGTCCCTTCCCTAGAGAGACCGGCACCGGCATCTGACCTCCCAACCTTCACAGAGACTCGCAGGCCGACAGGCATTTTGCACACACACAGGGCTTGTGATTTAAAAGCAGAAGGCGAGCTCTTTAAGGTGATAAGAACCATCAAAGGGGAGGAAGGATGAAGGCGGTAAGGAAGCACACATTAGCGCACGGTGATGGGTGATATCGCTGTGAAAATGTCATGGAGCCTGTTAGTCTTTAGAGACTCATTACAGTTAAAGGACAGGAGTCCGAGTTGGACCCCACACACCAGCACTTTAACCTGAGCCAGCCCTGGCGGTGATGTAAAAAGGGAGGTTCCGTTGTCACTTCTGCTAATGTAATCCTTTGTTGGCTTTGTTTCAGTTGACTGCTGCGTAGCTTTTAGAATTGTCACTACTGTCTTACTGCTTGACTTCTCTGAAATGCAGCATTTTCCAGTGGTCCAATAAGTGCTACTACATTGTTCATGCCTTTCCTTCTGTAATTATTATGGAAAAGTAGTTGGTAAAGGAAAAAAGATGTATTTCCTACCTCTGATCTGAAGTTCTAAAATATATTGAAATTGAGATGCCCAGCGTCACTGGGGATTAGTTCATGCCCCACCCACTCTCCCACATTACCTTTTATTAGTACTAATTGAAAAGACAGTTTTTCTCCTGGTAAGTGGCCTAAACTACTTGACAGAGCCCATCTTATTCAGAATGGTGCTTCTTCAGCTCCTGATGTACTGTGTGTTTCAGTGTTCATTATTCTTGGTGTAAATAAAATCAAGTGTTTCAGAGGACCCTTTTAGTGCCCTTGAAACTAAGTCTAAGTGGTGTTAGTGTGTTCTAAGAGCTATTATCTTCCAAAAGGGAATCATCTATTCCCAAGTTCCAATTCTGTTCCTCAGTTTCTACACTGAAACTGAAGGAGGAACTTAGGTTGGCAAATAGACCACGATTATACACTCTGCTCATGTGTCCCTCCAAAGCCTTTGTTGCCTGGGGACTCTGAGAGCACTTGACTTCAGTGTGTCGAAGTAGGAGAGAGGGTGAAGATAAAAACTAAACCATTAAGTATTCTAAACAATCACTGTAACTGGCTCTGGAAAATGTAGTTTTACTTTTGACATGATCTGTGGTTTCACTTAAGAAGAAAACACCGTACACAAACAAAGTACATAAAGGAGACATTGTATGTATACCTTAAGAAATGCTCTCTCCACCAAATGTGATGTGCACACCTCTAATTCCAGCACCCACCGAGGAGGAGGGGGAGACGGTAGATCTCTGAGTTAGAGAGCAACCTGGTCAACACAAAACATTTGGGACCAGCAAGTGCTCCACAGAGACCCTGACTCAGAAGGAAGGGAGGGAGGGAGGGACAGAGGGATGGAGGGAGGGACAGAGGGAGGGAAGGAGGAAGGAGATGCTCTTTATCTTCAGTTCCTTACCATTCACTATTCTAATTTAGGAAAGACGCATTCCTTTTTTATTTTACCATGTACATGTATGTACCTACATACATTCATGAGTACCACATACATGCCATGCCTGCAGAGCCCAGAAAGAGGCATTAAATCCCCAAGAACTGTAGTCCAATGGCTTTGAGCTGCCACGAGAGCCATACCCAATTCCTCTCCTAGTGCTACAGTGCTCTTAAAGCACTGAGACAGGGGCTGGAGAGATGGCTCAGCGGTTAAGAGCACTGACTGCTCTTCCAGAGGTCCTGAGTTCAAATCCCAGCAACCACATGGTGGCTCACAACCATCCATAGTGAGATTGGATGCCCTCTTCTGGTGTGTCCGAAGACAGCTACAGTGTACTCATAATAAAATAAATAAATAAATCTTAAAAAAAAAAAAAAAAGCACTGAGACAGCTCTGCAGGCCCACGGCACTTCTTTGAAACAGCTTTTCTTTGTTTGTTTTTAAGTTCTATTTTGTTGTGTTAAGTGGCTGGGGGTTTTGGTTTTTTGTTGTGGGGCCTCAAGCTCTATTGGAGAATGCCGGCCTCCTTTACCTCCCTAGTGCTGGAATTACAGGCATGTACTACCTACGAGGTTTGTAAGGGGATCAAACCCAAAGCTTTGTGCATTCTAGGCAAGAACTCTGCCAACTGAGTGCTAACCCAGGGCTGCTTGAGGAGTCTCTATATAGGTCTAAAGTGTGCAGTCTCATTGCTGGCTTTGTGATTAGCATTGGTAAAAACCATACACCCAGAAGGCAACAAGCTTCAGTCCTGACTCACTCTTGACCCCTTTGAACCACTCCCATACAGTGCCATGACTCCACACTGACAAGGAGCCTGTCATTTGAGGGTTCCAGCTTAACAGCAGTCTGGCTTCTCTGAAGACCCTCAGGCATCAATCACCAGACTTCTAGCCCCAGACCAGGCTGGCCAGAGCGCTACATCCTGTCCGTCTCATCCTAGAGAACCCTTGCAAATGCAACGTGTTCTTTCTTACCAAACTAAGATTTCAGCCTTATCTCCCACCTAAGACCTACCCAGCTATTCCAGTAAAAAGCCTCGGAGCGCTTTGATGTCTCCACCCTCCTCCCTAGGCAGTGATGCAGACTTGAATCTTCCAGATGTCTTTCTAATCTGTTCTCCCCTCCCTCCTTTCTTCCCTCCCTTTCCCCCGCCCCCCTCTGGGTCCCTACCTTCAGTCCCTCTCTTGTCCAGAGCCTGGAAGGACTCCCTTGGTCTTTCCCACTGTGACCCCTTCCCATTGTTGCAAAGATAAGAGCTGAAGCCCTTTACCACACCCCAGTTTGCAGCCTTATCCACTGGCATCTTGCCTGGCCACCTATCATCCTGCTGGGCTCTTAGTAAACTCTAAAGCATTGGCCACAACTTAATGTGTAGGGAAATATCACCTGACATTTTTAAATTGAGAAAAGCTTCCAAACTACAGTACACATTAAATTTGATGGGAATTTTTTATATTTTTAAAACTATACTTTTCTCCTAATTCACCAGGCTAGGTCAGAGCTGAAGGAACCATGGCTAGAGCTGAACACTCTTCCTTTTCTGAACACCTAGTTAGAGTTTTAGTTTTAGCAAATGGTAAACACCATGCTAGACAACCTCCTAGGCACCTAGCGGTGGGAGACTCTGCTCTCAACAAGCGTCAGGAGGGCTCAGAACTGGCAGAACTTGAGTCAGGGCCTGTTGTGTGAGCACACTCGTATGAATTGAGTACTCTTGTCAGTGAACAGCTTCTCTGAAAGCAGCGTGAGCAAAGGCCCTAAGCTCTACGTCCACAGCCCTTCTCACTTTAGTGGCTAGAAATGAGGGAGCCCCGAGTGGAGCTTGTAGAATAAGGGCCATGGCAGGAGCCCTGTGTTCCCTCAAGAGCCCATAATGACCCCAGCACCCAAGACAAGACTTCGGAAAAGACTCTTCCATTCCTCAGCAACTCATCCAGAACTTTCTGAATGAACGTCTTGTCTCACTGAGCAGTATCTTTAGATAAGAGACAGATGGTTCTCTGTCTGATTGGTTCTTGATTACAAAACGTTCCTGACTCAGCATCTCAAATGTGGGGGTAACAGGTGTATCAGACAGAATTTTTGATAATGCTTGGATTTTAGAATAAGCTAGACACTTTGTAAAGATCACCAAGCTGACAGTCTCATACCTTATGTGACTGGCATGTGCCAGGTAAGAAAATCACAGCTTCAAGAGTTGTGTGGGCTACGTAAGAACCTGTTTCTGAGAAATAAATCAAACTTACAAATTAAGTAGATATTTAATGTCTTGAAAGTATATAATTTATTTTGCTTTTCATAGCCAGGCATGGTGGTCCACACCTACAATTCGAGCGCTTAAGAAATAGGGACTGGAAGAGGCAGGTGGATTTCTGAGTTCGAGGCCAGCCTGGTCTACAGAGTGAGTTCCAGGACAGCCAGGGCTATACAGAGAAACCCTGTCTCGAAAAACACCAAAAAAAAAAAAAAGAAAAAAGAAAAAAGAAATAGGGACTGGAGAATCCAGAACTCAAGGCTATTCTAGGCTACACTAGACCGTATCTCAATAAAGAAAGAAAAGAAAGATCATTTCCCATCTAGTGCTATGGTTCTCAACCTTCCTAACGCCGTGCGTGACCTAAGAGGCACAAGATGGCTCAGTGGGCAAAGATACTTGCTACCAAGCCAGGCGACCTGAGTTGAATTCCCCAAACCCCACATGGAGAGAACTGATTCTCCAAAGCTATTCCCTGCACACAGTGCTGTGTCATGCACACACAACACACACACACACACACAATAAAATCAGAAGAAAATAGAAGGCACGGGGGCTCATACCTTTAAATTCAACTCTTGAGAAGCAGAGGCATGCAGCTGGAAAGCTCTGTCAGTTCAAGGCCAACTTGGTCTACATTTTTTACAGGAATAAAATGGAAAAAGTTCATGAAGATACACTAGAGTAAACAGAAATAGAGAGTTAATATATGCATCATGTCATTAAATATCGTTCGTAACACAGGAAGAAAATTTAGCAAATATTAGGTAGGATTCCTCAAAAAGTAGTACTGTAGATCTGGGGTGGTGTGGTTCAGTAGTAGAGTACTCACCTACTAGCATGGGCCAAGTCCTAGGTTTCTTCCTGGAACTACGAGAGGGAGAGAGAGAGAATATGAGTGTGCTAATATATGTGCAGGGGACAAATGCGGGTTGTATGTCCATAATATTTTACTATTACAATCTTCTATAACAAGTATACATATTTAAAATTATCTTTTAAAAATAGTATCTCTTAATTTAAACCAAATAGCAATGCCAATGCTTAAGAAACTAAGGCAAGAGGAACATAATTTCAAGGCTAACTTGAGCCATACATTAAGAGTTTTTCTCAAAAAACCAAGGAACCTGGTTGATCCTACTTCTTAACCGTTCTGGTTTGTGGTCTGAGCAAGCTGCCTAACTTCTCTCGCCATTTCCTTGATTTAAGGTGTGACTAGCCATACCTCAAATGCCTCATTAGTGGGACATAAATGCTAGTGTATGGGGGTGATAATAGTACAATGGCCGCCATCACAGGCAAGGAGAAAGGGCTGCTCTAGCCTTTGGTCCTAGTGGAGGAGGTGCAGCTTTGATGTTTTTCTGAGTCCGTCAGTATTTTGACTTTATAATCGTCAGTACTGTGAGGGCCACTTCACCCAAGTGCGTAGTGAAAGGGAAATGGCAGAAGTCTACTTAGGGCCATTTCAGAACTCATAGGAAACCTTGTCATAATCTCAGGGTAAACTTGTGGTTTTGTTTTTCTGTTTTGTTTAGTCTTAAATGAAACTTAGCCACTCAAGCAGCAGAGTGTTTTGGTTTTGTTTCGTTTTTTACAATCTTGCATTCTAGAGTGTACTGACAAGCTAGAAATATAGTAACCTGTTACTTAGATGCTGAGGCAGTATAGCAGGAAACACTAAATCATGTTTCCTGATTAAACTGCACGTTTCTGTAAAAGCCAGCGCTGCAGTTTATAGCATGGAGTGGCCACACATCTGAGCTGAGGCGCTTTAGCCCTTACCTTTGCTACACAAAGCACTCCTGCAATAAATCCCAACCACCGCTGCAGTGAAGCCCTGGCATGCAGCACCTCAGATCTAGCACACAGCTACACAACACAGCTAATGCTAATGTCACACTGCTGTTGCTGGTTTTTCATGTCCTTCACTTTCAGTTAGGAGACACTGTATGGACCAGGCTGTACCATATGCCCGCTAAAATACTGACATTGACACTTGACATCTGTGAGGCATCTCTATCACCACAGATACCTTTGTTCCCTTTGTAGCAATACCCACCTGCTTCCCCTCACAACTGCAAGCCTGTTCTCCATTCTATTCTCTAAATTCCGTGGCTATTCTATCAAAGAGTGAGTTTTGTGCTCTGCTGTTTTTCAGTGAGCATAATTCACTCTTCTAGCTTTTGTCTGCAATAGTTGGTTTGGTTTGGTTTGGTTTGGTTTGGCTTGGTTTGGTTTGGTTTGGTTTGGTTTGGTTTGGTTCTGGAAACAGAGTCTCAGGTAGCGCAGGCTGGCCGCATACTCCCAGTCCTCAGCCTTCGGAATGCTTGGATTAGTGTGTTGGGTACCAAGGCCAGCTGTGGTTCATCTCTTCCAATGACTAAGTGGTTCATTCCACAGCCTAACTAGCCAGCAACTGAAGGACAGCTAGGTGGTTTCTGGGAAAATCATGACAGACATCAATGTACAGTTGTGTGTAAAAGGACATTTTCGTTTCTTGGAATAATTGTATCAGAGTAGCCATGGAGCCGTATGTCGTCCCCAGACCGTCTGTGCCATCTCACACTCCCAGCAGCAGCATGAGCCAGTTCCTCTGTGTCCTCCACAGCAGACCATGCTGACTGATGCTGTTTTTGTTTCCTTGGGGGCTGGCAGCACTGAGCACTGTCTGGCCTCTTAACACTTCTTTCCTTTTGGTGACCTCTTAAACTCCATCATGCTTCCCAGTTTGTTTTGTATATTGAGTTTCAGGGGTTTTTCTTTACTATCTTCTGAGGAGTTTCAAAGTTCCAGATGTTTTCTCCTAGTCCTGAGCTACCTGTCCATCCGTAGGAGAACACTTCTCGGAGCCAAATCTGACTTACCACTTCCTCCTTCTGGAGGTCCACAAGATCTTTTTTTCTAAAGTCCTTTCATTGTGTGCCTAATGCATAAGGCCATGAATCATTTTTAGTGTGTTTGTTTGAAAGTTTGAGACTCACTCAAGGGTCTTTTCTTTCTTGCCTTTGGAGGTTCAGCTGGCCCGGCACTGTCTGTGGGGGTTATGCTGCTGCCCTTGTCAAACATTCATCTTGCATCCTTCTGTGGGCCAGCCCCATCTCCAGGTTCTGTTGAAGTAACAGTGCATCTCTTCCTGGAGCTCTGTGCTGCTGCCACATCTTGGGTTGAGTGGAGGGGCGGATCTCCCCCCCCCACATTGGTTCTTATCTGAAGACACCTTGCTTCCTTTGTTGCTTCTCCACATGTTTTCTAACAATCTTGTCTGTCTTCATAAAGAAATCTTATCGAAGACTTGAGATTTAGCACTTTGTATTTTTCCACAGAGACCTGGTACACATCTTGGTACGTTTACCTGTGTATTCCGTTATTTGGATTTGGTGGTGGTGTTTCTCATTTTCATGTTCAATGCTAGTGTATGAAATTACAATTAGGCTTTGGGAGTTTTGTTTTTTTATGCATTTTACACCTTACCAGATTCATTTTAGTTATGGAGGCTTCTGTATAAATTCCTTGGGTTCTGTACATTAAAGGTTTGCTCCTTCTCTTTCTATCTTGTTTTCTCCCTGACACTCTGGGTGCTGCTGGAGGGGACCACACACTTCAGAGCCTTGCTCTTGGGGAAAGGGATGCTGATCCCCGCAGTGGGCTTTCCTGGTATGCTGATGGAAAAAGAGCCATCTAGGTTCCGGCAGCTTCAGTAAACAGATGGGTCCCCAGGACTTCAGTAGGGTGACTGAGTAATGTAAAGCCAGAATCTGAAGTAGGCGCATTCAAATTTAAATTCGGAGTCCTTTGCCTTCCCAGAAGCCCTGGGGCAGCTCTCAAAATCCATTTCCTCCTCCACAAAAGGGAGGCCAGCTCCATTGCTAATGGCTATGCAAGCCTTTGGGGCTGGGGGGGGGGGGGGAGTGCTGCCTGGAGTGGAGGAGTCTTGGAGAAAGACTGGGCAGATTCTCTGAATCATTAGGGTTTGCACTGGGGATCCTTAAAGGATTGACACTTGGAGGTACACCGCCTGGGTTTATTTCCAGCTTCAGCAGGTTACTCCTCCTGAATTGCCCTAGATGACATCATTTGAAAATAGGTCCTAGCAGGCCCTGTTCCGGAGTCTGTTGAGCAAATGAAATGAATTGATGTATCTTCCATGTTTAACGGGGCCTGACATGTTAGTTAGCCTTGGTGACATGTTAGTTGTGAACATTACTGTAACGTTAGGACACATTCTTATTTGTGGAACACCTTTCTTAAAAATAAAATTGTTTACTTTGCAGATTTTTTAAAAAATGGATTTGACCAACCATGGACTTATTCTACTGCAGCAGTTAAACGCTCAGCGAGAGTTTGGTTTCCTGTGTGACTGCACGGTTGCAATCGGCGATGTGTACTTCAAGGCACACAAATCAGTTCTCGCTTCATTCTCCAATTACTTTAAGATGTTGTTTGTCCATCAGACCAGGTAACTAAAGTGGTTCATAATAATCTAAGGGCTGTAGACCTCCTGACGCTGGGCCCCTCTTTCCACTCTCTGCCTTCAATCCGACCATGGGTCTCTCTGCCTCTCCCAGGATCTAGGCACCCACCCCACTCCCTTGTTACCCCACAGTCCACTGCCTTTCTTGGTTACTAATACTTTGATTAGCGCTTGAGAATCACCTACCTAACCAGGCCCCATGCATCCCCTCGCCCTACAAACTGCCTTCCTACCTGAGTCTCACCCCTGATTGGCTGTGACAGCCAGGAGACCTCAGTGGGTCCTGTCAGTAAGCCCTCCTGCTCCTCCAGGCCCAATCCCGACTCCCCTTTGAATACTTAGTTTCAAATGAGGAGCTGGAGGACACAGCTTTCCCCTTCCCTCTTTTCTAATGCAAAATTTCTTTGCTGATTTTTTCTTTTGATTTCTTCTAAATATTGTAGGGAAAATAATCTCCCCTTTCCCTTATCCCCATCCTCCCATCTTCCATCTTACTCTGCTCTTCACCATCCTCACCTCTCACCCCAACCCCAACGGTCTACTGGTCTAGTCCGGTGAAGACCGCCCTTGACATGGCTGGCCTGGAATATGGCCCAGCTTTCTAGTCCCCTGAACCTTCTTTAAAGGGCACCTGCGCCTCTGACGGCTCCGCTCATCCCACACTTCCTGTCCTCTGTGCTGTGCGTTCCTCTGTCTACTGCAGTCATGTTCCAAAGGACACCTCTCCACCAGAAAACTGCCCTCCTGCAGGCCATCCTGCTGCTCTCCTCAGCCCTCACTGTGACTAGGTGTCCTTTGTTCTTCACGGGGCACAGGCCTGGGGCCTCCTGAGCCCCTGCTCTCTTTGTACATTGTCTGTGTGGGCCAATCTTCTCCCTTTCCTTAGTTGGTGGAAGCTTGCTAGTTTCAGCTCTGGGCTCCATCTTTCTAGCTACAGAAGCCCGCCCTGACTGCCCTCACTATGTTTTTCTCATTGGGTATGAATAAAACTGAACTAAAGGCTCTCTCCAAAAAGACTCCTAGCTTGCCCGTTTTCATCTTCAAGTAACCCAGGCTTTAGATCTTCTTCAGATCCTATCTCATCAATCCAAGGCCATAGCTCTTCAACCCGTGTCCCATTGTCCTGGCCTTGCTTGCTCACTCCCATTCTGTAACCATTCACTGCCCCTGTCACTGTCAGATTAGCATCCCTAAAGACTACTTGGGGTGAGGTGAGCCTTTGTCCACTGCCTCCCACAGTGGAGCGCTACCCACTGCCCACTGCCCACTCCCCGACTTTCCTTATCCTTGCCCTCATCTTAGTCAAGTGGACGAAAGCATCAGGGATGACCATTGTGCCTCTTCAGGAGCTCTGCGTTCTCTCTAAATTGCGCTCTGTGCACTCATCCCTCCGCTCACTGGTAGACCCTCCTTCTTCCCTACTCGAAGTGGTAAGCAGCGAGGTTTACAGGTCTACTACTGCCCCACTGAGGGCGGCCTGGGTATCGAATAGCCACTTGGTAAACATCTGTAGGAGCAGGAAGGCCAGGAGCAGGGGCCTTAGCAGTGAGTTGTCGTCTTAGAGCACTGGGAATGATTTCTCTGAGCATGTATTCCTGTGAATAGGAGGCTGAGGCAGGAAAGTTGTCCGGTCCAGACTAGCCAAGACCCTATCTCAAAACAAATTCATATATACACTCACCATCCTTTAACATCGCTATGCTAAAGATGCTATCTGCAGTAACTAATCTCAACATAGTGAACCAATTGATCTTGAAAATGAAATGTCTTTATTTTGGAAATGTAAAAGACAATGTAATGGGTTTTTAATTATGCCCTTATTTTAAGTATAGGACAGTGAACTTCTTAACAAAGGGATGTGTCTTTGTATCTGAGAACACCCACCTGGTGGCCATCTTTGTACACATGTGTGTGCAGAATTCAGCTTCACTGTCACCAACAGAGCAGAGGGCAGCAGGCTTTTCAGCAGCAGCTCTTCCTGCCTCCAGGCAGAGGCTCCTGATTGACCTCTAGGCAAAGGGGAAGTGTCCTGTCCTCCAGTCACCACTAGGTGTCTCTATCTTTTCTCTGTAAACTAAACACTGGGGAGTGGGGGTGGGGAGTCTTGATGGTAGGAATAACCTGCTGAGTGTGGTGGCCCGTGCCTTTCTTTAATCTAGCACTCCAGAGGCAGCGGCAGGGCAGGTGGATCACTGTGAGTTCAAGACTGGCCTGGTCTACATATTGAGACCCTGTCTCCATTTAAAAAAAAAAAAAAAAGAGTTTGGCATTATTTATAACTCTCATTCTAAAATTCTAGTGAAGGAGAAACTGATGTGGAATTACTGTTTTCAGCTGTGCTAACACTCCCTTTGCCCTTCTCCCACCTGGCAGATGTGTGCACCTCGGGGCTTAGGTGGGACTGCTTGTCCATATTGTAGAGAAGTGTGAGTTGGGTCCTATCATCTTGAGTGGATAGGAAGAAAGAGCAGTCCAACCAACGCAGGAAAAGGAGCATAGGATTTCTGAAATGGCACAGAAGAAACTATGTATATGTGTGTGCACATGTGCTTGCTGGGCTATCCTAGGGACTCCCAGCTTCCTGCCCGTAGTACTCTACCAGTGCTACCAAGCTCAGGAGCCCAGCACTCACCCCTTAGAGGCCTGGCTGAAGTATCTGTAGTGTTGGCTTCCCAGTTCTGTCCTTGCATCATCAGGAACTATACATACTTGTTTAAAATTTTAGAGGCTTAAAATAAAATTTGTAGAGGCTTACTGTCAGTACCAACTTCCAAGCAGTCAACAGAATGGGCCATCCAACCACAGAGAGCAACTGCGAAGCCCTGTGGAAGAGGCTCAGCCGGGTAGGACCACAAATGCTGGAAGGAAGCCTCCATCTCCTGCAGAAACACACATCTCTGGGGGCCTAGGTCTCTGAGCTCCTGGGC
Organism: Grammomys surdaster; assembly: GCF_004785775.1. Classification (NCBI taxonomy): domain Eukaryota; kingdom Metazoa; phylum Chordata; class Mammalia; order Rodentia; family Muridae; genus Grammomys; species Grammomys surdaster. Next base: position 3,782,371 of record NW_021604601.1, on the reverse strand, counting down.
CTCTGCCTGATGATGCCAGTGGTGCCACACACCTTTCGTTCCAACACTGTTCCCACTGATCCAGCAAGAGGTGGATCTCTGTGAATGCCAGGCCAGCTGGATCTATACTGGAAAACCTTGTCTCAGACAGAGTGAAAGATAAAAGACTAAATAAAGATATGAACTAGCAATCTTTGACATTTATTTATCATTTATTTATTTATTTATTTATTTATTTATTTATTTATTTGGTTGTTCGAGACAGGGTTTCTCTGTGTAGTCCTGGCTGTCCTAGATAGTACTCACTCTGTAGACCTGGCTGGCCTCGAACTCAGAAATCCACCTGCCTCTGCCTCCCAAGTGCTGGGATCAAAGGCGTGTGCCACCACTGCCCGGCTATTTATTTATTTATGAAACAGGCTTAGCCTTGCATTTCCCATACCCTCCACACTGGTGTTGGTGCTGGGTTTTATGCCTGACTCTAGTACTTTGTAGGTAAGTGCGTGGAGTCTTAAGTCTTCATGAATGTACAGCTTGATGCCCGTCCGTCCAGTGATGTATGTGTCCTTCAGAAGTCTAGAAGTCAGTCTTAAAATCACGTTAGCCTTTTTTCTTTTTCTCCTTTTTCTTTTCCTTTGTCTTGCACTGTAGCTAGGCTGGCCTTGAAGTTCAGACAGTTCTCCTGCCTCATCCCTCTGTGTGCTTAGATTACATATCATGCCTACCTCATGCTATTTTTATTTTACTAAAGTAAAATGTTAAATGTAGAAGATGGGGGTATGCTGTTAATATTTTAGCATGGTGAGAGATAATTGAACTAAACGATGGACGTAATTGCTAAACCTGCCAAAAATACCTTTAATGCCAAGAAGTTTTTTTGGGTTTTTTTTTTTTTTGGTTTTTCGAGACAGGGTTTCTCTGTGTAGTCCTGGCTGTCCTGGAACTCACTCTGTAGACCAGGCTGGCCTCGAACTCAGAAATCCGCCTGCCTCTGCCTCCCAAGTGCTGGGATTAAAGGCATGTGCCACCACCGCCTGGCTACCAAGAAGTTATATAATGAAAAGTATTATAAATTCTAAGGGCATTCAAGGGAACTGTTTCTGAAATGCATAGAATATATACACTTCATGGATGATCCTGTATGCCTCCTGCCCTTCAGAGATGTGTGTCTCCTTGGCCTCTGGAGATGTTAGAAGTTCTCTCAGTAGTGATGGTCTGAGGAGGGTCCCCACTTCTTCCTTCACTCTAAGCTCTGAAGGAAGCATCCTTTGGTGATGCTGATTCTGAAGTGACATCATGTCTAAAAGGTAGCCAGCCTCCCTCGGAGCCACCGTGCTGCAGTGCGTTACAGGTCAGTCAGCAGATGATGCTGATCAGATGCAGCTGCTCTGGAGACCCTCCTTGTGGCTGTGGAATTAAGTCGGCCTAGCCCTCCCACTCACCGGCGGCGAGCCGTGTACTGTGCGCCTCACCACCGCTGAAGGATTAAAGGCAGTTACTAGAAAGGTTGTAAAGCCCACTGCAGGATGCTTGGTGAGGCCCCATGCTGCTTTCCAGTGCCACCTTGCAACACTGGGAAGGTGGCTGGCAAGGTCTCCTAACTCAGAGAGGTCCTGCTCGTGTGCAGTGTCGTGCTACCAAACCCTCCTGTGTCAATTTACAGCTTTAAAGCTTTCTAATCAGATTAAATTCTTTTACTTACTTTACTTGTTCTGCTGAGCTCTGAATTGGGTCTGTGACTAAGCTGTTCTTCTGGCTTTGTTTCCAGTTAAGTTGAGGCTGGTGTTTCCTCATGGTTCTCTACTTTCTTTCAGTGAATGTGTCCGCCTGAAGCCCACTGACATCCAGCCTGACATATTCAGCTATCTGCTCCACCTGATGTACACCGGGAAGATGGCCCCACAGCTCATCGACCCTGTGCGCTTGGAGCAAGGGATCAAATTCCTGCACGCATACCCCCTCATCCAGGAAGCCAGCCTTGCCAGCCAAGGCACCTTTTCCCACCCTGAGCAAGTCTTCCCGCTGGCCTCATCCTTGTATGGCATTCAAATTGCAGACCACCAGCTGAGACAAGCCACCAAGATGAATTTGGGGCCTGAGAAACTCGGGCGGGAGCCTAGGCCCCAGGCATCTAGGATGAACCAGGAGCCTGCGCCTGAGACCTCGCAGCTGTCCCAGCTGACTTCAAACCTGGCTCAGGTGAATCGGACAAATATGGCTCCTGCCGACCCCCTGCAGACCTCGCTGTCACCGGAACTTGTCTCCACACCCGTTCCTCCCCCTCCTCCTGGGGAGGAGACCAACCTGGAGGCCTCTTCCTCAGACGAGCAGCCATCATCCCTTACGATCGCCCACGTGAAGCCAAGCATCATGAAGAGGAACGGAAGCTTCCCCAAGTACTATGCCTGCCACCTGTGTGGCCGTCGCTTCACGCTGCGCAGCAGCCTGCGGGAGCACCTGCAGATCCACACCGGGGTGCCCTTCACTGCGGGCCCTCCAGGGGAAGGCCGCGGGCCCCTGTCGCTCTGCAGCAATGCAGCCGACCTGGGCAAGGATGCTCTGGAAGTCCCAGAGACGGGGATGATCAGCGACAGTGAGCTGCAGCACATCTCTGACTCACCCATCATTGATGGGCAGCAACAGTCAGAGACACCACCGCCCTCAGACATTGCAGACATCGACAACCTGGAGCAGGCCGACCAAGAGAGAGAAGTGAAGAGACGCAAGTACGAGTGCACGATCTGCGGCCGCAAGTTCATCCAGAAAAGCCACTGGCGTGAGCACATGTACATTCACACGGGCAAACCCTTCAAGTGCAGCACCTGTGACAAGAGCTTCTGCAGGGCCAACCAGGCAGCTCGCCACGTGTGTCTCAACCAGAGCATCGACACCTATACCATGGTGGACAAGCAGACGCTGGAGCTCTGCACGTTCGAGGAAGGCAGCCAGATGGACAATATGCTGGTGCAGGCCAACAAGCCCTACAAGTGCAACCTGTGTGACAAGACGTTCTCCACACCCAATGAGGTGGTCAAACACTCCTGCCAGAACCAGAACTCAGACGTGTTTGCCCTGGACGAGGGGCGGTCAGTCCTTCTGGGCAGTGGGGACTCAGAAGTAACTGAACCTGACCACCCCGTGTTAGCGTCCATCAAAAAGGAACAGGAAACTGTGTTACTAGACTGAATGTTACTTGTCTTTTTAAAAACTGTCATTTTTACAAAGAATCTTCTCCCGTATCTGGGACAGTTTCTCCATGGCATGATACAAATGGGCCCCACCTCTTTCCTGTCCCCTTCTCCCAGCCCTGTCTCTGTAAGGCTTTGTGCATTATAAACCTGGACTATATTTACTTTAATTCAGGGGATATCGGAAGGATGATGGTCAGTAGTACTTATAAAGAAATAGGTTTTGAGAAGTTTTAGATTATTTTTTAAAAACCTACTTGGAATTAATTAAGAGTATATAATAAAACAACTAGAATATAATTTGGTAAGCTAAAATTATGACTGTCCCTGGGTAATAAGTCTTCCTTCTCAAAGAAACAAAGTCAGAAAATACAGCATGCTTCTTAGAGATAAAGCTGGGCTCTGCTATGCAAATCTAGAAGGTGTGGGAAAACTTTAAACCCGAGAGAATGTTTTTAATATTTGTCCTCTAAGTGTCTGATTTCAGAATGTATCCTTTGAGATTATGTCCAGTTAAGGAAAATCACTAGTTAAGAGTTAAGAGAACGACTTTAACAAATGCAAAAGAGTAATAATGTGATGGCAATCTTCATTTTTGGATAAAACCTGGCGGGCTATGAATTTGTATGGAGCGAACGTATATGGATGGATACTTGCTACAGGCAGGGGAGTTGGTGTGCACGCCTTACCCAACGGCTGGCCTCTTTCCAAGATGAACAAGAAGATGCTGTGTTTCGGTTCCTGACACGCTTGGTTTAAAATCAGATTTGAAAACGCGATTCTGTAGAATGTCTTTCTAAACAGCAATGCCCCGCGGTGAGCTTGTATCCCAGCTAGCCAACTGCCTGTAAAATCAGTTGTGCACGCCGCAGGGAAAGGACTATAGAAATACCCACAACCCAAGGCAAGTTGTAAGCCGAAAGTGTAACTTCGGTGAGGGTTGAAAGTTGATGCTGCCTGGCACTGTGGCGCCCACCTATTACCCCAGCACTAGGAGAGGGCGCCAGGGCGGTGGGAGCAGGAGGACTAGGAGTTTGAGGCCAGCCTGGGCTACAGAGAGACCTTGTCCAAAAATTAAAAAAAAAAAAAAAATGCAATGCCCATAGTTCACTGGTGACATCTACTGAAGCATCAAAAATAACAAATCAGGACACAAAATGAAAACTATAATTTCTTTTTGGAGGAAAAAAACATAATTGATTTAATTGTAAATCCTCCAGTTTTTGTTAACACCTGGAAGTTTTCCCCACTGGCCTAACAGCATGAAAAGTTGTCCATTATTGGTCCCTTGGGTCAGTAAGCAAATGGTCTCACAGGATGCAACAGGAGCCAGAAGTGAGGACTAAGGGGCAGGGTGACGGTAGTGCATAGCTATACTGTACGTGTATGTTAGAAACTGAATATCCCACCATCCTCTTATATGTATAGTTGAGTTCTCAGATTTGTAAGTTTTTATACATCCTTTCATTGAATAAACATTTAATTAAATGGGCATGTGATCTTGTGATCTTTTTTTTTTTTCTTCTCTCCTAAAGAACACAGGAATATGGAAGCCCTGCATCAAGAGTCATTCTAGCTGAATAGATACCTGTCAGGTAGACGTTGGGCAGTTTCCCTAGACAGTGCTGTTGTCCACGAGGATAAAGAGGGGGCTTATATATGGCACTGGGTCATGAAATTGTAAGTGTCTGGAACTCCAGGTTCCAGAAGACATTAGAACAGACTGACAGGAATGTAGATGCTATCAGAACAACTGTCTTTACAAAGACACCAGGTGCTGCCAAACAATAACACAAGGCATAATATGGACCTAGATTATTAAACATTAAGGGTCTGTTTCATCCTTTTTATATTCAGATGCTTATGTAAGTACACACTGGGAAGTATTGTGAGTTAAAAAGCTGTGCTGTGCTGTGCTGTGGAGTGTTTACATCTTTTTAGTTACCCATGGATTATTTACACCTTTTTATTTATCTCCCCATGGCTCCCCCATGCTCCTTGCCACCATAGGCTATGCTAAACTAAATTGCTTGATGTCCAACTTCGTACTACACTCCCGTGAAGATGAAAGACAGATACTTTTCTTTGTTCCGGGGCATTTCTCTAAAGCAGGGGTCCTCAACCTTCCTAATGCTGCAACCTTTCAATAGTCTTGTTGTGGTGACCCCCCCCCCCAACCATAAAATTATTTTCATTGCTACTTCATAACTGTAATTGTACTACCGGGGCGAGTCATGATGTAAATGTTTTTGGAGACACGGGTTTGTCAAAGGGGTCGGCCCACAGGTTGAGAACTGCTCTAAAAGGATCCTCTTCAAGCCCTCTCCCGCGTCACCCTGCCTGTGACAGCTCTCTTACTCTTTAAGCTCTCTTAATGAAGCATCTGGGTTTCACATTAGATCCTTCCCTTCCCTTAAAGGGCTTGTTCGTGTTGTTTCTGATATAATGGATGGTCCCTATTTAAAATTTATTTATTTAATGTATATGAATGTTGCATCTGCATGTACACCCGCGTGCCAGAATCACATTATAGATGGTTGTGAGCCACCAAGTGGTTGCCGGGAATCGAACTTAGGACCTCTGGAAGGCCAACCAGTGCCCTTAACCTCTGAGCCATCTTTCCATCCCCTGAACTGTTCCTTTTAATGCTGTCCCACCTCATGGCCCAGTCAGGGCTCCAATGTGGTAATATTCTCTCTCCTTATAAAGTTCATTCCTAAAGATTGTTTAAATTGTTAACCTACTTACCATGCAATTAAAGCAATTCTCTTCCAAACTTACTTTATCTATCTATCTATCTATCTATCTATCTATCTATTTTTGAGACGGGTTTTTCTACATAGCCTTGGCTATGCTGGAACTCACTATGTAGACCAGGCTGGCCTTGAATTCACAGAGATTGTCTTGCCTCTGGCTCCCAAGTACTGGGATTAAAGGCTTGCAGCTAGCTCTACCATGCCCTGCCCTTCGAGGGTTTTTTTGTTTTTTGTTTTTTTGTTTGTTTGTTTGTTTTTGTTTTTCGTGTCAGGGTTCCTTTGAGATATTTTAAAGCCTTACATTACCACAAAGGCCCTCAACTTTCTGTGCCTCACAACTCTCTGGAAAGCTTGAGCAGAAAGATTGTTGGCCCTGCTCCTGAAAGGATTTGGGTCACTCTATGCAAGGTGGAATCCTTACATTTCTTTTGTTGTTTCTTTTGTTGTTGGTGGTGGAGGTAGGGGGGATATCTCACTGAAGCAAGCCTGGCCTCAAACTCCTTAAGTAGCTCAGGATGGCCTTGAACTCCAGATTCCTCCAGCCTACCCCTGCTGAGTCCTGGAATTTCAGGCATGTGCCATCACACCTGGTTTACAGTGGTGCTAGAGATAGAACCCAAATGCTGGACAAATGTCCTACTGGCTGAATGACACCTCAGCCTGGAGCCCAGTCATTGCTCAGGAGTTCCCAGATGGTGCTGATGCTGATGCTGGCAACCATCCTATGAGCAGCACAGGGATCCTGGGCATCTTTGCTGTAGAATAACTGTCCTTTCTTCTTTTATTTAAGGTTTGCAGAAATGTAGGAGTTTGAAGACTCTGGGGCTTGTTCAAAACTTTCTGTTCTCAGTCTAGATGTGTTTATAATCTTTGAGCACTTAATAAGGATGTAGTCCAAGAGGTGGGGATAGTGGCACATGCCTAAGATGCCAGCACTTGGAAAGAAGAGACAGGAAGATTACCATGAGTTACAGGCCAGGCAGAACTACTAGTAAAACCATCAGGAAACAGAAACAAACAAAAGCCAGACACCTTGGAGGATGGGGTAGGAGGATCATTAGGTGTTCCAACAGTCCCTGGGCTGCAGAGTGAGTTCAGGGTTAGCCTGGGGCAAACAGACATTGCTTAAGGAGAGGGAGATGGGGTAAGGGGAAGAAGAGAGAAAGCAGAGTAACAGATGCCCTAAATTTTCCAAGAAGCAGCCTGGTTACCCTTCACAAGAGTCTGGGGAGTGGGGTAGGGGCGGGGGAGCAGGTAGAGGATGAACTAGCATGAGAGCCAGGTGTGGTAGCACATGACATTAATGCCAGCACTCCCCAGGTGTGCAGAACTGTGACTCTTGGAGCCTGGTATGCACAGCAAGCCTGGTCTAAAAATCAAAGCATAGCGTCAGAGGCTCTGCCCAAAGTTCAGGTCTTCTCAGCATCGCTGGAATGGAAGGCTTCCCAAGCCTTCATCCTTTACCATTTTTCTATAAATATGTAAAAGAATGGATTAAAACCGCTTCTCTTTTCAGTTATACAGAGGTACCCACAACAGACAAAGGTCTGGTGACAGCCAGACAACCAGACAGCCAGACAGCCAGTGGCTAAGAGAGCCAAAGCCCTGAGTAACAGTGGGGAAATTGATCAGTGGGCCCTGCAAGTTCAGCAGTCTCCTACCCACACGGGGCTCCTGGTGAAAAACAAACAAACCAAAAAAGAAAAACAAAACATCAGAATAAGGAAGAAAAAAATTCAGGTGCTACAGAGAAGGCTTAACCTCTTAGAGGAACATGTCTGAAAATGAAGCATGCCAAATAATCATAAGGAAGGTCAAAGCTATTATTCCAAAACTATCAAACTACTCAAAGAGCTAACTGTGCCCTCCTCCACGCAATGCTTCTGGTGTTTTTCTAACTTTTGTAACAAGAAAATACTGTGATATATTAGTACATTCTATCTTTACATTCCATTGGGGTGTGTGTGTGTGAGAGAGAGAGAAAGAGAGAAAAAGAGAGACAG
>NW_021604601.1:3739038-3774045 GCF_004785775.1 Grammomys surdaster | reverse complement strand
GAGGGGAGGGGAGGGGAGGGGAGGGGAGGGGAGGAGAGGAGAGGAGAGGAGAGGAGAGGAGAGGAGAGGAGAGGAGAGGAGAGGAGAGGAGAGGAGAGGAGAGGAGAGGAGAGAAGGAGCACATGTGTTTGGTGTCTGTGAAGGCCAGAGAAAGACATTCTGTCCCTTGGAGCTGGAGTTACAGGTAAATCCTCTCTTTCCCCTCCCACTTGGGCGCTGGGAAATGAATTCGAGGCCCCTGGAAGAGACAAACTCAATACTGAGCCATCTCTCCAGCCATCCTTTGCAAAACAGGACCAGTAAGTTCTAAGTTTGGCTTCTCTTGCCTCAGTTGGGTGATATATTCCTATGTGACACCAGATCCTCCATACTAGGGCAAAGAGATCTTGACTTTAAGGCCAACTGTTATTTGACACTATTCCTGGAGAAATGTAAACATCTACTCATCCCGGATAGGTAAGCAGCAACAGATCAGATTAAGGTTACTTACAGGAGTAAAAATCTCAAAGACAGCTCCATCATTGAAGCTTTCCCCAGCATGGGTAAACCCTGGAATTTAATGCATGACTTGCAGGCAGCTCCACAGGTTCCAGGGTGTCTCTTCTAGATAGCTCGGTTGGTCTGAGCCTGTTCCAGGAAGTTTGGCTGCTCTAAGAGTCTTCCAGCAGCTGCAAGTGTTTAAATAAGCTTGAGGAGAAAGGGCCTATTGAGTGTGGTCAGTTTCAGGAACATCCTGAAACTCCTGAGTTGTTTACTTCATGAGCTTCCAGGGTAGCTCATGTTTCTTCTGAGAAAATTGCTACACAAAACCAGCTACAGTTTCACCAGGGAATAAAAGAAGGGATGGAGAAAGAATGAGAAGGAAGGGGGCAGGGTGGCACCAAGCCAAAGTTTCTATGATACGCTTAAAGAAATTTTGTAAGGAACTGGGTGTATGGTGGCACATGCCTCTGAATCTCAGCTGGTCAAAATAAAAATAAGGTAAAGTGAGCTGGGAATCATAGTTACCATATCAGTGGTACAGTGTTTGTGTAGAATATACAAGTGAAAAGATATTTTTTAAGTTAGTTAAATAATATAACAGGAATACAAATAGTTAAAGTTGCAGGTCAGCTAACTTGCTAACCCAAGGCCGTTACAACAGATGCAGAACAGGAAAACAAAGGTCAATTGAGTGTTCCGAGAATCTGTTCCCATGGTGTCTGACTTAGCCTCCTCTAGAAGAACTCCCACCAGAGGTCCCAAGGACTTGTAAATTAGATTCAGCCAGATAGTCTGTTGGCTCAGAAAAACATTCACACTGGGTCCCAAGGCCACAGGGACGAGAGACTATTCTCGTGAGATTTGTCAAACCTCTGCTTGAGATCTGCTTACACATATTACAGACATTTATAACAGCCAATTGTGTGCGATTACCCACAACCCTCTCCCTCCCCTCACCCTTTGTCTATAAAAACCCTAAACTGTTAGATCTCAGGGTCGATGACCCTGCCTCCTGCGTGAGGCACATCGGCCCAAAGCTTCGTATATTAAAAAGAACCTGACTTATGTTATTACAGCAAGAGGTCTCTGGAGTGTCTTTGGGGGTTGCGTCGTACTCGTGTCTATTTTTGGTTCTGGAGAGTCTTTCACAAGACCTTGAATTTCGCTAATCTCTTACCTTTTCTGCCAAAACCCGCAGAAATCTTTTTTCCAACCATAGAGCTCTAATGTTCCTCTATTCCAAATCCTCTTCTGAGACCTATGTATTCCGCTGCTGGCTTCTACATTTGTTTTACTCTTGGATATTGTAATGAATACAGGCAGTTTGGCTGGATCTGGAATTACCTAAGAGCCACAGTTTGGGTTTGTACTTGAGGGAGTTTCCAGGCTTGCTGAAAAATGGATGCCCAACCCTGGTATGGGCAGCATCTCTCATTTATTGGGACTGTAGCCTGAATAAAGAAAGAGTAGCTAGCTAAGCATTAGTTAGCTTCCAACAGTGGAACCAGCTGCCATCTGCTGATTCCTTAAGGCCACAGTGTAACAAGCTGTCCCACTCCACCCCACCCCCCCAAGACAGACCACACTCTTCAACTGTAAGTGAGAACAAACCTTCCTTCCTAAAGTTTCTCTGTATCATGTATCTGCTCACAGACAGGAGACAACTAATTCAGAAAATCTCATGGGCATCTCAGATTGGGTCTTTCCCAAATCAGTGCTTCCTACCCTGCGTCCAGAATGCCTGTGTTCAGGTTACTAATGTAGAACTTAATTCTTTGCCCTCTCAATTCCCATAGCAAAATCAGTACTTTGTTGTTTCTCTAAAACAATAAATAAATGTATGTGGATCTGTTATGTCTGTGTACATAATAAGCACATGTGTGACAGTACCTGTGGATGCCAGAAGGTGGTATCAGCTACCTTGAGGTTGGAGTTACAGATGGTTGTCACCCAATGTGGGTTATGAGAACTGAAAAGCAGAAAGTGCTTTTTATTGCGGAGCCATCTCCCCATCTCCTGATCCTTTTGATCTATTTTTAAAGAGTTTTATGTATATAGATGTTCACCTATATGTCTGTGTGTGCTCCATTTGCATGCCATGCTCAGAGTCTAGAAAAGAACATTTGATCTTTTGCAACTGGAGTTTTGAGTGATTGTGAATTGTCCAGTGTAGGTGCTGGGAATCTCAAGCAAGCTGAGAGAACAGGAAGTGCTCTTCACTGCTGAGCCATCTCTCCAGTCCCAGAAGAGATCTTTTTTCTTTTTTTCTTTTCTTTTCTTTTTTTTTTTTTGGTTTTTCGAGACAGGGTTTCTCTGTGTAGCCCTGGCTGTCCTGGAACTCACTCTGTAGACCAGGCTGGCCTCGAACTCAGAGATCTGCCTGCCTCTGCCTCCCAAGTGCTGGGATTAAAGGCGTGCGCCACCACCGCCCGGCTTCCCAGAAGAGATCTTAAAGAGTCATTTTCCTTTAGAAGTGTGGCCACTGCCATACTAACTGAAGTTAATGAGTTTCCAAAGCAGGGCAGAGTAGGACAGAACAGAGGAAAAGGGAAGGGCAGATAACAAAGTTGGGAGAGGGATGTGTTGGTTGGAGATGGGGGAATGGTGGGTAAGTATAATTAAAATACATGCACGAAACGTCCAGGATCCCAGAAGAGGCTCGGGAGGAGAGCTGCTCTCACTTGACTGGCTTTGTATCCTAACCTGACCCACAAGTATTATTCCTGCCCCTGCTCCCAAAAAGCTAATCAGAGGCAGACCTCATGGGGCCGTTTCTTGGGGAATTGAAGAAAGGGGTTCTAATTCTTATCTGGTTATTAGTTGGTGTCTTACTTTTCGATTACTGTGAAGAGACACCTCGGAGAAAGGGAACTTCTAGAAGGATCTATTGGTGCTTAAGTTTCACAGGGTGAGTCCATGGCTGTCAAGATAGGAGCATGGCAGCAGACAGGCAGGCATGGTGCTGGAGCTGAGAGCTTACATCCTGAGATGCAACCACAAGGTGGAGAGCTAACTGGGAATATGGCATGGGTTTCTGAAACCCAGAAGTCCACTTGTTTAGTAACACCACCTTATCGTTCCCAAACAGTTCCTCCAATTAGGGTCCAAGCATTCATATATATGAGCCTATGTGGCCATTCTCATTCAAAACATCACAGTTGGTATGGGTTTTTGGGTTTTTTCCCCCCTTCTCTTCTCCCTCTCTCTTCAGCCCCACTTGCTCTGGCCCAAAGGTTTTTATTTATTATAAATAAGTACACTGTAGCTGTCTTCAGACACCCCAGAAGAGGGCATCAGATCTCATTATGGATGGTTGTGAGCCACCATGTGATTGCTGGGACTTGAACTCATGACCTCCGGAAGAACAGTCAGTGCTCTTAACCGCTGAGCCATCTCACCAGCCCCCCACATAGTCCATATTGACTATCCAGAAACTACATGAAACTGTATTTACATGCATTCTGTGGATAGAACTCGGTTCACCAGAATTGCAAATGCCTTTATTATTTGAGCCATCTTGCCCACCTTTATTTCATTTGGGGGGAAAAAAGCAACTTTATTTTTTTGAAATGGTTATATTTGGTTGTTTTTGTTTTAGATTTTTCAAGACAGAATTTCTCTATGTAACAGCTCTAGCTGTCCTGGAACTCTTTGTAGACCATGCTGGCCTCTGACTCACAGAGATCCACCTGCCCTTCCTCCCAAATGCTAGGATAAAGGCTTGCACCACCATGCTCAGCAGGGTTTTTGTTTGTTTTATTTCTTTTGCTTTTTAAAACAAAGTCCCAGTCATTCTTAGCTAGCCTGAAACTTCCAACAATTCTCTTGCCTCTGCCTTCCAAGGGCTGAGATTACAGGAGTGTGCCCCAACACCTTGTTATACTGGTTTCCTTCAACAAAACCCAAAACCCATTCCCACCATGGCTTCTTCTAACTCTGTAACAAACCAGTACAAACTAACATCGTCATGGAGTGACTAGTAAGAAAGTCCCAGTTTCTCTCCTGGTCTTCTTACAGTAAGTATGGGACCCAAGCCCTTCAGTAGTTAATAAAAACCAGTGAATATAAGTGAAGTAAATATTTTTATTTAATTAGTTGTCAAATCACAATTTATCCAAAGGAACATAATGCAACATTGTTCTTAAAAGAAGGGGCACAGATATAACACAGACAAACTCCAGTAACTATCAAAATACCATCTGTAAAGAACAGAACTCACTTCGATCTGCATATGAATTCGGTCAACCATAGAAGACCACAATCCAAAAAGTAACAACAGATTCCTTCTGCATTAGGAAACACCTCATGGCCTTAGGCACACTCATCTGTCCGTATCGTTAAGAGACGGGGCTTAATCTGACACTAAGGAGACTTCTTTCCAACCTGGACTGGATTAGAAAAAAAAAAAATGTCGTGGTAATATTGGGACATTCTGGATGTTTCAAAATGGGGTATTTATTTCTGAGCTCGCTGTGCATAGGAAAACGACCACTTTCAGAGGACTACGAGCCCACAGATCTAAGCATCAGTAAACTTTAAAAAGACTTGTATCTTCCTGGCAGGAATGTTATTTCTCTGTTTGCTGCAGGTTACAGTTGAGGCTTGGGGCTTCTCAAAGCTTTGCTATGGCTGCACACCCATTATATATTGCATAATACAAAAGGCATGTGCTTAAACATTAGAAAAAAAAATATACAATAGGTACCGGAGGAGGACTACGTAAAACATACATATAAATACATAAAAGGAGGATGCTCCAGTTTGCAGAGTGGAACTGGGTATTGCCGACATGGGTTCCAGGTTGAGAACGGAGGACCTTAAATCTGAAATACACGGCATAAAGGGGCAAATCAAGGGCAGTCTTGAAACGAGGACATGTCAGCTGGCTCTAGCTCCCGATGAAGCCTCAGGATTGTCAGGGTGCTCTACAGGGTTGAAATCATTGGACGGCCCTGCTCTCTGGATCTCAAGGGCTCTGAAATCTTGGTCTTAAGGTCCCAACAGCAGCATCTTGTTCCGTGACTTGTCTTCACATTCTGGTCTTACAAATATACAATGAGCAACTGGAGAAGGAAGAGAGAGAAGAGATAAAAATCCCCTTTCCTCCCTCATTGTATGGACGACAGAGTAACTGCCCAAGAGCCACGGGAATGGGGAGCCCTGGGGATGGGGACCTCTGGACTGGGATCAACTGCATTAGAAGAAGAAGGGAGTTGCCTAGGCAGCTCAGGTTTATCACACAAGCCTGGAGACCTCAGTTCAACCCTCCAAAAAGTTGTTCTCTGACTCCCACCCCCCAATACAAATCATGCATAGGCACCCCACCCCACCCATATCATGCATGGATGAACACATACAAATAAAACCTTTTTTTTAAGGGCTGAAAAGATCGTGCAGTGGATCCTCCAAACTTAACACACATGCGCACACGTATACACACTCACCGCACACACACACACACTCACCACACACATACACACACTCACTACACACATACCCACACACACAGACACACACATACACACACACACCCACTCACCACACACATACACACACACACTCACCACACACACATACACACAGACATCACACACTCACATACACACTCACCACACACACACTCACCACACCCACACATACACACTCACCACACACACCCACACTCACCACACACACATACACATACACATCACACACACATACACATCACACACACATATACACACTCACCACACACACACTCACCACACACATACACACACCCACTCACCACACACAGAGACATTGTGGGGAGTAGGGGGTGGGGTGGAGTGTCCTTATAGGTTGATAACTAAGTCATAGTGCTTTCCTAGAATGCGCCCTGAATTCCAACCTCAGCACCACAACACAGAAGAGAAATGCATCTTATCAGAGCCAGACGGGGTGGCTCATGACTGTAATCTACTGACAGGGCAGGCTGAAGGTAAGAGCATTATCGGGAATTCAAGTCCAGCCTGGGCTACATAGTGAGACTCTGCCTCTAAAAAACAAATGGGAAAGTCAGGCATGGCAGGATACACCTGTAATCCCAGCACTTAAGAAGTAATAGGTCTTTCTCATCCTCCTCAGCTACAAAGCAAGCTCAAGACTAGCCTGGGCCACACAAAGCAAGCTCAAGGCCAGGCTGGGCTAAATAAAGCAACCTCAAGACCAGCCTGGGCTAAAACAGAAAAGACAGCATGTTCCATATTGTACTATACTGCTGCAAGGCTAAATTAGCAGTGTCACCCCTTCCCAGGTTCAGGTGCAAAGTTAAAAAATGCTGCTAGGAGCAGGGGGTTGGGGCCCATGCCCTCTCCCCGATAGCTATAAACTAGTTTTGAAAAAAAAGATTTCTGTTAAGTGTCAGTATGTTAACATGCATGTTAACGGAGGGGCTGGGAGGGGCCAGCCCCTAGAGCTGGAGTCACAGGTGGCTTCGAGCTGCCCAACTTGGGTATTGGGAATGGAACACTCTCCCTCTGCAAGGGAGTCACCTCTGAGTCACCACCTCTCCAGGCCCTAAACTACAATGTTTTGGCTGAGCTGAGTGTGGTGGTGTATGCCTTTAATCTCAGCAAGGGAGAGAGAGGCAGTGGCTAACCTGCATGGTGAGTTCCAGGAAGCCAGGACTACATAATGAGACCCTGTCTCAAAACAACAATAACAACAGCAGCAAAATTAAGCCATTATTTTCATTACATCGGCAAGACTTGGGATTCTGATGAGAAACAACAAAAATAAATAAATAAATAAACAAAACAAAATTCAAATATCCACCCTAGATCCAACTCTATTGATAATTATTTCCAACTGAAGGTTGGTTCTATATAAAATCAGTTATCTGCTGTGTAATTGCATAAATGGGACAGGGAAGTAGGGGTGGAGGAGGACCAACCATCCAGAAGGAAGTTTACCTACCTAACTTCTTAGGATTCTGCCAGGTCTCCCTTTGGCTCCTGTAGGTCCTCTTCTGCCTGGGCCTTGTTCATTTCTTCTTCCTGGACCTCGACTTTTGGGGCATCTCCTTCCTCAGTTAGCTTTGGTCCGTTGGTGTCTGGGGACTCTTTGGTTAGATTTCCAGAGGCATCCGCCTCTGCCTGGGCTAAGCTTTGGTGCTGGGGGCCATCTGCAGCATGCTCCTTTTGGTCTTTGGACTGAGGAGGCAGCTTCTCCACTCTTTCTTTGACACCGGCACTTTCAACTGCAAGCATATTGATCGTTTCTGAAGCCTTGCTCAAGCCTTCAGAACTATGAGAAATCTCAAGTCCTTCCTGGGCTACGGCACTGAGTGTTTCATCTTGGGCAGAGACTTGACTGCAGCTTTCAGCCTGCTCCACAGGAACCTGTGTCTGTGAGTCAGAAGCACGGGTTTCAGGGGCCGTTTCTGTACGTGCGAACTGGTCAACGGCTGTCTGGATGACGTTCTGGACAATCTTACTGCTCTTACTCTTAAGTTCCAGGATCTCAGGTTCAGCCTTGAGGACTTTCTCTTCTGCTGTACTCTCCTCGCCGTCAGCATCCGGACCAGCATCTGGCTTGTTGTCCTCATCTGATCTCCGTTTCTGGGATGCACTTATTTCTCCTTGCAGGTCAGAATGTAGGGTGCTTTCAGGAGCAGGAGTTACTATTATTGGGATGGACTCTGCCTGAGACTCAGGCCCCATGGGCACAGTGTCCTCTCCATGCTGAAGAGTCCAGTGGCCACCCGTTTCAGAGGACTTCTTGGCTGGTAATAAGTGTGCACCTACACACTCCAGACTTTCATCTGTCTCTGAAATTTCGACAGTTTCTACGACCTTTTTCACAGCTTCGGCTGTCTGAGTGACTGGTGTGTCTGAGCTTTGAACTTGAAACTCTGTGCAACCTGCTTTGTCTTGGTCTGGGAGAGAAGAGCTTTCTTCAAGGCTGCCCAGTTCCTTTCCTCTCTCTGAGTTGAGCATATCAACTGTCAGGACTGGTTTCGGGTGGGCTCTTTCCAGCTCAGGAGCGGCTGTTTCCTGCTCATGTTCTTCTCTCACTTGTTCTGGCTCTGTCTCCATTTTCTCCTTTTCGATGTCAGTTCCCAATTCCCTCTCCTCCTCTGGGCTAAGACTCTGCCCTTCAGTACTCTCCTTTTCCTGACATCCGGCCACTCCCATTGCTTCCCCGTCACATGTCACGTCAGCAATGTTTTGACTGTTGGGTCCAGGGTGTATAGACACCTCCTGTTCTTGAACACACAGTCCATCTTTGACTTTTTCTCCGTCACACTGGCCAGCCTCACCTTCTTGACCCACCTCAGTCTTGGCCAGAATGGGCACTGCCCCGGCAGCAAACTCTTGCTGTGAAGGTTCTAGAATATCTCTTGCTGTTTTTTCCCTGTGTTCTTCTTGGGCTGGAAGATTAGGTGGTGTTGAAGGCTCCTCCTTCTGAGCAGGAACTGCCTCCTCTTCTGTGACCTGTGACTGCCTGACAGCTGCAATGGCTTTACAGTCCTGGCTGTCAACCGTCTCGTCTTGCTGTGCCCCATCTGAATCTGCTAGAGGAGTACTTCCATCTGTCTCACTGTCTGTCAAGGTTTCGGATGACTCGGGGGCCATGCCCTGTTCCATCAGCTGCTGGAGCTTGACAGGCTGGCATGTGGTGACACAGTCTATACCCACTGTGACTTCAGAAACTTCAAGGCTCTCTGAGGTAGCCTGTACCGTCTCGGAGCCCTGTGTTGGATTCTCAGCTTCGGCTTCCTGCACAGGTCCCTTCAGCGCAACATCCTTCTCTTTCTCCGTAGCCAGCACCTCAGAGTCCTCCTCTACCTCCTCCACCTTCTCCAGTGCTTTTGGCCCTACTCTCTGCACAGTCTGGATTGCAGACACCTGGGACTCCTCTTTCACCTTATCTGCAACGGCTTGGAGGATGGCCTGTGTCTGGCGCTCCTGTTCTTCTGTATCTAGCATGCCACCCTCTACCTCCTGAACTGGGGTGGCTTCCTCTGTGGTGTCTGGGGAGTCAGTCAGCTGAGAAACTGCCGACACCATGTCTGTGGTCTCTTCTGCCCCCGATGCTTCAGTAACTTCTTCAGCACGAAGCGCCTCTGTGGTTTCTGCGGCCGTCACTGCTTCTGAGGTGAAATCCACCTCACTGGTGACTATGTCGTCATGGGCATCTTTGCCTTCTGGTAAAGTCTGGGTGAGCGCAGGAGTTTCTTCTGCAATGATGTCTTTTTCGGTGACCTCTTCAACAGGTGGTGTGGCTTCCCCCCCTGCATGTTCAAGAGGTTCTGTCACGGAAGCAGATATCCACGAAGGGGACCGCTCTTCGGCACTGGTGACTGCCCTGGTCCCATCAATGACCGTGACACTCACAGTGTGAACCAGAGTCTTACTGAGTTCCTCGGACACATACACAGCACCCTGCAGCTGGGGCAACTCCACATTCTCCTGAGCTCGCTGTGCTTCCATCTTCTCCCTTTCTACCGCCTCATACTCAGACAAAGGCACAACGGCTGGGACATCAGGGTCGTCTTCATTGATTTCCACTGGCCCCAAGTCTTCAACAGCAGCTTGTTCTTGCTTCCCATCTGCCCTTTTCTTCCGCCGTCCAGGAATAAATTTCTTAATGGAAACCCAAGATTCCTCTTTACTTGGTTCGATCTCGGAAGCCAACTGCTCTACAGTGGAGTCGTCAGTTTTCTCTTCCAGTTTGGACTTGGATTTTTTTCTCGGAGTGACTAATCTTTTAAATGACTCCCAGGTGGAGACACCCTCCCCTTCAGAAGGGCTTCCAGCTGGCTCAGGCGAGGAACTTCCTTGCCCTTGGTCTTCTTCCTGGGTGCTGGCAGGAAGAGCATCTGCTCCAGCTTCTTTGTCTTTGCTAGCCTCCTCGGCTCTGTGACCATCCCCTCCCAGTGTTCTCGGCCCTCCTTCATCATCTGAAGAGGATGCCTTCCTTGCTCTCTTCTTGGACGATCCAACACAAATCAACGCCTCCCAGGACACTGAAGTATCCACCCTGCGCTTTGGTTCCTCTGGCTTTTGCTCCTCGCCAACCGCCTTGACTTCATCTTGCATTTCCGACACTGTACTCTCCGTAGAAGACAAGGTGGCACTCTTGACCTTGTCCAGCTCTTCTTCCTTGTCGCTCTCAGAAGGTCTTCGGACCCGTTTCTTGGGGGTCACCATCTTTTTGAAGGATGCCCAGGGGGTGATCCCTCCTTCCCTTTTCTTCTCTCCGTCAGAAGTAGCTCCTTCTTCAACTTCCCCTTCCTGGGGTGCTTCCGAAGGCCCTTTCTCCAGACACGTGACCTCCTCAGGTTCTTCAGGGGAGGATGCAGAGCTCTCTCCCTTCTGCTCATCAGCACTCTCTGGGGACTCAGTTTGAATGTGTTGGTATTCTCCTGGCTCTTCATCTCCCCCGCCTCCTCGTTTCCCCTTCTGCTTCTTCCCGGAGAGCTTCTTTAAGCCTGAGCTACTGAAGAGTTTCTTCAAGGGACTTCCCTGTACCTTGATTCTCTCCTGAGAGGACAGCATCTCCACTTCACTGACAATGCCTTCGGGGTGTTTGGGCAGCATCTTCTCATCAGGACTTAGATCTGTCAGCTGAGTATGGTCACCTCCAGAGACACACACTTCTTTGCTCTTCATCAGCTCCTCCACAGGCTCAGCTTCCTGGGGGACCTCCTGGGTCTCAGCCAGTTTCTCAGGGGGCAGGGATTCTCCCATTCCTTCCACTACCACGTCCCCTTCAATTTCCTCTCCTCCTCCTTGCTCCTCTGTCGTCTTCTCCACGGCGGTGCTCACGTGGACCTCTGCAACAACTTCTTGGTGGGCTTCCGTCTTCTCGTCAAACACTTCTGTTGCCAAAGGAGCACACTTCTCCTCTGACAACGCCTCCAGGTCACCGACCTGGTCTTCCAAAGGCAACTCCACCTTCTCGTAGTCTGCTGACAACCTGGCCTGGTCAGTGCCTTCTTCCGGCTCCTGCTGCTCTGAGGCCGGGGCTGGCTCTGTTTTTTCCCTTTCTTCCTCATCTACTTTCTCAGCCTCTTGCTCTTTTCTCTTGTCGGAAGTTTCCAGATCATCCTCCTTTGGTTTCTTGAAGCTGGTCTTCTTGCGCCAGCCGGCCCAACCGTGAGTGAAGAATTTCTTGAAGGAAGATGTTGTCTCACTGCTGACGGGGCTGGTCGGAGATTCTAGGGACTTGGTAGGTTCTTTCTCTCGTTTTTCTTCTCCTTCATCTTTGGCTTCTTCTTCCTCAGTCGTTTGACCAGATTCGGCTTGAAGGGGAATTTCTGTGCTGCTCTGTGCTTGCTTCAAGGTACCTTCTTGCTTCTCTGTAGATTGCTTCAGCTCACTCTCTTTGGATGCTGACTCTCCGGCGGTCTCCACTCCGGGCTCCTGGTGGTCTCCAGCTCCAACGGAGGCTTCTGCTCCTTCGCCTTCATCCTTTTTGACAGTGAGTAGCTGGACAGTGTCTGACTTTTCATTTTTATCCTTCTTCACCGTGAATTTAAAACCAACAAATTTAAATACCTTCTTGAAGCCGACGTCGTTAGCCTGGGACTCTGCAGGCTGTGCCATTTCTTCCACGTTGCTTTCTGAAGCAGGGATCTGTTCTATTATTTCCGGTGTTTCCTCCTGCTCATCCTTCGTGATGTCTTCAACAACTGTGGAGTTGGCCGCCATTTCTTTAGCTCGGTCTTTTTCTTTCACATCTTCTGACTCTCTCTGTCCAACTATTAACAAGGGGAAAGGAAAAGAAGGGGAAAATTACTTAGTTCAGCAAGCCTAACACTCTCACTAATAGTAAGGTAAGGTAGACTGTGGAGGTATCGGTAAATGTTTCATAGATTGGGCCATGGCTACTCCTCTCAGAGGACCATCTAAAACCTCAAGTTCAAGGTGCTACACATTTGGCTCTTCACCTTTCCTCAGTTATCAAGAAATCAGTTACATGGACTGGAGAGATGCCTCAGTGGTTAATAGTGCATGCTATTCTGTAGAGGACCAGGATGCTCAACTCCAAACACCCACATGGAGGCTGGATCCAACATCCTCTTCTGACCTCTGAACGCTCATATATGCAAGTGAAACTTATACAAGGAAAAATAAATCTTAAAAAAAAAAAAAACCCCAACCCTCATGAATACATGAGTAGGGATACAAAACCAAAATCCAGTAAATGAGGATTGAGAAATAGTATTTAAAAAAACAAAATCAGGGGCCGGAGAGACGGCTCAGTGATTAAGAGCATTGACTGCTCTTCCAGAGGTCCTGAGTTCAATTCCCAGCAACTACATGGTAACTCAAAACCATTTGCAATGGGGTCTGATGCCCTTTACTGGTGTGTCTGAAGAAAGCAATGGTGAATACATAAAATAAATAAATCTTTAAAAAAAATAATCAGGATTAAAATCATGTGACTAACTCCAGCACTCAGGAGGCAGAAGCAAGAGATACCTGAGTTCAATGACAGCTTGGCCTGGGGACTCAGTTCCAGGATAGCCAGGGGACTACACTGTAAAACGCTATCTCCATATAAATAACACACAACCAACAAAACAATGTGTGTGTGGTGTACATGGCTGCGCGTCTGTGTGCAGGATGGCACTGAGGTCGCTCATCTGATTTATTTATATTCATTTCTTTCCTTTGTGTTGGGGTGTGTGTGTATCCTGTCACAAAGCACATCTGGAGATCTACGACACAGTCCAGTGGGAACTGGATCTCTACCCCTGCTGTACTTGAAATGATTTCCTCATGCATGGCAGAAAGCACCTTTGCCTGCTGAGCCATCTTATGGTCTCTCACGGAACCCAGAGGCCACTAATTTAGCTGCACTAGATGGCTAACAAGTCCAGGGAGACCCATCTAGCAAGTTCCAGGGGTCCCTCTTGCTCCCACTTCCCCAGGCTTTTTCTGTGGTGGGTGTTGGAAGTCAAACTCAGGCCCTCCTGTCTTTGTGTTGGCACTTGACATCAGCCTCAAGAAATATAACTTTAAAAAAAAAACATTTATTTCACGAGTACACTGTCACTCTCTTCAGACACACCACAAGAGGACATCGGATCTCATTACAGATGGTTGTGAGCCACCATGAGGTTGCTGGGAATTGAACTCAGGACCTCTGGAAGAACAGTCAGTGCTCTTAACTGCTAAGTCATCTCTCCAGCCCTAAGAAACAATTTTTATAGAGGGGGAAAAAGGTTAATAAACAGATAAAACTTGTAGTGTGATCCACTAAGTCACTCTCTTTAGTTGGTTGGTTAGTTCATTAGTTCAAAGACAGACCTTACTGAGAACAGTCTAGCCTAGATTTTACTATGTAGCCAAGAATGATCCTGATCTTCTGTCTTCCAGCCTCTGCCTCCCCGGTGCTGGGATTGCAAGCAAATGCCACCATGTTTATGTCTCTCGTTAGAATTTCAGAAGTAATGTGACTTGAAAGATGGCTCAGTTCCTAGCACCCACATTATAGCTCTCAATCATCTGTAGTCCTAGTTCCTGGAGATCCAAAAGCCCCAGGCTCCTGACATGGTATAAGGTGTACACACACACACACACACACACACACACACACTCATACATCCAGGCAAATCGCTCACATAAAAAAACTAAAAAAAAAAAAAAAAAAAAAAATAATTTTGGAGGTATATCTCTGTGCTGGCTAATTTTAGGTCAATTTGGCACAATCTATATTCATCTGAGAGGAAGGAACCTCAAATGAGAGAATGTCTCCTTAAGATCCAGCTGTAGGACATTTTTTTTTTCTTTTGACAGGGTTACTCTGTGTAATAGTCCTGGCTATCCTGGACTCACTTGGTAGACCAGGCTGGCTTCAGACTCACAGAGATCTGCCTGCCTCTGCCTCCCAAGTACTGAGATTAAAGGCATGCAGCACCACACCTGGCTAGACATTTTGTTAATTAGGATTGATGGGGAGGGCCCAGCTCGCTGTGGGTGGTGCCATCTCTCAGCTGGTAGTTTTGGGTTCTGTAAGAAAACAGGTTGAGCAAGCCACGAGGAGAAAGCCAATCAGCAGCACCCCTCCGTGGCCTCTGTATCAGCTTAAGCCCCCAAATTCCTGCCCTGTGTGAGATCCTGCCCTGACTTCTTTTGGTGATGAACAGCAATGTGGAAGTGTGAGTTTGAGTTGAATAAACCCTTTCTTCCCTAGTTTGCTTTTTGGTCATGGTGTTTGATCAAAGCACTAAAACCCTGAACTAAGACAATTACAATATACATTTATATTATAAGATACATAAATATAAATGCTACATTGTTAAGTTAGGCTGGGGTGTAGTTCTGTGGTAGAACACTTTCCTAGCAAGCTCCAGGCTTTGAGTTCCAAACAAAATAAAAAGGTTTGGGGGGGGAGGGTGTGTGTGTGTGTGTGTGTGTGTGTGTGTGTGTGTGTGTGTGTGTAGGGGGCGGTTTGTTACTTAGAGAACAGGAGCAGGAAGGAAGGATTGCAAGTTTGAGGGCCATCCTGGGCAAAGTCGTGAGACTTCATCTCAAAAATAAAGCTGGACACGGAGATCTATGTCTTTAATCCCACAGAGTTTGAGTGGCAGAGGAGGTAGATTTCTAGGGAATAGTAGATAGTCAAGGATCAAAAGTTGCTTAATTTGTTGGGTGAAAAGTTGTCAGGAAGCATAAAGTTTCAGAGTATCAGTGTCCAGGTCTGCCCCCCTTAGCATAGCTGTAGCCATTTTGTTCCATGCCCACCAGCTATTTCATATGGTTTCTGTAGTATGCCTGCCAGTCACTGATGCAGAAAAATAACTTGACTCAGAGCAGGGTCATGCTGACCACATCCCCTGTTGTGTTCTATATGTTATAAGGTTTGTTAATCTTAAGAAATTCCAAACTATGAGCCTCATGTAGGACTCATCAACTTAAAGGTCAAAAATGAACTGTTGTGTCTAAAATGGCTTGTGTCAGAGCTGAGCAGGCAGCACTTCCAGAATCTCCATACGAACTCATTGTGGTTTGTGTGGTTTTAGTCTTATAAGCTGAATTCAGATTGCTCAGTCTTAGGGTGTACAGTCAATATACCATCCCTATCTGACTGAGATCAGTGTCCCTGTGGTTTGTGGGGTGACTCCTGGACCTCAACAATCAACACACAGGTGACAATTAAAAAAAAATCCTGTTACAATGGAGAAATCCAACAGGTGCCACCACAAGCAAGTATGCACGCCTGACATCCTGTGGGAATCACTAAGAAAGCACATGTCTGTCAGATTCCAATGAATGGAATCTAGCTGTGGGAAAATGACCAGCCAAAGGCACAGTATCAAACAGCCTGGCCTGCTGAGCCAATGCCACAAAAGACCAAGGTCAAGCAGAAAGGATTGCTTGCAAGAAACTTCAAAAGGCTGGAGAGGAGGGAGAAAGAATGTGGTGGGCTATCGATGCTCTCGGTTTTCTATAGAGTTGACATTTAAAGAAATAAATTTAAATAAAATAAATGATTGGGTGGGGGCTAGAGAGAGCGGTTAAGAGCACTGACTGCTCTTCCAGAGGTCCTGAGTTCAATTCCCAGCAACCACATGGTGGCTCACAACCAACTGTAATGGGATCTGATGCCCTCTTCTGGTGTGTCTGAAGACAGCGACAGTGTAGTCACATACATAAAATAAATAATAAATCTTAAAAAAAATGATTAGGTGTAAAAAGCAAGACAACATGATCTAAAGAAGTTCAAGGGGCACAGGGAGATACAGTAACAGGGAAAATTAGGAACACAACAACCAAATCCCTCTCCTGGCCCTGAATCAGATGGATACTCACTGGGGCAAACCACCACTGAAAGCATATTTGTTGGTGGGGGGTGTTTGTGAGAATGATTTAAGATTAGGTGATGTTTATTTCTGTGAAATGAGGAAGTGGAGGCTTTGAAAGACCAACAAATAACTTCATCTTAGCCTAAAGCCTGTCCTGTCTTTCACAAATTATCATCATAGGGAAGGACTGGATACGTGATGTGTTTTAATCATTTTTTAAATTTTTTTTAAAGGTTGTATTTATTTTACATAATATGACTAATACACTGTAGCTGTCTTCAGACATACAAGAAGAGGGCATCAGATCCTATTACAGATGGTTGTTAGCCACCATGTGGTTGCTGGGAATTGAACTCAGGACCTTTCTTTGGAAGAGGAGTCAGTACTCTTATTCACTGAGCCATCTCTCCAGCCCTGTTTTAATCATTTTGCTAGTCTGAGTCCAGTTTCATGCACTTCCAAAGAAGCACATGGCATGTACTCCTTTATGTAATAGATTAAAAGATCCATTAAAACTGGCAGAAAGTTTGGCTGCAGGCAAGGGTAGGCAGATTAGAAGTTCAGTGCCAGCCGGGGGTACACACCAAGACCCTGTCTCAAAATAAAATATGAAAGTGGCAGAGTATTTCCCCAGTATGAACAAGGACCTGTGTTGCACACCCAGGACCAGCAGCAAGAAGCATGCTGGTAACTCCTATAGCTTCATCCATCCATCCATCCATCCATCCATCCATCCATCCATCCATCCATGTATAAGAAACTTGAATGGTCCACTCAGTACAAGGGGACAATAATTAATACATGCACATCTTAAAACTGCCAAAATAAATTTTTAGTGGTGTCAATACAACAAAATAAAACAGTCACATAATAGCCATGTTAATTAGTTTGAGTGAATATATAATCTGTACATGGCACATGATTTTTGACTTGTTAGCCTCCAGAACCATGTGCTAAATAAATTTGTTTACCAATTAAAACATGGAAAAAAAGAGGACAAAAAAAATTGTACCCTGATGAAAGCAGCACTTAAACTCCAGAAAATACACACAATTATTATTTATCTATCGAGAATATAAAGTTAGCCAAGAGTCAGAGGGCAGGCAGATCTCTGAGTTCAGGGCTAGCCTGGTCTACAGAGCCACGGCTACACAGAGAAATCCTGTCTTGAAACAAAGAAACCACCCCCCCACACACACACACAAAGAAAGCAAAAGAAAAAAAAGAAAAAGAATTTTTAACTTTTTTTAATAAAGCAAAAAGGACCATCACATTAAACACTTTGAATACTCAAAGAGAAAGAAAAATTCTGACATGATTCCACTGCTCAGGGTGTCTAATCTTTTTCTGCATCGTACAACAACCCGTAAGTCACTGCAGATGGGAATGTCAGTTTGTGTAGCCATGTGAATGGACATCAGTATGACCCAGCTATAGCACTGTTAAGTCTGGACCCCAGGACTCTAGTCAGGACAGCAGGCAGACACTTGCACAGCCGTGTTTACAGCTGCGCTGCTCACAATAGCCAGGACAGAAACCAGCAAAGAAAACGACACCACCGATCCACATATGGAAATACCATGATGAGACCAATTGTCTGCTAACCTAAAAAAATTAATTAAAAATGTATTATGGCATTAATTTTAAAAGTATCTGAAATCGGGAAATTGGCTTAAGTTTTCACCTGGTCCTATTAAAAGTCAACACTCCTGGGTTCTCCAGGATGGGTCTCGAGATTTCCTTATGCACATCTGCATTAACTGTGCCTTTTCTTTGTCTAGTTTGATTTAGAGACAAGGTTTCCACATTTCCCAGGCTGGAGGTGTTAGGATGACATTGAACTTCTGACAGAGGTATGGTAATAAGTTTGCCTGAATACATAATCTGTACATTGCTGTTCTTGCAGAGGACCCAGGTTCAATACCCCACGTGGCATCTCACAACTGTCTGTAACTATGGTTCCAGGGGCTCTGACACCCACTCACCAATGCACATACAAAATATAGACACATAAATAAACGCTTAGGAAGTCTTAACTGGACTACTAGTCTATAGTATCCTATAATAAATTGTAAGTAAATTTCTTATTACTTATAATAAGAACAATCTTCCAGATGCAACCCCAGCTTATTATGAAGGAGGCATCTTTTCCGATTTGCCTACAAGATTAGACACTCGCAGTTTTGTACGCTTCCACAGGCCTCTTGCCTCAGCCCCCGACCCCAATCTGTCCAGAACTTACAGGGAAGTTTACTTCCAAAAATTCGGCCTCTACTGCATAGCCAAGCTATCAAACATCTGATGGCCCAGGCCTTGAGCTTAGCCTTCGCAACTACCAAGCCTGGTGGCCAAGGCCGTTTAAATCAGGTTCCAACAGGATACAGAAACGTCCTCGTGGACCCCTACGGCGCACACGCGCGTTTGCAAAGCCTACATCATGTGCTTGAACCCACAGCGGACGGCTGGATTCTATTTCTTGGCCATGCGCTGGACACACTGATGCGTCAGCCCACACAGAGAGAGATGAGGTCCGCCTCTCTCTATGCTCGCTCCCTGGCTGCTCTCCAGGCTAGGGAGGGTGTTCAATGACCTTCCCAGTCTACTTCCGCCGCCACCTCCGTTCCTTTTCCAAGCTACGGTACTGGAGGCTGTGCCCTCTGTCTGGCAAGAACTGACGACCACTATTGGGGTAACCTGTGTATTGCCCGTGTTAAAATCTATTATGCTCCCCCGCGGAGGGGGGGTGGGGAGGATGGGGACAAGGGCTGTCCCTGACTCTGTTGCCTACCTGAGAATCCTGTTCCCCTAACTGAGCTGCCCTGTCTTGCCCCAGTGGGAGAGGATGCGCCTAGTCCTGCAGTAACTTAATGTGCCAGGGTGAGGGGATACCCAAGGGAGCCTTCCCCTTCTCAGAGGAAAAGCAGAAGGGGGTGGGCTGTGGTTGAGGGGTGGGGGGCGAGAGAAGGGGGCTGCTGAGATCGGGATGTAAAGTGAATTAAATAAATAAATAAATAAATAAATAAATAAATAAATTGAAAAAATCTATTGTGCTCATCATCGGGTTAGATTGAGGTGGATTTAGCACATGTAGCAAGCACATGACCTTCATGGAGGCTTGGCTCTGCTCTCCAAGGCTAAGTGGACTTAAGAATGCAGAGAGCTCCAGGCTGGCAAGCA
Organism: Grammomys surdaster; assembly: GCF_004785775.1. Taxonomy (NCBI): domain Eukaryota; kingdom Metazoa; phylum Chordata; class Mammalia; order Rodentia; family Muridae; genus Grammomys; species Grammomys surdaster. The sequence continues at coordinate 3,754,601 of NW_021604601.1, read as the reverse complement.
ATGCTCTCTGTCCTGGCCTGCTGTGACTCTCAGGAAGACTGAAAAGGCTGAGAACCACGACCCGCCTGTCTAGAGGGAATCACAATTCCCAGTCGTTCCCACGCTACGGCCGCCAGGGGGCGCACTACTCACAGCATAAGTTACTCCACCAGGGCATGGTGGCTGGTGGCCCGGGACAGCGGCCCGCGTGGCCCGGCCAGCCGCTCCCGGCTGCCCCATCGCGGGGCACCAACCGGCCGCGGGGCAGGCGCCGGCCGCCCAGTTGGAGAGGGGTACCCTTGGGGACGGCTACTTACATCACAGAGGCTGGACACTGTCGGCCAGGTAACCAAGACAAGCCCCTCCCCCAAATCCAGAAGGATCTAGGATCACATGGGGGGCCCTCACCCTCTAGATCTAGTATAGGAATAGATGAGGGCTTTCTGGCAGTCCCCGCTCTGTGTACCACCTATATCTGACTACCTAGGTAACCCTCAAAGTAATGGCCACAGACTCTCAGGACACATCTCTGTGAGTGGCTCTGTGTAAGCACTTTAAATGGATAAAAACCCAACTGTAGTGTTGGTATGTTTCTTTCCTGCTATCCTGAGAGAGAGACTGCAATCATGATTCTTGGCTCTCACAAAGATGAGAGCTACAGTGTACACACACACACACATAACTTGTACTTGGGCACCAATTTTAGCTTCATAACTAAAATTAGGAGTAGCCAATATGGAATTCAGTAGATGGTTAGGTAAAAAGATGGTTAGTTGACAGGGGATTGGAGAAGGAAGAATGAATAGATAAGGGGTGTGCTAGGCAGGGAAGGACACTATACTTTCGGTAATAATCATATTGAAAGTATACATGCTCTTGACATTTGTCAAAATCCATGTTATGTACACCACCGGGACAAAACTCCACACTCTGACCATTGCTGTGCAGTGGAGCTGCGTCATCCTTCCATAACAAAGGCACCACTTTGGGAAAGGACTTTGACAGTAAAGATTACAATAGATACATGGAAACTTTGAATTTTGGCTAACTTTTTTATAAATCCAAACTATATATATATATACTTACATATGCATATATATCTACACTATATAAATAAAAATATGTAATATATTATATATAAAACCATAATATATAATAAAACTAATATGATTATATATAATTATAAGTGCGTGGTACTTCATTCAGGATAACTGAAGGCTGGCTTGATGGCTGTGAGTCAGGTGTGCAATGAGAGAAGCATGACGCTTGTCTCTTGATTCTATACACTTTCAAAGCATGGACACGCCCAACTCCCCATCCCATTGAGTCCTTGTAACAGATGAAACCTGTAAGTTCTACAAGAGTAAGTGTCAGGACATGTCACGTCTCCCATTTGGACAGGAAAATTACTGTGTGTGTGAAGCAGACAACGGTTGTTTTGGTGTGAAAAGTGGGGTTTATTCATGCTTACAGTTATATTGAAATCAAACAAAAGAGCGCACACACAGCTTATCTGTCCACTGGTAGGAACTTCAAAGACCACCTGGCCATCATTTCGAAACAAGGGGACAACTGGTTAGGACAAGAAGTATTTACAGTGCTAAGTCAGAATGTGTTTGTCAGTTGAGAAACCAGAAAGAACAACTAATTATAGTGAGGAAGTTGGGGTAGGGGGGGCTCAATAACCTGTAAGGGACAAATGTCACTCTGCCCAGTAACCTGAGAAGGTCCCAGTGTCACCCCCATCACATTCTGGTTACATTACCTAAATATTGAACCAAAGGGAACATAAGGACCGCATAACAGGAACATAAGAAGCAACCAAAAATATCCTAGACCAGGGCTGTGAGATCCATCCTCTGTGCAAGATGCAGCCACTAAAAGCACAAGTCTCAGTCTGTGGATACCTGCACTTGGTTTGTAAAAGAACAGCTAGGCAAGCTGGACCGAGTGGTGGTGTGGGTGAAGAAATGGCTTGGGAATGGGTAAGGGGCGTGGCTATTTCTCACTGCTAAACTATTAGGCTAAATGGTTTGCTGTGCATACAGTCAGGGAGATGGGGAGTCACTGCCTTCAGTGTGTATCAACTGATGACCCCATCAGACTTCAGTGGAGACTTCTGATCAGGTGCTCACACAACACAGGTGGCCCTGGCTAAACTGAACAGTCACAAAACCAAGTCACGGATCTGGAAAAGGCACTGGCAGGGATAAGAGGAGGGGGGAGGTTGGTGAGGTCAGAGCTCAGTGAGTAAAGGTGCCTGTCACCAATCCTATTGACCTGAATGTTATCCTGGGGACCCACAGGGTAGAAAGAAGGAGAGAACCAGTTCACACAAGCTGTCCTCTAACTTCCATTAAAGTACAGTGGCATTCATGTGTGTTCATGCACACATAAAATGGAATTTTAAATTGCTAGGTGCAGTAGTGCTTGCCTTTAAACCCAGAATTTCGGAGGTGGAGGCGGGTAGGATCTCTGAGAGTTCTAGGCCAGCCTCATCTACATAGTGAGAAAGAAGCCAGGCAATGGTGGCTCAAACCTTTAATCACAACACTAGGCAGAGGCAGGGAGATCTCTTGAGTTCGAGGCCAGCCTGGTCTACAGAGTGAGTTCCAGAATATCCAGGGCTACACAGAAACAGAGTCCTTGACAGCCATGGCATCTCATTCTACCCCCCTGCTGCTGTACTGTTCCGGTGAGCTGGATCCCCAGCCTTCGGATTGGCTTCTTTACATTTTGACTAAAACACTATTAATACACAGCCAGCTAATTAGTAAGCTGGCTGGTTATGCTCATTAAAAACTCCAATGGCTTTGTTTTGTTTTCCAAAAACAAACGTGCTTATTGTTCTGTGTTGGCTTTGTTTTTGGTTTTTAAGCAGGGCCTCAAATATCTTGAGGTTAATATGAACTAGCTATATAGCTGGATTTGTAATACCCCCGCCTCCACGTCCTAAGCGCCAGAACTACAGGCACACACACCATACCCAAGTACTTAGCTCATTTTTCTGAATTCTAAAAGCCATCCTCTATCGGTAATCGATAGAAACAAGGATTCCTGTTAAGACAATGTGCAGAGATGATCACTATTAATATTTATGGGCTTTTGTTGTTGTTGTTTTTGGTAAGTTGTTCGACGGTCTGCCAAACTGTGGCATAATGGTTGCAGGAGTCATTTTTATGTCCCTCCCCCAGCATTCATTGGTCCCATCTTTTGTGGTCACACTGCGGGGCCCACAGGCAGTGTCATTACCGAGTCTGAGCAGAAGAGAGCAGTATTGCCCAGCTGGCTGCTGTAGGAGGATCAGGTGCAAGACCAGAAGCCACAGGGGCAGTCTGGGGCACTTTCACACTCCGCAAACTGCCAAGTTTCACTGGTGCCTTTAAATAAGAAAAAACCCTGACTTCCAACACAAACCTTTCCAGAGTGTTAAGGAAAGCCTACGTTCTTACCCTTTGTCTGTAGCAGACAGAAGCTGCAGACCCCGTACCCCATTGTGAGCCTGGCGTGGCCTCAGGCTCTGTTTTTATTTCATTTTTTCCCACCATCTCCCCCCCCCCCCCCCCCTTTAGCTTTCAATGGCCCACCTCTACTTGGAACATTCAAGCACATTCCCCAGTCCTCAACGACAGCAGAGATCCCCAGACCAGACAGCATTCCCCTCCACCTATGGGCTGCCAGAACCCCTCTGACAGACAGGACACATGCACAGAGAACGCTTAGTAAACAGAGGCTTGTTTTTGGCAGGGTCGCATGTATCCAATTCCTCATGTAGCTGAAGTTAGCCTTGCACCACTGATCTTCTTGCTATGAGATCTAGCTTGAGAAGCCATTGAATGCTTTAAAACAGAAAGAACATTTTTAAAAAAGCCCAAAGATGGGGGCTGGGGGTTAGAAGACCTAAACCACCAGGCTTCTAAAGGGAGGGAAGGTGCCATAGCATCCCAGCACTCTAGAAGTAGAAGCGGGTGGATCTGTGAGAATTTAAAGCCAGCCTGGGCTACACTGTCCGTTCCAGATCAGCCAAGGGTACACAGTGAGATCCTGTCCATGTCTGTCTGTCACACACATGCACGACCACAAGCACGCGCACACACACACATACACACACACACATGCACACACACTATAACACCTATGGGCAGGGGCTGGCGTTCCCACCATGATAGATTGTGTGCCATTAATTGTGAGCTTTTAAAAAATAAAATATTCCTTCAAAAAAAATATTCACAGAGAAGCTTCCATCACGCCTCAAAATCTCATGCCTCAAAATCTAATCTTTCCTTTTTTTTTTCATTTGTGTGCTACAGATGGATGGATGGATACATGAGTGCCACCAAACACGTGTAGAGGTCAGAGGACAACTCTGTGTAGCAGGCTCCTTCCTTCTGCCTCTACACGGGTTCCAGCGAGTAAGCACAGATTACAGCTGAACCGTGGAGCCCGTCCTCTAGGACTTTTAGCACATTAGATCCTTTTACTGTGTGTGGAGTTAGCGCAGGGAGTTTGATCTGCACGACTTCCAGCTCCTGCAGAATCATCTGCCTTGGATTTGTCCCGCTAGACAGAAAGTGGAAAAGCTTAAAGGTCTCTGGAAGTAGCAAGGACTTGTGGGTATATTTCCTTGCCCCCTTAAAGTCTATGCATCAATAATACAGTTGTAGACAAGACCTTTCTCTCACTGTGTACGATAACTACTCAGTACAGTTCTCAACAATCCTACCGCTATGAAGACAACTGCCGTTCACACAGCAAACCTCGAGTGCTCACAGGTCCAAGGATGCCCATTCATCCTGGGGCTCAGACTCACCAAGATCCAAATGAAGCTGCTTACTAGAGAGGATCAAGTCAATAGCAACAGGCATCTGCATACGGACTCCCCACTAGCAACCCATCTCCTACGATCCTGACAACTCGATGGATAACCAACCAGACTTAGAGCAGAAAAACATTTTGGGAGAAAAGCTTCATCCAAACTGATTTTGCACCAACCTCTTTTCTTCATCACCACTTCTGAAGGACAGCACAACAGTGTAACAACTATTTACAGGTGGTGCAAGGGCTCTGGGGTGTTTAAAGTGTAAGTGGCACTGGCTGGTTGAATAAAATCACTTTTTGTTTTGGAACTAATTCCCCACAGATGTTGAGAGACAACCACACTTAGGAGACTGAGATCACAATCACACACACACACACATACACACACATAAACACACACACATAAACACACACACATAAACACACACACATAAACACACATACACACACATACACACACATACACACACACACACAATTTGGAAGCTTAAAAGAAAAAAATAAAAGTGTCCTCCCGTACTTCACAAAAACATTAATATTTTAATCTAAATTCAGCCACTGAGTTGAGGTGACATCACTTTTCAAAAACAAACAAATGAAAAGGTACACTACTACAAAAACTATAATAATATTCAATATCTAGGTTTAGAATAGCCAGTGCTCTCTGTCCTTAGGCACAGCTTACTGTGTGCGACATCTGGAACTGTTTAACTTTCCCCCACGATCTCCTGGAATCCTTCCAGGCATTCTCTGCATTCTGAACCCACCCCTTATATCAAAACACGCCCAACTCAGCTCTGCTGTTCCAAAGCTCACAGGCCATGAAACCGCCAGGCAGAAAAGCTGTTTAATGGGGCTTAACACAGAGATGTAAAAACCCAGCTCAGGACCATCCAGGTGACATCATTATCATGTGGCTCTTCGGGCACCACGATGCAAGGTCACCCGATAGCATCATCTGTGCCTTCAGAAAGAGATCCTTTATGAGGTACTCTGAAGCTAGGCGTGGGCAACTTCCTTTGATGACAAGAGGAAGATCACGAATCAGGGGTTTTCCCAATTGTTAGGAATGAACAGTAGGAACCTTAAAGCACCAAAATTACAGAGTCAATGGCAGCAGAGACCAGTGAAGCATCTCAGCTCATTGGATTACTGTTCTGTCCTCAACAAAGACCAGAACCAAAACCTGACACTGACACCAGCTGTGTGCAGGGTACTGCTACCCCACCAATAATTTGCATAGAAAAGTGCATTATAAGCTCTTTACAATATGCACGAATGCTTCTGTGGCTTAGGTTTTTTTTTTTTAATGTAAATTTCACTGGCTCTTGCTCCCCACTCCCTTTTCAGGACATCACTGGCTCTTCCCCTCTCTCCCCAACTAAAAAAAAAGACACACTTTGTAGCCCAGGTTAGCCTCAAACCAGAGTTAATCCTTCTGCCTGTTTCCCAAGTGCTGGATTTATAGGCATGAGCCCCACACTTGTATCCTCCATTTACTTTTGGAGATAAAAAGATTTTTGCTCAATTTACCAAATAGAGATACTATCAGTTAACCTTAAAAAATGGGTGTGAATGAATGAAAATAGAAAAGATGCCTTAAAAAGGAGATATTTATTTTTAATTATGTCATATGGGGATATTAGTGTGCGGGCATGCACATGAATGCATGTGCCCCACAAGGACCAGAATGGAGCATCAGATTCCCTGGAGCTGAGGGTAAAGTCACCCGTGAGCTGACTGATATGGGTGCTGGGATCACATCTCAGGTCCTGCTCTTAACCTGAACCATCTCCCCAGCTCCGTTCGGGCTGAATGTGGTGGTGCACATTCTTTAATCCCAGCACCAGGAGGGAATCTCTGTGAATTCAATGCCAGCCCACCTGATCTACACGTCAAGTTCTAGGCCAGTCAGGGGGATACACAGAGTGAGAGTGAGATGGGTCGGAGGGTAAAGGAGCTTGCTCGACACTCCTAAGGACCCGAGTTGCAGAAAATGGATAAGGAAAATTGTCTTCCTACAACACACAGCAATGCAAGTACACCATGGTGCGCATGCACACTCGCGTGCACACATGTACTTAGGAACACACCCCAGTAATAAATAAGATGTAAGTAGTAGCTCTGGGCTAGTAAGGATGGGAGAGTGCCCCTGCATGAGAGTAAGAATGGGAGAGTGCCCCTGCCAGTTGAGCATGAGAGCCCTGGTTGCCATCCTCAGCACTGCACAAGCTGGGTGTGGTAGCGGTGGTCTGTAGGAGGCCAGGAAGGACCAGAAACGGAAGGTACAGAAAGGGTGATCCTTGGGAGACTCTGAAACAGCTTAAGCTAGGTGAGACCCCCGTCTTTTGCTGTCACAGTACCACTCTGCATCAGGGAAGGGGACCCTTCTCTCACGATCATGTTGCAAACTATTTTCTAGCTTCTATGCCTAGTTAATGCTATTGGGATCCTAGGATGGTGAGCCCATGTACCAAATCCATGCACCGACACGCCCGACCTCTTCCTTGTGCGGTTTCTGATTACTAGCAAAACGTACATTACACACCATCACCTTGTCCGCGTTTAAGAAGCTAAAGCACCAGGCTCCCCCTCAGATGCTACAGAAACTCCCTTCTCTCTTATTTAAACAAGCAGTTTAGAAGCCTTCGCTGCTTTTTAAGATTCTGAACAACTGTTTGTTTGAGTCAGGGTTTCTCTGTGTAGCCTTGGCTATGTAGTTACAGAACTAGCTGTAAACATCAGGCTGGCCTCAAGCTCAGAGATTTGCCTGCCTTGGCCTCCTGAGTGCTGGGATTAAAAGCTCACACAACCACGCCCAGCTCTGACCAGCTTCATAACGACTACTGAGAGTACATGAATACATCTTCCTTAATCAGTTAACTTACAAAAAACCAGCAACACAAAGACACTGAGATGCCCTTTGAAGAAGTCTGCTTGCCCTGTACTTTTTAGAGACAAGGTCTCAGGAATCTCAGCCAGGGTTTGAACTCCTAACCCTCCTTCCCAGTGGTCAGATGGCAAGTCTGTGATTCCATGCCTAGCTCAAACTCAGCAAGCGTTTTACCAGATGAGCTGTATCTCTAACCCCTTGCCGTGAAAGATTTTGTGCTCTCTCTTTCTTTCATTATTTCCTCCCTTCTTTTGAGACAGAATTTTTCCATGTCACATCAGCCTTCTTGGAGCTCTCTATTCTAGACCAGACTGGTCCTGAACCCACAGAGTGCAGCTAGCCTCTGCCCCGAGTGCTGGAACCAAATCCATGCGCCAACATGCCTGACCTCTTTTTTGTGCAGTTTCTGATTAGTAGCAAAAAAGTGCAAAAACCATGCAACACTGTCCATATGCACACTGTGAAGTGTAATCTGGAAAGCAATAGATCCAACCACTCGATTGTACCTTAAAAATTGAATGGATCTTCTAAATAATATTCTGCCTGTGGCTCCACTGGGATTACCCGCTGGAACCCCCTCCTCCTTCCCACAAGAAACTGAGCATGTGACAAACTAATAAAATATGGAATATACAACACCTTATACACAGAAAATGCCAGGAGAAAAGGAGGTCTTGGAGGATCTGTTCAAAGCATTGTTTATTCATTCACGTAGACACCCTAACTTGGGGGCTGGAGAGAGGGTGCAGCAGTTAAGAGGAGAGACAACTCTTCCAGAGACCAGAGGTTCAGGTCCCAAAACCCAAGCGCCTGTAACTATAGATTCTAGGGGAATCCACTGTCTCTGGCTTTGGAGGGCACCTGTACTCACATGCATATATCCACACACAGACTGACTGACTGACACATACATATACACATCATTACAAACAAATCTTAAACAAAGCACCTAATAACTTGGGAGAAGAATGCTATTCTTTTTTTTAAAATGTTTTTAATTTCTAAGCTTCATAAATTTCCACCCTGGCCAGCGGTAGAAAGACAACTGACATCACAGACGAGACAGAATATGAGGGAGCCCTCGGTGTAAACAAGCTAAACTATAGGAAGTGAGAGATATTTTCAGCTCTGCTAAACTTTTGAAGTCATTTAAGATTCCACAGGGAGATATGGCTTTGGGGGGAACAAAGAGACAAATATGGAAGTCCTGGAAAGTCTGTGCCCCACTTTAAACAACAGATTTGTCAGCATTGGTCTCAAATATTAAGATCAGAGCCATTTTTATAAATGTAAGTTAGCAAGTAGAGTTTAATTTTCTAAGGGAGTAAAAGGGAAAGCAAACATAAACCCACAGTCTCCTAAAACAGCCCAGCCTTCAGAGAACTGGCTAAGACTATCAAATACCAAGTTAGTGGATTTGCAAATGCATTCTGAAAGCCTGGGTAGGCAGCCCACTTTCTAGAAGTAGGGATTACATTACAACCTACACGACTAGATTCCTAGAAAACAAGCATAGGAAAAATAATTTTTTTTTTACTATTTTTTTACTAACATTTAAATACTGTTTCTTGTTGTGGATTTAGTAATTATGGCTTTACTAATATCAATCACGTATGTCAGAACTAAACTAAAATATTAGTCTGCTACATGATCTCACTCAACGTTCTTATTACCGAGCTCTAGGAAGCGAAAAATGCTTGCAATTTCTCAGGCATAGGAACTTTAAAAATTAGACTAGAGCAGGTTATCCAAGCCGAATCGGACACTGACTCAATTCGGCTAGCTGCTGTGGCTCCTCTCAACAACACAGCCCCCACTTCCCCAAGGGGAAAAGGATATAGTTCCTAACCAGATGCATTGTCCGGTGAGCGCTTCCAGGAAGATTGTTGTTCATTGGTTCCTGGGGGTCTATGGAATGCTCTCCTGGGGAATGTGCAGGGAGAGATAATTGAAAGCCGATAAAATTCCAGGCACGCTGTGGCTCACCTCTTGAGACTCTTCTTCCAGAGTCACATCAGCAGGAAGAAAAAGTCACCGAGGGAGAGTGGAGTCTTACCTGTGATGGTAATGGTCCCCAGCATATTTAATAACAGTCTTCGGCCTCCTACGGTAGGAAGTCTCCTTCTCCTCTGTCTCCTTGCTGCTAACCCAGTGAGTAGTCGATGCGATCAGAAGGAACGCAGTCCTAACTACTCTCAGAGCATCAAAGAGCCTCTCCAGCCCTAGAGGTGCAGCAATGCGCGCAGAAGAAGCGCTTCTCCGGCTAATTATAGGACGGCCCCGCCCACGCCCCAGGCCCCGCCCACAGCCAGCCAGCCCACACCTCTGTCAGGACTTGGCTGCCGCACCGTGGAAGTCACGTGCCCCACTTTACAGGGTTGGTCTCTGTGCCTGGTCTGTAGCGACTCAGGGGGAAATTTTTAAGTCTCTGGGGTGAGCCAGACCCGAGCATCAGTATTTGATCCAAGCAGTGAATTCATCTCTGGCACCGACTCCTGCATCTCAAACTTTTAAAATTATGTAAAGGCAATAACTGCATAGATATTAAAGTTCTCCGATTTTTAACGCCGTGTTCTGTGTCCTTCAGTTGGTTTAAAGGTGGATGAGGTGCAAACAGAAGGAAACAGAATTTCCTTTTTAAAGCCCATGGTATTTTATATGCTGCCAACCGTTTCCTACACATCGGCCAGTGTAAAGACCCACAACTCTCTGCGGTCCTGTTTCCCGGGCCGTTTGCAAAGGGTTGTCACAGAGCGAACTGTCTTCAGCATCTAGCCAAGACAACTTTTTAAAAAGCAGAAATATCTGACCCTTGAGTCTCTCCTCTTTTTGTGGTAGTAATGAGCTAAACATTTGGTTGAGACTTCACCAACATTCTCCTGCAAATAAAAATTTAGGCAGCCCGATATATTTTTTTTCCGTTAATCTTGAGATTGTTTCTCTCCAAAGACACGAGTAATAAATGAGCTGGGTCTTCTGTTAGGATAGGTCCATTAGGCACGGCCTGGTAGAGCAAACAACCTCTCTCCACCCCAAAATAAAAGGTTTTACTTTTGCTTTTCTCTTCAGACCTGAAGGCCTTGTTCATGACTACTTAGGGAATTGGACGGCGAGATTGGTGTGGAGACGACTGGGCAAAGACAAGCGACATAAAAAGGAGATTTAAAAAAAAATTTTTTTTTTTGGTCAGACTTTGACAATGGTTGCTGCTTCTAGCCACCAGGGGGCGGTACGCACCACATTCCGGCCCAGAAAGAAGAAAGGGCCAACTCCTCCCCGGCAATCAGAGACTGTTACACAGATCAGCTTTATACAGATCAGGCTTCCCAGCCAACACCCAACCTGGCTGTGAGTCTAAGTAAGCCAGACCATAGGTCTTATCCTGATTGGTTAAGGTCTGGGAGCAGACATTTGCCCTCTGTGTTCCCAGTAGGTGGAGTTTCAGACAGCCCAGCTAGCTCTCTTCCCACCGTCTATTCTGGCTGTGCAGATCATGATAAGAAGCCCCTAGATGCAGCATCAGTGGTCCACGTTTAACTAGACACTTCCCCAGAGTGTCCCAGGACGCCTGAAGCCCCAGGGATCTAAGAATACAGAATCACTTCCCAGCAGCACTCGTGCACAGCACATGGCTGTCACTCTGCTCCTCTGTGGATCCGGTTTACATAACTGCATCGCCTTCCCTTCTGAGCCCAAATTCTAACAACAGCGAGGACACCTTGATAGGTAAGGGGAAAAGTCACCAGATACAAAATTCAGAGAGGCAGGCGGATTTCTGAGTTCCAGGCCAGCCTGGTCTACAGAGTGAGTTCCAGGACAGCCAGGGCTATACAGAGAAACCCTGTCTCGAACCCCCCCCTCCAAAAAAAAAATTCAGACACAGAACACTCTTAAAAAAAAAAAAAAAAAAGGCTGAGGGACCGGACAGTAGTGGCGCACGCCTTTAATCCCAGCACTTGGGAGGCAGAGGCAGGCGGATTTCTGAGTTCGAGGCCAGCCTGGTCTACAGAGTGAGTTCCAGGACAGCCAGGGCTACACAGAGAAACCTTGTCTTGAAAACCATAAAAAAAAAAAAAGGCTAAGGCAAGTTCTTTGCTTTCATGACACAGAAGACAATACACTCTTGAAAGACACATACTTCATAGAGAGGCAGCTAAGGCTTGGAGGCAGAGCAACGGATGCTGTGTTAGGGGCTGACTCTCCCAGCACACAGTTCCCTGGGATCACTGTCTTTCTGAGCTCTGAAGGCCAGGGAGCATATATCGTGGCTGCCAGCAAGTTCCTCTGGGGCTGGCCTTAAAATGGAAAACCATCAATCAGGACAAACACAGAAGGAAAGGTCAGACAGAGGGGTCACTGCAAATGCAGGCGACTTTCTTTTGCCATCTCTTCCTTTCTACTACTGTTAAATGAGAGCCAAGGCATCACTACCGACAGCAAAAACGACCAGATGATATATGCCCATCACTTGGTGGAAGATGGGGGTAGGGGATGTTTTCTTAAATCTGCATGATTCAATCAATAAATATTCGCCAAGGTCATGTTCCAGTTTTGTTGTGTTGAAACCCACTGGGGGCCAGTCAGATACTACAGGGATAGAGTTGGCCTATGAAAAGAATGGGGACTCCCCAATGTTGGACACAAAGAAGCAACATCCTGAGGCAATGCCTGTAAAGCATAACTTGGGGACTCATGGGTGAGTTCCCTATAGCTACTGTTACCCACAGTTTATGTTTGGAGGTCGGAGACAGCCAAGGAGAGGTAGAGGTGCTAACCAGATGAGAGTACAGAGATTACCCACAAGGAAGGGATATCCAAGATAAATGTCATATATAAACTGGTGAAAAGATGTTCAACATCATTATCCATTATAAATATGCAAATTAAAACCACTTCATACCCACCAGGAAGCTAATAACCAAATGACAACAATGACCATGAAGAAGCTGCTGGCAGGAAGGGATACTGATGCGGAAAGTGTCTGGGACTTCCCCAAAGCCAAACACAGCTGCCAGATGACCCAGCAACAAACATACACCCAAGAACAATGAGAACATAATCAGAGGATAACCTGGACAGGACCACTCTTGTGATGTTAGGTACAAAGTTTAAAGTTGTGTCTTTAAAAACAACTCTAGTATGCCTACCAACTGACACAGGCTTAAACAAGTATAGTGGATCTGCGTAAGGAAACCATGATTAAAATGGAGTTTGTGGGGGCTGGAGGGGTGTCTCAGAGCTTAAGAGCACTGGCTGCTCTTGCAGAGGACCCAGGTTCAGTTCTCACACCCCATGAGGCTGCTCACAACTGTCTAAAACTCCAGTTTCAGAGGCTCTGATAGATGTCCTCTCTGGGCCTCTGAAGACATCAGGCACACACAAACACACACCCACACAAACATACAAACAGGTATATAGGCAGGCCAAACACCCATACATATAGAATAAAACTCAAAAGTTTAAAAGTGGTGAAGGTAGTCAGAACTGGTGGCTTACACCTGTAAATCCCAGGACCCAGAAGGCTGAGGCAGGAGATTTGCCACCTTCGAGGCTAGCCTAGGCTACATATCAAATACTGGCCCAACCAAGACTATCTAACAAGACCAAATCTCAACCCTGACCCACAAAAAGCTAAGATAATAAAATTTTGTCACAATGGGGGAAAAATGACACACAGACATAACACAGCTAAGGAAAACAAGAGTGAGCAGAGGCAGATCACAAATGGAAAGGGAAACGCTTGCCATAAGCCTGTGATTTGCTGAGAGATCTTGTTCTAGGGGCAGTCAGTCCTTTCTGGTATCAACTGTGGACTTTGTGGTCTAGGGCACACTGCTGCCCGGGAGCAGAGAACGGTTTCCAAGATCCTTTGGGGTACAGGGATATTGCCTGGTGGCCAAGCATCTTTGGCCTCCGTTTATGCATCACTGTCTTGCACTGGATGATGCGCACCGCAAGGGACCACTGACAACTGCGTGAGGAATACATGCTGACCTTTGTTGGTTTCTTGTCTGTTCTGAGATAATGTTTTATATATCCTAGGCTGGCCTTGAATTCCTTATTTTTCTATCTCCGTTCCCAAGTGCTAGAATTAACACACATGCACTACTATATCTGGCTATTTGTATGTTTGTGTTTGTTTTGCTTTGAGACAGTCTTACTGTGTATAACCCAGGTTAGCCTCAAATCTCAACTTTCCTGTCTGCATGTTCAAAGAGTATCCTAGCCTAGTGAGCATATAAGCATGCACACACACACACACACACACACACACAGAGAGAGAGAGAGAGAGAGAGAGAGAGAGAGAGAATGAATTGACTGAGGCGTTCACTGATTAGATGTGGAATCTGCAGCTCCAGGGGATGCACTATGTATATTTAATATTAGACAGGGTTTCTCTGTGTAGCCCTGGCTGTCCTGGAACTTGCTCTGTAGACCAGGCTGGCCTCGAACTCAGGGATCTGCCTGTCTCTACATCTCGAGTGCAAGGATTAAAGGCTATATGGAATATCTGAAAGGATACTGGCTGTAGCAGAATATTTTCCCCACTACATTCTACAATAAACTCGATAATTTGGGAGACTCATTACTGGGTACCACACATGAATGGCGGGTATTGTCTGGGGTTCAGCCAAGCTTTGTGAAGACAGCATGGAAGATTGGCTGAGCCATCTCCAACGCTGGCTTCTCGAGGGTGCCAAGGCCAATGCTTTTAGCCTGTCTGAGTCGAGCAGCGGCTTGACCTCAGGCCTTGTTGAGTCGGGAACCTGGCGGCTACATAAGAACAAGCCAGATTGGGCCATGCCATTTTAAATATTAACCTCTACAACTGGCAAGTTATTGACAGGATAGCTTGTTCTACTGGGCTCTGAGTATTTAGGTCTCTGCCCTATGTAGCAAGAACACTAGCTAATTGAATTTTATGGTCCAGATGCATTGGATATGTTAACACAGATATGGTTATTTAAGTTTTAAAAATCCAAATAAATAATCTGGAGAGCATGAAATTTTAAAACATTTCAAAAGCATGGAGGAAAATGAAGAGTAAAAACCAATTAAAGGAGGGCTGAAGGATGGGCCAGCAGTTGAGTGCCGGCTGCTCCCTCAGAGGACTTGAGCTTCGTTGCCAACTCCCACATCAGACAGCTAACAAGACACCTGTAGCTCACACAGATCCGCTTGTCTCTTGCCTCCTGAATGCTGGGATTAAAGGTGTAAACCAACCCCGTACCTATTTAGTCAGAGCGAAGCTGGAAAATAAATGGTATATTTTTGATGGAGTCCCAAATGCTGTGTAGCACATGTGTCTTTAGAAATTATTTTTTTAGTGTGATGCTGTGTGTTTTGTTTGTGTACCTACCTGTGTGTGAGCACACTTATGGGTGTGTGTGTGTTGAGGTCAGAGGTCAATGTCTGCTGTCTTCACTGTTCTCCACTTTATTTCTGAGACAGGGCCTCTCAGTGACCTAGGAGCCTGTCATTTCACCTAGACTGTCTGACTAGCAAGACCTCAGGATCTGTCTGTCTGTCTCTTCCCTCCCACTGCTGGGGTTACAGACCAGAGCCACGGTCGCCAGCTTTTATACATGGGGCTGGAGATCCCAATGGTGCTTCTCACACTTGCGTGCTGAGCAAGCACTTGACAAGGCCCTACTCGTTTTCCTCAAGTCTTAGTCAAGAGGAGTAGGGAGGAGGGATAATCTGAGGCTACACATACAGCATATATACATGCTTAGTCATCACAGAGTGGCACTGTTTGAGAAGGATTAGGAGGCGTGGCTTTACTGGAGTGGGTGTGGCCTTGTTAGAGAAAGTCTGACAGCAGGAGTGGGCTTGGAGGGTTCAAAAGCCCACATCCTGCCCAGTCTCAGTC
>NW_021604601.1:3696701-3738638 GCF_004785775.1 Grammomys surdaster | reverse complement strand
CTCTCCCCTCCCCCCACCCAGATAAGGATGTAACTATAAGCTGCTTTCCAGCACCAGGAGTACCCCCACAGCCCTTCCATGCCCCTGGCATGACTATAACAGACTAACCCTCTGAAACTGTAAGGAAGCCCCCAGTTAAATGCCTTTTTTTTTTTTTTTTTAAATAAGAGTTGCCTTGGTCATACTGGCTCTGCACAGCAATAGAACAATGACTGAGACAAGTGGAAAATGAACTTCCCCCAGGTGAGCTGCCTGGATTTCTTGCTGACAGCTTATCAAGTGGAAATGGATCCTGGAGATACTTTTCTGTGAGCTTCGGGAGGCTGATGTCTCCAGGAAGCACACGAGGGATTACGTCTGGAGAAAGGCAGGTTGGACAGCAGCATATCCATCACGCTGACCCTGATGGAATCCCAATGTGTCTGAACACACTGAACGGAAATTAACTCAGCGAGGGGAACACTCAGAGCCAAGATCTGACAGTCACGATGAAACGATACATTTCTTTAAAAGTTCACTCACTGACTATCTCAGTCAGCTTGGGCAACGACACAAAGCACCATAAACCTGGCACACAGCTCCCGGGCAACCAGGGCCCATTTCTCACTACTCTGAAGGCCAGAGATCTGGAGTTAGCATTCTATCATGGTAAAGACCTGGCGAGGGCCTTCACTGAGGCTGGAGACTCTTGACTGACTTTTGGGGTGTTTTGTTTGTGTTTGTACTGGGGATTGCTTAGGGCCACGCGTAGGCTAGCCAAGTTCTGAAAAGTCATTTTTAGGTAAGATGGCTCAGAGGGTAAAGGCACTCACTGCCAAGGTCGATGACTTTACATAGGAACCCACTCAGTGGAGACCTGACTGTTGTAAATTGCGCTCTCTCTCTCTCTCTCTCTCTCTCACACACACACACACACACACACACACAGAGAGAGAGAGAGAGAGAGAGAGAGAGAGAGAGAGAGAGAGAGAGAGACTGAATGTAATAACAATAAGTTTTTTTGTTTTAAACTGCCAATATCTAGGGCTGGAAAGATGGCCCAGCAAATAAGAGCAAATAAGAGTACTAGCTGCTCTTGCAGAGGACCTGGGTTCAGTTCTCAGCACCCACATGGAACACAGACATGTAGGCAAAATACCCGTACATCTGAAATAATAAAAATATATATCTTTTAAAGTTTAAAAGGCAGGGTCTCTCACTGGCCTAGAACACACCAAGTAGTAGAATGGCTGGCCACCAAGTCCCAGGGACCCTCTTATCTTGGCATCTCCAGCATTAGGATTGCAAAGTGTGTTCCATACCATGGTTGGCTTTTTAAAATAGGTTCCGGGGAACAGTACTGAAGTGCACAGCATGTTTACAAACTGAACTATCTCCCCAGTCCTTTTGTTTGTTTGTTTAGTTTTGGAATAGTATCTTAGGGTTTTACTGCTGTGAACAGGCACCATGACCAAGGCAACTCTTAGAGAACCTTTTATTGGGGCTGGCTTACAGGTTCAGAGGTTCAGTCCATTATCATCAAGTAAGGAGCATGGCAGCATCCAGGCAGGCATGGTGCAGGAGGAGCTGAGAGTTCTACATCTTCATCTGAAGGCTGCTAGGAGAAAACTGACTTCCAGGCAGCTAGGATGAGGGTCTTAAAGCCCACAGTGACACACTTATTCCAACAGGGCTACACCTCTTAATAGTGCCACTCCCTGAGCTAGGCATACTCAAACTACCACAAATAGGGTCTTGTGTATCCTAGGTTAGCCTTGAACTCAATCTATAGCAGAACAGAGTCTTGAACTGTTATTCCCAATTTTACCTTCCAAGTGCTGAGGGTTCCAGGCACGTAGCCCCATGCCTGGCTTTATTCTTTTTTTTTTTTTTTTTTGGTTTTTCAAGACAGGGTTTCTCTGTGTAGCCCTGGCTGTCCTGGAACTCACTCTGTAGACCAGGCTGGCCTCGAATGCCTGGCTTTATTCTTACATTTTAAAAGAGAGTGAGAAATAAACTTAAAAACAAGACATAGCAATAGTGAGGTCCAGTTAGTTTTGGCAGGCTTCCACAAAGCACATTCCTCTTGGAAATATATGTAAGTCCTGACATTTTTTCTTTTAATACGAGTCAGCTTCTTTTCTCAGGAGATATTAGGGAAGATGAAAGTGGGACATGATTGATGTTTGCAAATACTTAGAGGGCTGCCTGTGGAAAGCGAGGTGAGTGTGCTCTGCGGAGGATAGAAGTCAGCCCCGGAGACAGGCAGATTTTCAGGCCTCCTTTTATGGAAAAAAAAAAAAAACAACTCCCCAGAAGGAGCAGGGACCTGACACACTAGCCCAGTAACTCTTCTACTTAGCCTTCTTGGTCCCAAATTTGACTTTCCAACCTAACAATCACAGAATGCTAAGCTAACTGCCCCTCCCACCACCTCATTCGATAGAGCTGCCCCTTCTTTCCCTTCACCCCCAATTTTAAAGACAAAATCTCACAAAGTGTGAGTTGACCCCGAATGGGTAAATGTGGCTAAGGGTGACCTTGAACTTCTGACCCCCCTTTTCATTATCTCCTGTGCTATCACACCCCAATTTGACGTACTTCTAGGGAGAGAACCAGAGCTTTGTGCATACTAGGCAAACACTACAACTGAGCCAGAGCCCTAGGCTCTGAAGAGAAAAGGCCTTTAAATGGCCAATTAAGCCAAGTATGGTGGCTCTACCCTAGAAAGTCCAAGACTAGCCTAGGCTATAGAACAAGTTCTAGGCTAGCATGGGCAACTCAGGGAGTCTTAAAAATAAAATAAAATAAAATAAAATAAAATAAAATAAAATAAAATAAAATAAATAAAATAAAATAGACTAAACAAACAACGGGTTTAGAAATGAGGTCACTTAAGGTGGGCTCTAACCCAAACCATCTGGTATCCCCAGGAGAAGAAATTAAGACAATTAAAGACAGCCAGGAATGTAGAAAGGAAAGACTATGAAGGGATAGCAAGGGAGCCGTCATCCACAAGCCAGAGAGAGGCCTCGGGAGTCCTTGAAACTGCTCAGACTATGATAAATGTCTGTCCCTATGTCATCAGCTCTAGAGTTTTGTTCTAGCGGCCCCAGCAGACTCGTACAGTGAGGTAATGACCACATGCTTGGCACTTGCTAAACATGACACACCTATGTTAAGATACAGTAAAGCTGGAAGGCAAGATAGCTCAGCCAAAACCAAAAACACACGTGCTCTCAAGCCTGGTGACCTAAGTTCCATCCTTCAGACTCATTGGTGGAAAAAGAATATCAACCACAGTGAGCTCTGTAAGAATACACACACACACACACACACACACACACACGGGAGGGGGCAGGGCAGGGGGAGGTAATTTTAAAAAATTTAAAGATCCGTTAAAGCAGCCATGCACAGTGGTACCTGTCTTTAATCCCAGCCCTCACCTGAATAACAAATGTACTCTATACAGACATTCGAATAGCAATAACAGTCAGAAAAAAAATTAAAAGTATAAGCACAAATGGGGAAATTTTTGGTTTTGTTTGTTTTTGAGACATGGTTGGCCTGAAACTCACTGTGTACACCAAGCTGGCTTCAAATGAAAGATAATTTTAAGTTGTCATGTATTGACTGTATGGGTCTGCATGTTTCCTCTGTTTATGCGTGGGTACGCATGTGGAGGAAAACTTTGTAGAGTCAGTTCTCTCCCTCAACTTCTACATCAGGTCCGGGGAATCGAACTCCAGCTGCCAGGCTTGTGGGACAACTGCATTTACCTGCTCAACCATCTTGCTTGCCCAGAGGCTGAATTCTAAGCCAAGAAAATACATTTTCTTTGCCTAACTACTGTGGTTGGTGTTCTGAACATTCCCCACGGTGGTGTTATTGGAGGGTACCACAGGCCTTTAGGAGTAGGACTGGACTGGGAGAACCTTAAGTTATTGGGGGCATACTCCTGGAATGGATTACAGGACAATCCCCTTCCTGCTCCTTTTGCTTCCCAGCAGGAGATGAGCGTCTCATTCCTTCACATGCTCTGGTCCCAGCTCTTTGGCACACTCATCTACCTAAGACCTAAAACAATGAATGCCCACCCTTAGAGAGAAGCCTATAAAGCAGGAAGCCAAAATAATTTTTTTTCTCTCTTCATCAATTAACTTCCTTGGGTATTTCTTCGCTGTGGCAGAAAGTCACTCAGACACTCGCTGTACTGACTCCTACACCACCCTCAAAGAACACAACTCTAAACGGAGTGGTGAGCATAAAACCATAGCAATCTATAGTTGACACTGATAGAACTGGCTAGCTGACAAGAAGCAATGGCTTTTGTCAGCATCACTTCCATCCACTCTTTCTTCTCAGTCCCAACCTTCCAGGAACTCAGCAGAACTACCGCATCAGAGATCCACGTGACACCTTGTGGCGACATTCGTTTATAAAGCCATTCACCTTGTTCTTCATACCCAGATGCCTCTGAAGCAAAATAGTATTGAATAAAATGTCCCCTCACAAACCTTTTATCCAGTTAAGATTAAAACTTCAAATCCAGGGGCTGGAGAGATGGCTCAGTGGTTAAGAGCACTGACTGTACTTCCAGAGGTCCTGAGTTCAAATCCCAGCAACCACATGGTGGCTCACAACCATCTGTAATGAGATCTGATGCCCTCTTCTGGTGTGTCTGAAGACAGCTACAGTGTATTCATAATAAATAAATAAATAAATAAATCTTTAAAAAAAAAAAAAAACTTCAAATCCAGAAAGTGTCTTTTAGTATCAGATTAAGGAAAACCACTGCAATAATTTATAAATAGGCATAATGACATTTTAAGCACCTGTCCAAGAAGGCTCAGGTGTCTGCATGAGCTAATCCTCTTAGGTTCTAGGGCCCACAGGAATAATACTGATGAGTCAGGCTTCTAGAGGATGCTCATTTTACAGATAGAAACTGACTCCACAATATATGGGGATGCGTTCAAATGAAGGTCATGTGCATTCGTTTACGCGTGTGTGTGTGTGTGTGTGTGTGTGTGTGTGTGTGTGTGTGAAATTAAGAGAAAGAAGCAGAGTATAATAACATGCACCTATAATCTCAGCACTTGGGAAGCTGAGGCAGGAGGATTACCTGGGCTATTTCAACACCAGCAGGAGTAAATCTAAGTAAGATCCCAGAATGGCACACCTAAGGACTTTTCCTGGAGTTCAAGGCTTAGTTTACATTAGTGCTCTACAGTTTTCAAATCATCAACAAGATGGGGGCGGAGCTTGAGAAAACGCCACTCGATATTATTGTATCTGAAACACAAAGCATGTGCTATGAGGAGGAGGTGCTCCTGCATCTACAGAACATTTCTAGGAATCCTTCTTCCCTCATGGGTAGGTCAGGATGGCATTGCATGTTCAGGCAATATCAGATGCCAACCAGCAGTAAATACCTGAGGGTCAGCTCTGAAAGAGATCTAGCTTTGTTATCACCCATGTGAGAAAAGGGAGCATGGCCAAGACTCACAAAACTGGGGCACCTGCAGGCATGGTGCATGCAGCTGTAAGACCAGCCTTACCAGAAGGAGATAGGAAGACTACCGTGAGTTTGAGGCTATCCCAGACTATACAGGGAGACTAACAAAGGTAAAGCAAAACAGGTTGATGTATTGAACCACAGGAATCCCCATCCCTGGCTCTACTCTCTGTCAAGGAGGAAGTAAGAGAGTGACATCAGATGCCAGATGTTAACAACTGGTACCAAGACAAACAGAGGCAGAATGGAGGATAATGATGGGGTGGCAGGCAGGTCTTCCTAAAAATATACACGATTATGTCACACGTTAAAACAGAAAAGGAGGCAAAATCATAAAATATTTCTTCTGAGTAGGGAAACCACCTTTAGCAGAAAAGCAAGCATGGGAGTCTTTGTTTACTAGGAGCAGGGGCAGGTCTTAGTGTGCCTGCTCTCCAGATCGAGTTAGTATGCACCTCAAACAAGGAAGAAGAATTACTTTTGATTCTAGAGTAGGTTATCTGTAAGGGAACAGACTCACGGGGAGGATGGTAATTATTCAGAGGTCACCTTTGGTCTTTCCATATCCCCAAAGTACTGAGCATTAGGAATGGGAAGACTCAAATTCAATAAAACACGTGTCAATAGGAGCACCATTAGCAAAATGTGTTCTCCACAATGCAGCAAACTCAGCCGTCAAGAGTCCTCCACTTATGCTTCTACCTGAGGGATAGCGTCAAGCTGAGGTATAGCAAAGCTGGTTACTGTGAAACTGTGGACTAGACCCCTAGACACCTCTGCTTTACCCAATGTCCTCAGGCGTGGGGGAGGGGTGAGCATCATGCTCAGCAAATGTAACAGGGACTCATTCCCTGCACGCAGCCTCTTTACTGTTCTCTGATGAACAAACACATGGCTCACTGGTACACCATGAGCTCCAAAGGAAAAGTACCAGCCACAAAGCGGGGAAGGACAAATACGACTGCGGCAGTGGCTGCTGGTGTAAATTCCCTCAGCTCTGGGTGTGCAAACGGTGTAATACCTATGTGAAGAAAATAGTGTAAAACGAGGACAGAGCATCATTGTTCTTTTATTCACACAAAGATGACCAGCAAGATAGAAGTGTTATTGCTACCTAGACTCTGCAAGCCACAGAAACACCCAGAGATCCCTGCCTTGGGAAGGAAAATCCAAATATATTCAGATCTGAGACAGTGCTGGATTACTTGTATGAGGCTCTTTAGACATTTTGTTTAGCAACGGGTTACAGTAGCATCCACAGAAACAGGATGTTAAGATTTCCTTATCTGGCTGGGGCAGTGGTGGCTCACACCTTTAATCCCAGCACTTGGGAGGCAGAGGCAGGTGGATTTCTGAGTTCCAGGCCAGCCTGGTCTACAGAGTGAGTTCCACGACAGGCAGGGCTATACAGAGAAACCCTATCTCAAAAAACAAAAAAAAAAAATAAAATAAAAAGATTTCCTTATCTGTTTGAGGAACAGTAGTAAAAGATGCTAAAAAAAAGCCAAGCAGTTTTCATAAAAAGATAAACTGATCAATCACCGGAAGAGAATGTAGAGACTGACTCTGGAACAGAAAAGAAATTGCAATGATTTTTTTTTCATTGTACATAAATGTTTGCAATCATCCCTAAACATGCATGGCCTAAAGTTGTCCCTGGGACTGGCAATGTACCTAGGTGGGTAAAAAAGTTTCACCAGGTAAGTAAGCTTGAAGACCTAAGATCTAACTCTGGAAGGTGTGAGAAAGAAAGGTAGACGTGGTGGTGGCCTGGCTGACTGTAATCTCAGCGTTCCTATAGGTGCAATGCGAGGCAGAGGCACGCCCAGACAGTTGTGGGCCAGTAGCCTGGAGGATGCAGTGCAGTACCAAAAGCAAGAGACTCTGCCTCTAAACAAGGGAGACGGCAAGAGCTGACTCAAAAAATTGTCTTCTGACCGCTATCCATATGCCCACACTCATAATGCATGCACACACGTATGCATACGCACATACACACACAAGTAAATACTTTAAAATTTTGCTCTGAGATTACACAGCCCTTAACTGTTTCCCCACATATATATCTGATTTTTTATTTTACTTCTGTCATGTAAAGAAAGTTTCTAAGCTGGGAAGGAGGGAGTAAGGACAGAAAGCACCCAGGAAGAAAAGATTCCAATATTCCTGAGCGCTTCATATTTCTTAATTTCAGAAAAGCCAAGCGAGTCATAATAATAGGAAAATTTTCACTTCTGTCTGTCTAAAAAATGTTGTCAGCGACTTCTTGAGTTGTGATGGTCAAGTTGGCAGGAGCTAGAATTACCTTGGAGACAATCCTCCAGGCAATGCTATGACAGATTTTTCTAGATTCCGTTAGCCTCTGACCTTGCCTGTGAAGGACTGTCTTAGGTGAGTACCACTCATTCCCTGGGCTTGGATCCTGCGCTGCACTTAAGCAAAAAGCAAAGCCCATCGGGTTCATTGCTCTCCGCTTCCTGACTGGACGCTATGCGAGCAGCCACCTCGAGCTCACATAACCTGTCTGCTGTGGGGGGACTGTCCCCTGAACTGTGAGCCAGAGTAAACCCCGTCTTAAACTGCTCTTGTCAGAGTATTTTAGCACAACAGTGAGATAAAATCCAGAAAATTGGCATCAGAAGTGCCCTTGGGACTCACACTATGTAGTCCAGGCTAGCCTTGAACTTTGAAGCGATCCCTCTGCCTCAGCCTCCCATACTCACATATTATTTCTCTTCTGCTTTTTGGTGGTGCTGGGAGTCAATCCCAGAGCCCCAAGCATGCTGTCCAAATATTCTATTGCTGAGCTACACCCATGGCCTCATAAATAACACCTGTCATTTTAAAGTAACCATTCAGCAAGAATGCTCATTGAATCAAAGAGTAAGTACAAACACTTGTGGAAGCAAGAGGATGGGAATTTGAATCCCCAGGACCCATGTGAAAGCCAGGTTCAGCTGTGAGGTGATGTAACCCCAGCATCGGAGGCGGGGGATGGAGATAGACAGATCTGTCTCCAGACAGAAGCTAGCTGGTGAAAACCACGAGCTTTTGCTGTTGTGAGGGATCCAGTCTCTAAAAGCAAGTTGTGGGGAGGGGGCAAGACGCTTTCCCCTGGCCTCCACAGGCCTGCATACGCACGAGCACATACATAACAACTTTTCCTAAAAGCATCTAACAGGCCAGTAAGATGCCGTGGGGGTAAAGGCCCCTGTCATGAAGCCTGGTGATCCATGTTTAATCACTAGAACTCCTAAGGCAAAACCAACTCCCACAAGTTGTCCTCCGACTTCTATACACATACACACACACACACACACACACACACACACACACACATGCACCCCACAGGCTTAACACTTATATCAAAACAAAAGCAGGAAGAAAACGCTGTTGAAGAATTTAATGTGAGGTTTCCATCTACATTAACACTGCCGGACTGTGAATTATGATGGTCAGACAAAGATAAAAGCAAGCAAGGGAATAGCCTATAGGATGGGCCTCTGGAAGAGAGTCTCATGGTGACTGTCTTAGTCAGGGCTTCTATTCCTGCACAAAACATCATAAGCAAGGAGCAGGCTGGGGAGAAAAGGGTTGATTCAGCTTACCCTTCTGCATGCTGTTCATCACTAAAGGAATTCAGGACAGGAACTCAAGCAGGTCAGGAAGCAGAAGCTGATGCAGAGGCCATGGAGGGCTGTTACTTACTGGCTTGCTCAACTTGCTTTCTTATAGAACCCAAGACTACTAGCCCAGGGATGGCACCACCCACAATGGGTCTTCCCACCCTTGATCACTAATTGAGAAAATGTCTTACAGCTGGATCTCATGGAGGCACTTCCTCAAGGGAGGCTCCTTTCTCTGCGATAACTCCAGCTTATGTCAACTTGACACACAAAACCAACCAGTAGAGTGGCCTCTACAATTCTCTCAGAAGATGGTCACCCTTCCCAGAACTTGGGCTTTTCTCAGGGTCTTCTGAAGGGCAGAGTCTGTTTCTCTCCACTCTCCCAGCACTGAGCATTTGGTGTGTGCCCAGGCTTCCCAGGCCAGCCATGGTTAACCACCTGGGTCTGCTCGGGGAAGCCATGCAACACGGTCACAGGTGGGGACAGAATGGCTTTTCAAAGAAGCTGGTGTTTCATGTGCGGGCAGAGAAACCACATCTGTGGGAATGCAAACAGCAAACAGCAAGCCTCCAGGAGACAAGTCACAGACTACAGGGGACACCATGCTCTCCAGGATCTCACAGGATGTGTGCCTGAATTTGGGACACAGGATGTGTCCCAAATATCTAGCCTAAGCATCAGCTCGGCCACATACAAGAATCACTCCTGGACTTGCAGTCCAGCACAGTGAATAAAGATCCTGCTACTGAGCCTGACGACTTGAAGTCAATCACTGGGTTTCATACAAAAGAAGGTGAAAACTGACTTGTGTGTTATCTTGGCTATGGTTTTACTGCTGTGAACAGACGCCATAATCAAGACAACTCTTATAGGGATAACATTTAATTGGGACTGGCTTATAGGTTCCGAGGTTCAGTTCATTATCACCAAGGCAAGAGCATGGCAGCATCCAGGCGGGAATGGTGCAGGAGGAGCTGAGAGTTCTACATCTTCATCTAAAGGCTGCTAGCAGAATACTGGCTTCCAGGCAGCTAGGATGATGGTTTTAAAGCTCACACCCACAGTGACACACCTTCTCCAACAGGGCTACACCTACTCCAACAAGGCCATACCTCCAGATACTGCCACTCCCTGGGCCAACCATATACAAACCATCACATGTGTGCACTCTGCTTTCCACATATTCACTGTGGTGTGTGTGCAACACACACACACACACACACACACACTAATTAAAAAGAAGGGTCAGGGTAGGTGGCGAGATGCCTCAGTCCTGGTGCCTCTGATAACCTGGCTAACCTGAGTTCAATCCCCAGAAACAACCTGGTAGAAAGAGATCCAATTTCTGCAAATTGTCACCTGACCCCTACAATCCTACTTAAACCTCTGAACACTCACGAATAAGTGAGTATGTGAGTACACATCCACACACACTCACAGTAAATAAATTAAAATATGATAGATTTAAAAACAAAAAAACCAACTCACTTGGACTATCTTTTTCTGCCACATTCAAAGACCTCAAATTGTCCACAAAGTGCTCCCAAAACCACACTGATTTTGGCTCCCTCTTAACTAGCCCCATTTTTTTTTTTTCTGTCTGGATTTTCATTCAGGCCTGTCCAGAGCTTTGACACTACAACCCAATGTTGTCATCAACAAAATTCACACTTGAGAAACATGAAATCAAGTCACTAAACAAATAAATAAATAAATAAATCTCATGATGCTTTAAGTAAGCTTGTGATCTTATCTTGGGTCACATGCAGCCAAGTGACCAGCAGATGAGACTCACAGGAAACTTTTGGAACCACTCTTTCTCCAGGCATCTTCTATATGTGCCTATGTGCCGTGTATAGGGACAGTGTAGTGGTTAATTGTGTTGGCTCTATAATAACAGGTTTGAGTCCCAGGAACAGTGCCTAGCCCACAGACATTACCATAACTACTGACAATGAGGATGAAGCTTAGGGAGGCTGTTGTGGTTTGAATACGCTTGGCCCATGGGAAGTGCCATTATTTGGAAGTATGGCCTTGCAGGAGTAGGTATAGCCTTGTTGGAGTGGGTGTGGCCTTGTGGGAGAAGGTGCATCACTGTGGAGATGGGCTTTGAGATTCCATACTCAAGCTCCACACAGTTCAGAAGAGAGCCTCTTCTTGGCTACCTGAAGAAGACAAAGTCTCCTTCTGCTTGCCTTTGAATCAAGATATAGAACTCTAAGCTCCTTCTCCAGCACCATGTCTGCCCACACCACTGCTATGCTTCCCACCGTGATGATAATGGACCAGACCTCTGAACCTGTAAGCCAGCCCCATTTAAATGTTTTCATTTAAAAGAGTTCCCTCGGTCAAGGTGTCTCTTCACAGCAATGGAAAGCCTAACTAAGACAAAGGTAAACTGTGGCCCTTGCCTAGAATCTACAGGGCCCTGACTTGTAACCCTAACACCACAGGGAAGTAGACACATCAAGTATTGGCTCTGGATGTTCTCAGTTCTTCTAAAAAACTGTCTCATCTCTTACAGTGCTGTGCTTAAAACCTGGGCCTTGCACACTATGGACAAGTACTATGAACTCTGGACTTTGTCCCTCAGCCCTCATGGTGACATATCTGATTCCAACTTCTCTTCAGTCCCCAGGTGTTAGTGCTACCCTTGACCTCAGGAAATCAGTCCACCTGAACTCTGAGCAACTTCTGTCTCTAGCAAAAGTCTAAAGGTAATCACCAAGTGGGCGGTGGTGGTGCACGCCTTTAATCCCAGCACTTGGGAGGCAGAGGCAGGTGGATTTCTGAGTTCGAGGCCAGCCTGGTCTACAGAGTGAGTTCCAGGACAGCCAGGGCTACACAGAGAAACCCTGTCTTGAAAAACAAACAAAACAAAACAAAACAAAAACAAAAAACAAAAAAAAAATCACCAAGCAGACTCTTCTTAGCCTTATGTTTTATTGTAATTAATCTTCTACGGACTGCCTTCTCATGTCCCCTGTTGGGAAGAATCAGAAGTAGAAAACCCAGATAAATGGTCCCTGAAGTACCTGAGCCACAGTGACTTCAGTGAGGTGAAAAATAATAACAATTCATTGGAGAGTCGTAGAGATGGCTCAGGCAGTAAAGTTCCAGAGATTGGTCCCCAGAACCCAGAAAGACAGCCAGGCCACTGTGGCATGAGTATGTCCTGTGTCCTCTTAGTGCTGGAGAGGCAGATTCCTGCTCAACTAGCCAAGCCTTTATGAAAAGCTTCAGGCCACTGAGAGATTCTGTCTCAAAAAACAAAAGTAGATGGCTCCTGAGTGATGATGCCTGAGCTTGTCATCTGGCTTCCACACATGCACATATGCACCTGTACACACACACACACCACACACACACACATACCTGTACACGCACACACACACACACACTAGCCACTGTCTGGTTCAACTCAAAAGTGAACGTGGAGAGGACAAAGGACTGGCCTCGGGAATTTGATTTGGGTCCGCGCCAGCTGTCTGGTGGGTATTATTTGAAAGCCTCAGACTAGGTCAGGGAAATACTTCATCTGTGAGACTATGTATGCATTTCTAACTTTATATGGTGCCTGTGGTGACATATAAAGATCAGTTCTTCCCACCAACTTCAAAGCAGCTCCCGGCTTGACGCAGCACTGTGGGGCATAGCAGGGGAGAAACAGACTCCATGTGTTGAAGGGGTCTTACCCAGTGAGGCAATGCCCGGTTCTTTCATCTGTGCCTTATTTATATTGCATAGAAGAACCAAGTTACTACACTGAATATACCTTTTAAAAACTACATTTGTGTATGTATGTAAACCTATATGTATGTATGTATGTATGTATGAATGTATGTATGTATGTATGTATGTATGTATGTATGTATGTATGTTTGGTGTGTGTGTGTGTGTGTGTGTGTGTGTGTAGGTAGGTAGGTCAGAGGACGACTTTCAGGAGTCACTTCTCTCCTTCTATCATGCCAGTCCTGGGAATTGAACTCAGACTGGAAGCCTTAGTGGCAATCACCAGTACCCACTGAGTATCTCCATGGTTCCTCTATGTCTTGAACTGAATGACGCCATGCACTACTGCCCCATGAACTAAGATGGAAGCAACACTTTGGTTAAAGATGCACCAGCCCATTGCCCCCTCTTCCCCACTGCACTCAAGAGTCGGATGTCACAAAACACATCACAGAGATGTACGTACATGCCAGGAAATCTGTGCGTGTGACACGGGCTTCCCTGGAGTGATGCAGAGCTGTCACTTTCATTTTTAGTTTGGCCAGGTGTTAGACCCTCACTCCTCTAAAGCAAGCATCTTAGTCTTTCTAATGAGAACTCACACCTGACAGCAACGCGCAAGAATGAGGGACAATGATTTTAAAAACAAAACATTAATTCCAGGGAAGAACGCTGAAGAAAGAGAGTGTGGTGTGAACCCCCCGAGTACAGAGGCTACCCAAAGTGCACGTTAAACACCTTCTTTTCAGACCAGCTGACTGTGTCGCTGGCATCATGCACCATGAGTCAGTACGGTACGCTAGTGTTTTCTGTTGACATTATGTGACAACCCAGTTCATGGTTCACTGTAAGTGCAGTCTGGTTTCCAGCCCCCAGGGTCCTGCCAAAGCCAGCTTTGCCTGCAAGGACAACTTACCATCTTCAACAACGACTTCTTCCTCCTGCCCATCCTGGGTTTCCTCTTGGACGTGGACATCGCCTTGTTCAGCTACACCATTGACACTGGACAGCTGACCATTCTTCTGTTGGGGGAGCTGGTGGGGGAAGACAAAGCCATGTAAACATGAACTCGGTCCCATACTGCCCCACGCCCCACCTCCAGTGCAAGTTAAAGATTGACCCTTGTATGTGAAGTGTGTGCACAAGTCCATGTATTCATTCCTCTGTCCACCAGCTATTTAAGACCCTATTTCAGAAACTACAGTGAAGAGTTTGGGTGAGTCTCAGCACACGGAGCTTACATACAAGCACAGAAGCCAAACTTTTCTTGTTTCTTGCCCTCCTTTTTATTCTTTCTTGCATTGGTCGGGATCCAGGACCTTGATATGCTAAGGAAGAAATCTATCATATCATCTCTGGCCCTAGAAATAAGTGGTGTGTGTGTGTGTGTGTGTGTGTGTGTGTGTGTGCTTGTGTGTGTGTTACTATAAAATAGTATCTCAATGACTCTGGTTTTTAAAAGCCCACACCCACATTCTTGGATGTATCCCTTGAGTATCTCTCTTTCTACTAACATCTATTCTTAAATCTGTTAAAAATGCCTTTTAGTAAGGCCCACCTCTTGGGCTGGAAACTTGGCTCTGTGGAACACACAGCACGTGCTGCCAAGTCCAATGGCCTGAGTTTGATCTCTGGTAGAAGGAGACTCCATCCCCACGAATCATCCTCTGACCTCCGCATGAGGACCACAATGCACATACATGTAAATACACAAATAAATGTTAAAATTTTAAAGAAGGAAGGGATGGAGCTGGAGAGATGGCTTAGGGCTAAGAACACCAGCTGCTCTCACAGAGGACCCATGTTTGCTTCCCAGCAACCACATGGGGACTCACAGCCATCCAGAACTCCAGTTCCAGGGGTCTGATGGCCTCTTCTAGAAGAGTACAAGGCACACACGGTACACATAGATACATGCAGGCAAAACACTCATGTACCTAAAATAAGTACATTTATTTTAAACATTATAAGATCTAAGTCAGCTTTTTAAAAACATTTTAAAACTAAACAAATAAATAAAACCTTCTTTCTTTGTGACTAGATACAGGTTAGGAAAAATAACTGAGCCTTATAAATAAATAGTAAGGTATCCTTAAGTTAAAGTCAATGTCCAAATTTGTATGTATATGGGTGTTTTGCCCGCATCTATGCATATGTCTGTGTACCATATACATGTAGTCCCCAAGAAGGACAGAAGAGAATATCAGATTCCCTGGAACTGGAGGCATAGGTGGGTGCTGGGAATCAAACCTGGGTCTTCTGGAAGAAGAGCCAGTGAGTGCTCTTAACATCTCTCCATCCTTCAGAACTGATGATCAAACACATAATTACTAAGTGGCAGCTATAAAAAGTGTCATGAAGCAATTCTTCAGGGCAAGTGACAGCAATAGATGGCCCCAGGCAGTGCTCAGGGTGTCCAGGGCTTTATCGAGGAGGTAGAGCTGAGAGCTAGGTTCTCCTGGAAAAGGCTGTGTGAGAACAGAGAACACAGGGGAGGAAGGTGCTCAGTCTGAAAGAATGTGCCTTCTAACCTAAGACCTGAATTTGTTTACATTCCCAGATTCTATGTGAAAAACCAGGTGTGGTGACACGTGTCTGTAATCCCAGAGATGTCACGATGGGGAATGGAGACACGGGGATCCTTGGAGCTCATGGGCCAGCTTGGTGACATTCCAAGACAATGAGAGGCCCTGTCTCCAACAGAAGGTGAAAGGTGACAGAGAACTGGAACAAGAGGCTATCCCTGACCTCCACATATCTGCTGTGCACATGTGCGCACACATACACACTAAAAAGAAAGAGGGAAGGGCCAGTCGCAACACTCAGCTAGGCCATGCTGCACTGTTCATGGGACAATGGATAGCTCTGGACAAAGAGGTACTACTCATTCTAGAAAGTTCTGTGGCCTCTAGATCCAGAAATCTTTAGGTGTACTGCACTGATTTCACAGTGCTATTCTCTACTCCCAGCAATTCCTTCTCCCCCTTGCATTTCCTCTGAAGTAACACCACACACTGGCACTGCAGACGGAGCAGTCGGCTTCAAAATAACCATGCTGAGTCCAGTTATTAGGCAAGATGCTCGGATTACAGTTCCGTTTCAAGGGTTCACTTACCAAAATATGAAAAGACGGGAATTTTAAATGAAACATAAAGTTAAAGGAGAAGTGGCGTCTCCACAAGGCTCATCAGCAAAAACCACCAGCACGTTTTAAACTGTGTAGCACCGGAACTAGGCAAAGGTTGGATCAGATTGAGTTAGCAGTCTGAAGGGCAGGGGAACGGGGAGGCAGAGTCACATGTTATGGTGAATGTGTGGCAACTGAAAGAATCTTAGGCTCTGTCTTGATGTGGTTGGGGTGATGGTACGAAACTGTAATCTAGGGTGCTTGGGAGTGGGGGAATGAGGCAGAAAAATTGGGGGTTCAAAACCAGCCTGGGCTCCATGAGACACTGCAAGCACCAAAAGAAATTAAACAGAGGTCTCAGGAAGGGTGCAGGAAGGGTGATAGATCACTCTTTGTGTGTGTGTGTGTGTGTGTGTGTGTGTGTGTGCATGCGTGTGTATGCACAAGTGCACAGAGGCTGGGCATGATACTTCCCCAGATACTCTTCAGGTTACTTACTGAGGTAAGGTCTTGCACTAAACCCAGAGATCACCTATTTAGTTTATCCAGCTAGCCAGTTGGCTTTGGAGGAAATCTGTCTCTGTTGCCACACGTGCTTAATAAACCCACTTTTAATGCTATAGGTTAATTGTAAACTGTGAACAAACAACTCTTCCCGTCGTTCTTCTTCCTCCTCCTTCTGTAATTGGTTGGCTTGTTTTTGAAAAGGGTCTCATTATGTAGACCAGGCTGGCCTCAAATTCAAGAGTTCCATCTACCCGCCCAAGTGCTAGGATTAAAGGCATAGGCACCATGCCTAGCTCATACATTTGTTTATTAGCATGCATGTGCCTTAACCTTTTCTCAAAATCATGTGTATATACGTATGAGTGTAGGTGCCTTCAGGTCCCCAAGGCTTCGGATCCCAAGGAGCTGGAGTTCCGGGTGGTTGTGAGCAGCCCCCTACATGGGTGCTTGGAGCCGAACTTGGCTCCTTTGCCAAAGCAGTGCATTCGCTTAGCCACTCAACCACCCCTCCAAACCCCCTCCAAAACCAGCATTTGCTTTTTTTTTCCCCCAACCACAAAACTGTAGTGTATGCACTGGTCCCACATACTGGAGAAGAATGTCTATCAATCATCTTTAGTAAGTATATCTCCTGTCCCTGGGACTCAGGGGCCCACTGGAGACAGGATTTACACTCAGTTCAGGGCAGGATGAGAAGGGGCGAATGGACCCAGATGAGGTCCGCTGGCATCCAGGTCAGGGAGAAAGGTGATTTTGAAATTCAAGGTTTTCAATCGAGAAAGAAGGGAATCCAGCTATTTTTCTCTCTGGAGCTTTCTCACTCCTTCTTTACCCACGCATCTTGGACTTAAAAGTATTAAGGATACATTTATTTCTTTTGAGACAAAAATTGGAATAGAAAGACACAGCCCTCACCCCATAAGCACAATGAGTACCAGAAACCCAATCTTCCCCACTGGATTTGCGATTCAAAAAGTGAAGACGCCTCCTCCGACCAAATCAAAACCCTAAGTGTTTTCGAGCTCATATCCTCTGGGCGGGTCAGCCAGAGTTTATCCCAGTAAAGTATTACCATATTACAACGAAGCAACACTAAAATAACCAAACTTCTCAAATGTTTCCAGCAACAGCCTCGCCTTCCTCTAGGAACAACCGGGGATATTCAAGACAGTTGTAAGATGTCCGAGAGTAAGAACCAGGCAACTCTCTCTTCCCTTCCTTCATTACAAACCCGTCTAGAGCTCACCCTGAGTTCTCTGTGAGGAATATCAAGCCCTTTAATGAATTTCTTGAACAATGAACAAAATCCACGAGGTCCTGCCAACTGTCAGGATGCTGAGGGTGGAGGCGAGGCTGCTGGAGGAGCTGCCTCCTCTGCAGGAGCCATCTTCCTACCTTATATTCTTCCTGAATGGCCCACACAGCTGGGGATGACCCAGTACCTGTCACATGTAGAGGAGGCAGCTCCAACTCTTGTAATTTGCCGAGGATACCAGAAACTATATGTACAAATAATCAGGATGGGGGGGGCGGGCGGAGCCAGAATCAGCTGGGCTTGGTGGCACATACCTTTTATCCCAGCGTTCAGAAGGCAAAGGCAGGAGGATCTCTGATTTGGAAGTCAGCCTGGTCTACAAGGTGAACTACAGAGTGAGTTCCAGAGCAGCCAGGGCTACTCAAGAGAAACTTTGTCTCAGAGGAAAAGATTATCTCAACCATTAGAGTTGAGTCTGAAGTGCCTCTCTATCCTTACTGTTCCTCAGCATCTTTAGCATATTAATGCTAAATCAATCAAGCCATCCATCAAAGTACCAACCAAGGCTGGGATACAGCTCCACGGACAAGGTACTTACCTATAGGACACTCTCATGTTTGACCATCAGCAACACACACACCCCTAGAATACCACCTGACATATGTTAAGATCCTAATAAGTCAACTGTAAAATCCTTGTGACGTCATGTGTTGTCAACAAACGGGGTCTCCTGACAATTACTTGTCAAGCGTACTTCTGTGAAGTGAATACTTCTACATGTGTTATGGACCCATGCTTCTGGAATCTGGCAAATGAGGAGGAACCACAGTCTCTGCTTTCTAAGCTTCTGCTGGTCTGGGAAAAAAGAGAGCAAGGGAGAGCCACAGAACTGATGTCAAGGAGGAGAACGGCCTGAAGTTTTGCTTCTATCCTTTGGTGTTTGGGGAGGGGGGCATATGACTTGTCTGTTTCTCTGCTAAAATTTCATGACCAAAGACAACTTGAGGAAGGAGAGTTTATTTTACCACATGGTTCCACATGGCTTCAAGTGGCAGGGAAGAAGCTAAGGGCTCCCATCTTTTTACCTCAAGAGAAAGATCACTGGAAGTAGGTAAGGCTGTCTACTCTAGAGCTCCCTCCTGGTGATGCATTTCTTCCTGCAAGGCCACACCTCCTAAATCTACTCAAACAGAGCTAACAACTGGAGACCAAGCATTCAGATGCCTTAGCCAATGGGGGACAATTCCCATTCAAGCCACCACAGGGGGTTTTCAATCAGACAGTATGGGGCAGAGCAGCTATAAGTAAGTTCTGAGGTCAAGATCTCATTCCCCCAGGCTCTGAAACCTCACCTCAGCTCATTTTCCCAATTATAAATCAAGGCCTAATACATGTTTCTGTTTTTAGACTGTCTGGAATTCAAACGAGTAGTATCTGGGACATTCTCTAAGTCTAAAAGCACACACTGGAGACCCTTTACGTCCTGGTCCATTTGTTCAAATGAAGACATATGCTCTAGGCCAGTCTTTTCTGGCTCTTATATATCACGCTGAGGCCATCATTTCTAAATCATCCTCTTGTATTGACAAAATAGCATTAGCAAAATAAAGTCTGACATATTTAAGATGTTACTGTCAAATATTCCGCCAGAACAATGAGAAAACTAGTGTGTCTTTTAGAGTTTCCAGAGTTGGAAGAAATGTTTTCTTTAGTGAAGTTGTCCTAGCATTTGGTGACAATGAAATCTGTACTAGGGAGACAGAGGCAGGAGGATTAAAGTTTGAGGTCAATCTGAGCTAATATAGCAAGAATTTCTTTTAAAAGTAATAATAACTTGAGGGCTGAAAAGATAGCTCAGTGGTTAAGTTGCTTTTGCAGACTGTTTGATTCTCAGCACCCACATGACAGCTCACAACCATCCGTAACTCCAGTTCCGGGGGATTCAACTTTCCCTTCATATCTGCAGTCACCAGGCATGCACATGACTTACGTATACATACATACACGCAAGCCGAATACTTGTACAAATAAACAAAATAAATCTAAAAAGCTTTCTAGTTAATAAAATGTCACCAGGCAGTGTGGCGCACACCTTTAATCCCAGTGCTTGGGAGGCAGAGACAGGCGGATTTCTGAGTTCGAGGCCAGCTTGGTCTACAGAGTGAGTTCCAGGACAGCCAGGGCTATACAGAGAAACCTTGTCTCGAAAAACCAAAAAAAAAAGTCAATACAGGAAACTGGAAAATTTCAGGTTGAGAACTCTTCCAGAGGACCCAAGCTCAGTTCTCAGCACCTACTTCAGGCACCTCCTATGTCTCCAGCTCTAGGGGATCTGACTTCTGACTTCTATGGGCTTCTCACACACACACACACACACACACACACACACACAAATAAAAACAAATCTTAAAAAAAAATTCACAAAAAAGCCTTCAGTACAGTTGATAATTTTTCATTTTTTTTTTTTTTCTATTTTAAACAGAAAAGGGGCGATAGAGGTGGCTCAGCAGTTAAGAACACCAACTGCTCTGCCAGAGGTGCTGAGTTCAATTCCCGGGAACTACATCCTGGCTCACAATCATCTGTAATGGGATCTGATGGCCTCTTCTGGTGTGTCTGAAGACAGCTACAGTGTTCATATACATAAAATAAATGAACCGGGAGGTGGGGAGAGAAAGAGAGAGAGAGAGGGAGAGAGAGAGAGAGAGAGAGAGAGAGAGAGAGAGAGAGAGAGAGAGAAACAACTGAGGAGATAGCTGAGTTGGTGTTGGGAAAGCAGAGCATGTGGATTTCAGTCAGCCAGCCTTACCTGACTGGTGAGCTTCATGGCCAGGGGAGAGAGAGACCCTGCCTCAAAGAGAAAAGAGCACACATACGCACACGCGCGCGCGCGTGTGTGCACACACACACACACACACACACACACAGAGTGATGTGGCTCAATGGGCAATGGCACTTTGAGCCAAGAATAAAATTTAAAATACAAAAAAAAAAAATCTAAAAATATAACGAAATGATCAAGCTCTTGGTTATGGTGCAATTCTTAAAACAAGAGATGTGTATTTCTCTCCCATGAATGTAAAGAAAACTAACCTTCAGGCAATCAGAAAGGGAAGGCCATGACGAGCACTCCTAACTAGCAAAACCTTTCAAAGACAATAAAGGGACTGCTTATTAGGTTTCAGGGGACTATGGGGCTGCTGAGCCAAAAGCTCCCTCCAACCACATGAAACTGAGAAGAAACCTGTAGGAGACTCCAGTGACCTCCAGAGAGATCTGGGAAGTCCTTATCTCAGGCCACTGAGCATGGCGACACCCCCCCACACACACACACACACACACACTCATGAGTACAGAAGACGCCTCCAATTCTGAGCTTTCTATATAGTCAAGTTGTTTTCTTCCCCTCACGTACAGCGAATGAAACCGGAAGCAAGAGAAAGCCTCCTTACTGAGTGGCTTTAATTTGAAGAATTCAGAAGACAGGATACTTACAACCCCATCATTGCACATGAGCTTCCTGGCCCCGCTGCCTACACCCTGGACACACCTCCCATTTCAGAGCCTCCACTTCTAGGGTCTCACTTAGAACCAGTGGTACTGTCCGTCCTCACTCAAACGACCACCAGAATACAATGGTATGCAAATCACCACTTAGCCATTTAAACACCCGGTTGACATAGGAAAAACAGATTGTGCAGATGTAAATTGAAGCTTAGTATGAAATTCTGATTTTCCGGGAGCTCCAGAGATGGCTCAGCAGTTAAGACTGCCTGTGCTTTTTCAGAGGACTGGTCTAGTCCCAGCCCCTAGTTGGGTGGCTCACAACTACTTAGAACTCCAGCCCAAAGGGATCTGTTCTCCTTTGGCACTCACACATGTTGGTACACACACCACCACCACCACACAATTAAAAAAATTTTTTTAAGTGAAAAATTCTGATTTTCATAGCAGAGAGGTACCTCTGCTGCTTTTGAGTGTCATGTTTATTATGTGTGGAAGGATCCAGGATGCTATCTGCCCAGAACACAAGCTGTGGTCAGCCAGTGCCCCTTGAAGCAGCTATCGTCTTTGGCAACTCTCGCTATGGATACTCGATATTCTTTTTCTTGTAATCGTCAGTAAAATTCATGAAAATCTCATAATTTCAGGGAGGAGGAAGACCTCATCTTTATCTTTCTCGTGAGAAAAAAGTGCTACAATACACCCACCGAAATGACCAGTTTGCTCTTAGCAAACAAATCACTTTCTCTTCAGCCAAACATTTCAAATATTCCAACTGTTGAATGTCCTAGAAAGTAATTAACATAATATTGCTCATTCGAACAGACCCCATGGTGAACTCACTTAATTAGGAGTATTGTCTACAAATCAGACCTCTTAAAAACCAGCCCTTTTTCAAACCGGGATCTAAAAACCCTCAGCACAGCGGGTGCAGTGCACCCGCCTGAGAGGCTCTGCGCTCCACTCAGCTTGAAAACCGAGCTTTCACAGAACTGAGCTTGTTTACTTAAGTTTAAAAGGGCCCTTAATGTGCATTCTGAGCCTCTGTGGAGAAAAATCACTGTAGCATTTTCGGAGATTATTTGTCCAAAGAACTCCCTGTGAGTCACAGCTAGTAACACCATCCATAACTAAGAGACCACGGACACACTCAAATCTGTGTTAACACACAGCTCAGTCAAGTATCCACACACACACTTTAAATGATAGAAGTGTTTTTCAAAATATTAAAACTTCTGGGTTCTCTGGGAAAGTATGTAAAAGAAAACACAGAGTTCTAAATCTGGTTAGGTGGGAGATCAGCCATACTGACTTCAGGCAAAGGGAATTTATAAGATCTCTGCTTGAGACAAGGGACATAAAAACTACCAGCAACAGCAACCCACTGAGATGACAGTCCTCACGGCGTCTCCCTTGTAATGTTTGCAAAACCCATAACCTCAGTCCGTGTTGTACAGACGCTTAGGGAACACAACCGTAAAAAGGTGTGTAAATCTAAAATCGCATCCCTGATGTTCAAGCATCTTCCTCTGTGCGGACATTGTTAGGATACAGGTGATCTTCTCCGCCTACTCTCAGGGACCTAGCAGCAGTGATGTCATTATCTGTCGCTTCTAAGGGCGCTAGGGGTGTGCTGAGGATAAAAAGCCCCCCACCCCAGATTCCCCTTTCTGCCTCCTTTCTCAGGCTTCTCCTGTGCCCAACCTCCCTTTGCCTTTGTCCCCCGCTTTCCCATTCGGTCTGTCTGTCTGCTGGTCTGCCTGTCTGTCTGCCTCTAACTCCTTCATGTGATGGCCTTTCTCTCTTCCTCAGTTCCCCATTCCCCTCACCCTGAAAATAAACCTCTTACACCAGATCTGTTGAATGTGCTCTCAGAGGTACATCTTGGCATGGGCCCACCAAAGGTACCCACCCCCTCGCTATCAGACACTACACAAGACCGGCAAACATGAGGGGTAATCCTTGGTCCCTGCCCTGCTATGGGCACACAACTTTGATGTAAATATGTCCTAACCCAGCCTTGAGCATTTCAGGTGGGTCCACTGCCTACGGAAGGGAGAAAGGCTGCCAGGCTTTTGTCTCCCATTAGAAAGGTGAGGAAGAAGCTCAAAGCTTGCCATTTTTATTGTCTATTTGCAGCCCCCTCTTACTGCCTGCCTGACTATCAGAGATCTAACTGCTAATCTCTGGATACATTCTGACTTGCTTGAAGCTTGATCTGAGGGAGCTGAGGTAGAAGCAGGCCTCCATGTTGGGTGGAGACGACTAAGCAGTTCAACGGTTTAAGATTCTTATTTTTGTGTGAGGGGTAGGGAACAACTCAGTCTTGTTGTTTACTCTCTCTCATAAACTTCAAAGTAATGCTGAAACTCCACAAGAAGCATAGAGGTGACCAGAGAGAGGAGGGCCCAGGAGTCTCATATCCCTGAAACCTCTTGGTGTGGTATTGACTTTGAATTCTGGGGTTTCATCCAGTCAGAGTGCACATACTACATACAGATCTTGGGGTCGTTGGAATAAGAGAGACTCATATATTTGAATGTTTGGTCTCTAGTTGGTTGAACTGTTTAAGTATGATTAGGGGGAGTGGTCTTGCGGAGGAGGTGAATTACTGGGGACGGACTTGAAGGTTTCAAAAGCTTACTCTCCAGCTCTCTCTCTCTGACTGCTGTCTGTGGATTATTAGCGTGAAGCCCTCAGCCACTGCTCCAGTGCCACGCCTGCCTACCTGCTGCCACGCTCCCTTCTGTGATGGTCATGGGTTCACCCTCGGAAACTGTAATCAATCCCTCAATTAAATGCCTTCTGTTGTAAGTCACCACGGCCATGGTGTCTCTTCACAGCAACAGAACAGGAAGTAAGACACAGACAGAACTACTGTCGTGACCTCTGCCATGAATGCTATAGGTGAGTTAAGAGCTACTGAACACACATACAAGCTACCCAGGACAAACCAAGGGCCACCATCCATCCTAAACACACAGACAGCAAAGTATGACTATGAACTGATGGGAAAATGAAAATGGCGGCTGTGAGCTAAAATAGGGGTGTGCACCTGTAATCCTAGCACCCAGGACACGGAGGCAGGTGGATGGTTGAGAGCAAAGCAAACAAACCATATGGTGAGTTCGTGGCTAGTACGGATATATATATATATAATACACACACACATACATACACACACACACATATACATTTACACACACATATATGTATATGATGATGATGATAAAACTCTACCAATAATATAAAATCGGGTGGCAAGGTGGTTTAGCTGACACCAAGCCTGATAACTTAAGTTTGGTTGCCAAGGTCAACAATGTGGGAGGAGAAGACCAATGCCCAAAAGTTGTCCTTCGATTTCAACAGCGTATGCTGTGGCATGTGTGCTCACCCCCAGACACACAAAATAAGCAAAATGTAAGCATGAGATAGTCCCAAGACACAAATTAGGTTGCAGAGACATTTCACACAATTCTGGTAACATGCATTCTGGGTTTCTTTTAAGCCCTGTACCCGGGAGTTCTTAACAAGATTTATCTGGAGCCAATGGCAGAGTAAAGACCTAAATTCTCACTTAACTGCGACATGCACATCATACCCAAGTACTTCAGCAGTGGCTTTTCTCAAAGGAATCTGCCACTTCATAGTAAAATAATGACATTATGTTGCTGCCTAGTAACTTTGATTATAAAATTTGTTTTGAAATTCACTGTGCGCCATGGAAAACCTACAGTCATGGGTTGACATAAAGTTTTAACTGGAAAAAAAATATGAAACGCACACACACATACACACACACAAACCCCCCCCCAAAAAAAAACCCTCCACACACACCCAAAAGCCAGTGGCATCCCCAGTGAAGTTTAAATTTTAAAGTTTTAAAAAAAACAAAAAGTTTTGGAGACCGGTCTCGCTACGTAACCCAGGATGGCGTCGAACTCACAAAGATCTACCTACCTCTGTCTCTCAAATTCTGGGATTAAGTGAGTGCACCAGCTGGTCAATGGTGGCCCTTGCCTTTAATTCTAATACTGGGGAGGCAGAGTCAGAGGGATCTCTATAAATTTGAGGCCAGCCTGGTCTACAGAGTGAGTTCCAGGGCAGCCAGAGCTACAAAGAGAAACCCTGTCTTGAAAACCAAACCAAACAAACAAAAACAGGTGTGCCCCAACCATGACCAACCAAAATATGAGAAACTTGTAAATGCCAATGCAGTTTCTCATCAAAGGCATGTCCCCAAATCAAGGGTGGTGTCACAAACTTGTCATCCAGCACTTAGAGGCATGTCCAAGGCCATCATCTATCACCGTAGTTCTCAACCTTCCTCATGCTGTGACCCTTTCATACAGTTCCTCATGTGGTGGTGACCCCCAACCATAAAATTACTTTCGTTGCTACTTCACAACTGTCATTTTCCTACTGTTATGAATCATAATATAAATATCTGATATTCCCAATGGTTTCAGGCCATCCCTGTGCAAGGGTCATTCAACACCCCCCTCTCCGCCCCCGGGGTGGAGACCCACAGATTGAGAACAGATGAGGTATCACACAAGATCCTGTCTAGAAGAGAGAAGGCGTCCCTAACACAGGTACCAGTAACTTCACCAAGTCAACATGATCAAACTGTATTGTATATACGGATGGAATGGTCAAAGAATCACTAAAAATATTTATAGTTTTTAAAAGATAAAAACTTCACCACAGAGAGATGCAGAATGTGGAAAATACACAGAGTTCCAACTCTGCAGGACTCCTGTCTCCACCTAGGACAGAAGGCAGAGATGGCAGGCGAGGAGCATGCTGGAGTTTCCCATACTAAAGTCTTCCCTGACTGCGAAACGCTGCTCGATAGCTTGCAGCAGCCCGGGACAGCAGGCATCACCATTCTTTGGAGGTTCCTCTTATGCTGTTGGTTGCAATATGCAGAAAGGGGAACAGAAGTTTGCTCCCAAATTAGCTCAATACTGGCAACATATAAGAAAAATAAAAGCCACCCACCCTAAGAAAATTCAGTGGCTTTTGAGACGTCTTCATGGAGGGATTGCTGTCTGTTCCTTTTATCCCACTTAGAATGTGTGCGCCCCCCACACCTCCTCCCCACTTCAATTCTCTTCTGTGTGCCATGTTTCCATTGAAAAGGAAATAACATGTGAAATTGCTTGTCTTGTTTTCTACAGACTGCATGCATTTAATGCAAAAGCATTCGCCTGTCTGGGAGAATGTGATTTTCCCAGGAAGAGTGCTATGCCATCATCATCCGATGCACCGAACAGTTCTAGCACAAAGAAAACAGCAAATTGCTAATTCACCTAGAGCCGTGCGAGGATTGCCAAAAGCATCTATGCTGGATTGTAGACTGCTTCTCTACTGGTTAAGCATCTCTGACTTTTATCCCTTCCAAAGTCGGCTAAGTAGGAGTCCCATAGCCAGCCCTCTCCCCGAAGGTAAGTTAGCAGGCACTTAGCAAAGCACGCTGTGGAGTGAGTGAGGTCACGTGGCCTACAAAGTCATGTAAAAACATTCCCAAGGACTTCAAGAAAAGATTCCTTTTTGTGGGAAAAGAAGAAGCAAAGTGTCCTACACACCATCGTATGGATTCTTTAATGAAATAATTATATATTTAACTCTGATAATGGACCAGAAGGACATCTTGGTGACTACACTTCAATGGTTATTAGCAAAATTAAAATGATGGATTGGAATTGGATCCGCTGACACGTGTTCCTAGGTTTGTACTTCATAGAATCCAGGCTGCTGCAAATCAAAATAGAAGCGGGCAGGATCCAGTCCTGCAACCTTAGGCACAGTCAGGATTTACTAGACTGGGCAGTGGGAGAGAAGGCTTTTATACATCAACCCACTGGCTCTTAGAGATGTTGACAGCGGCTCCTTCTATAAATCATGTAACACTGTTCTCAGTTTCTCTGGTAACACTGCTCCCAACTTTTCTTGGTCAGGCAAATCAGAATGTAGGTGCCCCCAAGTTTACAGAAGGGGCCTAAAGGGAGTAATTGAAAAGAGGAGAAGCAAGGGGTTGACTTGCTGGATTGAGGAGGCAGGGATGGGGGAGGGTTGGGGGACAGGTTACAAAACCAACCCACACAAATCTAGGAACTTGGGGACCAGCACGGTCCAGAACAGGAAGCTAAAGTAACATTTGATTTGGTGGTTTTGTTAATCTTTTAAGTTGGGGGGGGGGCGGAGGGAGGGAGGGAGAATGGAGGTGTGCCATGGATCACAGGAAGTCAACAACAGGAGTCTGTTCACTTCTTCTACTGGGAGCCAATAAGCCATCCTGTTAGCCATTGTTTGGTTTTGCTATACAAGTCCGGGTGCTGAGATTACAGACCTGCTGAAGGCACCATTACACCATGCCTGGCTGAAAGCACCATTAAAGAAGCAAATAGGGTTCGGAGAGATGGCTCATCAGTTAAGAGTATTTGCTGCTCTTCCAGAGGACCCCAGTTTGGTTCTCAGAATTCACCCTGTGGGGCTCACAACCACCTGTAACTCCAGCTCCAGGGCATCCTATGCCCTCTCCTGGCTTCAATAGGTACCAGGGCACATGCATCTTACAAACAGGCAAACGTACATATACAGAGTTTTAAAAAAAGTGTTGTTGCTTTCTTTACTTTAAAAAAATATATTTCCAGGACTGGTGGTGGTCCACAGCTTTAAGCCTAACACTCGCTAAAGAGAGGCAGGTGGATATCTGTGAGTTCGAGGCTAGCCTGGTCTGGGTTTCAGGACAGCCAGAGATACACAGAGAAAGCTTATCTGGAAACAAAACACAACACACACACACACACCTCCCTGTCAGAAGACGGTCATACTGTAGACGGGTGTCACGGAGCTTTTGCTCTTTCTAGACAAATACTGAATTACAGAAAGTAACTTGCTCTAAACCCACAGCACACACAAATTACCTTTAGAAAG
This sequence comes from Grammomys surdaster, assembly GCF_004785775.1. NCBI lineage: Eukaryota > Metazoa > Chordata > Mammalia > Rodentia > Muridae > Grammomys > Grammomys surdaster. The sequence goes on along the minus strand of NW_021604601.1, from coordinate 3,710,445 downwards.
TTGGAACCTTCTGGTTTTTTTCCTCATTACACAGTTCACGCAACACCTCCACATGATAGACAACTCACCCACGTGACAGACTAGCATACTTGGGAAATACTCCTGTTTCCTTTACATAATCCCTCACTCTTTCATTGGTTGAAAACATTTGACTTTTTTTTTTTTTTTGAGACATGGTCTCACCGTGTCTACCAGACTGGTCTTGAACTCACAAAGATCCTGAGTACCACAGCCAGTGAGAACAATTTTCCCTGAGACATCTGGAGAAGTAGCGGCAATAAAACAAATACAAGATGCATTTTTCTCATCTTGAACTTGCCTGTCATTCTCCTAAGACAAATTCCTCTTTCCCTTGAGAATTCTAAGTTTTATAAGTAGTGTTTTGAGAAAGACACATGAGATGAAACACAGTTCTCTGTGTGTACCCCCCCAGGCAAGGCCAAAATGACAAAGTGAAGGGAATCACTGTCGAGACAGAAAATTATTGGTGCCTGTCCGAGTTTCATTTTTGTTGCCATGATAAAAGACCCTGACAAAAAGCAGCCTAGGGGAGGAAGGGTTTATTTCAGTTAAAGCTAGGTCTCAGTCTACCACTGTGGGGAAGTCAAGGCAGAAACTTCAAAGAGTGAATCACACCACAGCCAGTTACGAGCAAGAGCTAGGCATGCTAAAACTAGCACACAGGAGGCAGAGGCAGGTTGATCTCTATGAATTCCAAGGATACCAGGGCTACATAGTGAGAACCTGTATTGCATGTGCAGAGGGATGTGTGTGTGTGTGTGTGTGTGTGTGTGTATGTATGCATGCTCAATTGCTTGTGTTGCCTGTATTGCGTGTATGGGAGGGATATATGTATAAGCATGTTCAGTTTTGCTCTTTTACAGCTCAGGAACTCTACGTAGGGAATATTTCCACCCGCAGTGGGTTGGGTCTTCCCACATTAGTCAAAATAATCCCCAACAGATTTGTCCGCAGCACAACCCAATGTAGACAATCTTTGAAAGAAACTCTTTGAGAAACTTCCAAGGTGACTCCAGGTTGTGCAAAGCTGACAAGTAAAGCTAGCCATCACAGTATCCATCTGCACAATAATGAGAGTAGTTCTGTCGTTAGAAAGCAGGTAAGTTTGCGTGGACAGGCAATGTTTTATGACGGGCCATTAGCTTGACTTGGTGCCAATAACATCCCCCACTCTGTTGATTTCTGAACCATGATTTCTTCGGCACCATTCTTGCTATACAGTACAGAGAAGACTTGAGTCCGTTCTAGAAACTTGGTACCCAGTATAGCCATGTTGTAGGAGTAGAGTCTAGGAGGAGGTAGTTAGGTAATAGGAGTTACACCTTGGGAAGTGATCCACGTGTGTTCCCTTGAATGAGCACAGCAAGCCCCTTCCCCTGTGCTGGACCCTACTCTGCCTTTGTTTCTCCAACACATTGCAAAGTAGTCTGGGAGTCTTTGTGAAGAAGTCAGCTCCATGTTGCCAGGGTTCTCCGGCAACCAGAATCATGAACTCAGTAATCACCTTTAGCCCTACCCCTCAGAGTTTTTAGAAAGAGATCGGGTTTATTGAGTGTACTGCAAAGGGCACTGGGCTGGGCAGGAACGAGAGTGCCGCTAGGAGTTTTGTTACAGTAACAGCAAGCAGACGAAGAGTACTGAAGTCTCAGAACTTTGCAACCCAAGCCATCATTTTCCCCAAACCTCCAATGCTTCAAGTCTCTGGCTATTATTAGACACATGATTTACTGCTCTGATGGGTCCCCACAGCCGCACATAGCTGACCTAAGGAGCTAAGCTGTTCAGGCAAAAGTCAGCTTGGGAGATGCAAGGAAAAGAAGGCTGAAGGGAGGTACTCGGGACCTAAAACCAGCCCGAGGATATGGCGGTGCAGGAAAATAGACAGCTTCACTAGGTAACATCCACCAATCAACACACTCAAAAAGTCGACAGCTGAGCGAGCCTGGCCACATCGAGATGGAAGGAACTGCAGGAAGCCAGGGCGGGCAGGGGACTCCTGGGTAAGGAGGCATGAGGGGAGAGCCTGGGCTAGCAGGATGGAGTTGAGAGGCTTCCTGTTCTCCACTGTCAAGCACTAAGCCCAGAGAGAAAGGGACATTGGGTAGGTTGGGTTCAAACCTAGGCTTCACACCTTGCACAAACCACTTCCCTAGCCAGGCTGTACCTCAGACTCCGTGCTGTAAAACGGGGATACAAGTGCCCAGACAACAAAGAGTTTGGTAGAGCAATCCATGGCATAGTGTTTGGAAAGAAAGTCAAACAATCCTGGAGAACAAACAAACAAACAACTGGACAGATATGTGTGGGGGTCGGGGGTAGAAAAGCAAAAAGGAAATCAGAGATACTGAGTCCCAACTTCATAGACGGCCCCCAAGGCAACGCTGACTTACACTCCTTCAATATCAGCTAGTGCAGTGGTTCTCAACTTTCCTAATGCTGTGACTCTTTAATACATGGCCTCATGTTTTGGTGACCCCCCCAGCCCCAACAGTAAAATTATTTTGTCGATACGTCATAACCGTAATTTTGTAAATATCTGTGTTTTCTGATGGGCTTAGGAGACGCCTGTGAGGGGGTCGCGACCCACAGGTTGAGAACCACTGATCTAGACACACTGGACCACATACAAATCCCGGGAGGAGAGCGTATGTTTCCATGAGTATGACCCAGCCTTCCTCCCCCAGCCCCGTGATCGATAAAGGGTAACAGTGGGTTGAGTTAGGATTTGAGGGCTTAGTGTAGGAAGCTAATCCTCACACACACAGCATGTCTATGGCAAGGTTGTGCCGGTTTGGTGTCCAGTGGGTGGTGCTGTCTAGGGAGGTTGTGGGAGGATATAGCCTTGCTGGAAGATGTCCATCAGTCAGTACATCACTTTGAGAGCTTGTGGTCTCGCCCCACTCCCAGTTCGCTCTCTCTCATTAAATGCTTGCATTGAGTACGTGACCCCTCGGCTCCCTGCTCCAGCCACCTGCTGCTGTGCCTACCCTGGCTTTCTGGCCTCCCACTCTGGAACTGTAAGCCCTGATTCTCTTCTCTAAATTGCCTTGGGTCATGGGATTTTATCCCAGCAACAGAAATGTAACCCATACAAAGGGTCTGCTTACAAACGGAAACGTATGTGGTAGGGTAGGCTGTCTGAAGTTGTACCTCCTCACTTACTTCAGGCATTCTCTGATTGGTTTAATAAATGTGTGGTCAATTAGCTGGGCAGGAAATGGATGGCAGGACTTCCTGGGAGGGGGAAAGGAACCGGAAGAAGAAAGAGAAGGAAGGCCTTTTGCCAGGAGACGTGGTAGGAGACGGACGTGTCTGTGAGCCTGGAAGGTATGGCTAACCGCGTAGCTGGCAGGGGCTGGGTAATTGGTTTAATCTAGGCAAGCTAGTTGACAGTCTGCCCAGCTAAGGCCTAAGCCTTGAAATAGTAGAAGGTCTCTGTGTGATTATTTGGGGAACTAGCTAGTTAAGGAATAAATTGCCACCGTATTAATTTCCATCATTAATTAATATGTACAGAGTAGTAGTAATCCTTAATTTATATATTACGGCCAGCAAGATGGCTCAGTGGATAAAGGTGTTTGCTGCCAAGCCTGAGGACTTGTGTTCAATCTTCAGGACCCACATGGTAGGAGAGAACTCCCTCCCTCAAGTTACCTTCTGACCTCCACGTGCACGCAATAACGCACAGATGCTTTTGTGCACACACACAGGCCCTTCCCCCTAGAAATAAACATAACTGAAAGTAATGGTAAGACAGAGGAATGGAGAGATAAACTCAACGTTTGTAAATTGCTTTTTCAGAGGACACAAGTTCTGTCCCCAGCACCCATGTCAAACAGCTCACAACCTCCTATAATTCTAGCTCCACCGAGATCTGAGATTGTTGGTCCCTAAGGGCATCTGAATTCATGTGCACATACCTACACACGCACACATACATATATGCACACATACATACATACATACATACATACACACACAGGGTTTTTTCTTTTGATTTTTCTTTTAAAAAATATTTATTTACTTTTATTTATATGAGTACACTGTAGCTGTCTTCACACACACATCAGAAGAGGGCATCAGATCCCATTACAGATGGTTGTGAGCCACCATGTGGTTGCTGGAAACTGAACTCAGGACCTCTGGAATAGCAGTCAGTGCTCTTAACCGCAGAGTCATCTCTCCAGCCCCATCTTTTGGTTTTTCAAGCCATGGCTGACCTAGAACTCTCTCTGGAGATCAGGCTGGCCTCAAACTCTCAGATCCTACTATCTTTGCCTTCTGAACTGGGATTAAACGTGTGTGCCACACGTAAAAATACTTTTTAATTTTTTTTTTTTTAAAAAAGCATGAGTTTTCTTGTTTCATTTGGACTGGGTTCCATATCCCTCAGGCTGGCCTTGAACTTGTTATAAAACTGGAGATAACCTTGAACTCTGAATCCTCCTGCCTTTACTGCTGAGATAATAAACGTACAACAGCACCATGCCCAGCTTGAACCACCGGCTTCAAAGTAGATAATGACATAGCAAGACCCAAGTGGGCAATAAATACATCTCACAGCCTAAAATTACTGGCTGACATATGGAATTATATTTATACATGTTCCATAACCTAAGGAAATGCTGAAACCAAGCCAAGGCTAAGGCATCACCCTTCACCTGCTTAGTCATGCATCAGGATAAAACCCAGCACAGCTCGTTACACGTGTACTCTAAGAACCTTCCATCCAGTCTGCAGCGAGGCACACACAAGTTGAGCCACACACCCTAGGAAGGGGCATCCTTGAGGCCTCAGTCCACACCTCCATGTCCCCAGCATAGGCCCTTTTCACTGAGCAGGGAGGCCCAGCAAGCAGCTTAGGTGAAGGAAACCTCAGGAGGAAGGAACAGAGACAAAGCCATTTCCTGCAGAACGGCAAGCTGCTGCCAGTGTGCTCAGTAGCAGATAAAAACGATGGCCCGCTTAGCTGTAACGTGTTTGTTAAATTACACAGAAGCATAAGGAATGAGAGTATTCTATAGATGAAAGCAAATTGAGAGTCTTCCAAGCTAATTACAACCCGGAGAAATCTCATATGCTTATCAATGGACTGCCAAAATGGCTGGCGGCTGGTTATTATCTAATAAAGAAAGCATGGATGTTATCATATTTTGGGGGCAGCAGACTGGTAAAGATGGACCGATTCGGAGATTAGCATGGGCCCTAGGCAGGAAGGACATTGAAATTTGCAAAGTGTTCCACGTTTCTAGATAGAGTCTGTGCTGAGAGATACTGGAAGCTAAAGGGGCTGAGCATATTCAGAGGCCTAAATTGTTCCTTGTTTAACAAGTAAATTTGGAAGAAATTTACTGTATGAAAAACTGTGAAATGGTACAACTTGCATTTTGTATACAAAGGTTGTTTTCCTATTGCACTGGTCCCTGGATGTCCATTTTAGCATTTGTAATAGCAAAACAAGGGTATTGCCCTAAATATCAATCAGCACATATATTAATAAAGGATATTTACATCACTAAACAAGTAGCCATTAAAGCTTTGAGCTGGATGTTTATGTATACATACATATACACACACCCCACATTCCAAGCCAGAGGAAGTCCAAGATACAGTAATGAGTAAAAAAAAAAAAAAAGACTTGGTATTTAACGTGTTAAAAATTCAAGAGCAAATATATATATATATGTAATTGGAAGCCTCAGAGCCTGGCATTGTGGGGCATGCCTGTAATTTTAGCACCTGGGAGAGAAAGGAAGATAAGACACTCAAGCCTCAACTACATAGCAAGTTCAGGGCTAGACTGGGCTGCGTACGACCCTGTCTCAGACAGCTGAGATGAGTGTAATGTTATACACCTTTAATTCTAGCACTCAGAAAGCAGAGCTCTGTGAGTTTGAGGACAGCCTGGTCTACAGGGAAAGTTCAGAAGTACGGTAGGGAGACACACACACACACACACTAGAAATAGGAAAGAGAAGGGGAGTAGGGGGAGAAACAAAGTACCAAGTGGGAAAGGACACTTGTCTCTCCTTGTAGAGGTATTTGCCTGCTGACAATGAATTATCCTATAATTTGTAACTTTTCTTTCTTCTTTTTTTTTTTAGTTTTTCGAGACAGGGTTTCTCTGTATAGCCCGGGCTGTCCTGGAACTCACTCTGTAGACCAGGCTGGCCTCGAACTCAGAAATCTGCCTTTCTCTGCCTCCCAAGTGCTGGGATTAAAGGTGTGCACCACCACCGCCCAGCAATTTGTAACTTTTCTAATTGCAAGTCAACTCACCCCAAGTTAATCACCAAAAGGAAAACAAAGATCTATCATGGAGAACCAAGTGCTGAGTCTGTGTCATTTGTTCAGGTTCCTTGGAATCAGAAAACACATTCCTTTGCTCCTTAAAAAGATAATGTCACAGCTACAACAATAGCTGGGAATAGAACCTAGAATACTTGAACACAGAGTGTGTGGTGGTTTTAATAGGTTTGGCCCCCATAGACTCATATGTTTGAATGCTTGGCCCACAGGGAATGATGCTATTTAAGAGGTATATCCTTGTTGGAAAAAGTCTGTCCTTGTTGGAGGAAGTGTGTCACTGTGGGGGTGGGCTTTGAGGACTTATATGCTCAAGCTCTGCCTATTGTGGAAGAGACAGCCTTTCATGGCTGCCTTTGGATAAAGATATAGAACTCTTGACTCCTTTTCCAGCACTGTGTCTGCCTGGATGCTGCTATACTTTCTGCTAGGATGATAATGAACTGAAACTCTGAAACTGTAGCCAGCCTCAGTTAAATGTTGTCACTTATAGGAGTTGTTTCGGTCATGGTATCTCTTCACAGCAATGGAAACCCTACCTAAAACAGAGTGTCTGCCTGACAGGAGGGTCAGGGTAGGACTTGGGAAGCTACCAAGGCAGCATGGGTGAGGTCTGCAGCTAACTACTGAAATTTTTATTCAAGAAATGATAGAGAAGGATAAGGTATGTTTTTCTGTTGTTTATTTTTGAGACAGGATCTCTTGTAGCCCAGGCTGGCCCAGAATTCATAGTGTAGCTAAGGATAACCTTGAACTCTTCTACCTCCCTTATAGATGTGAACCACCATACAGAGTCTGTGAGGTACTGAGGATGAAAGTCAGACACTTGATGAATGCTAGGCAAATCAATTCAGCTCCAAGATGAGGTATATCTTAACAAAGAAGGCTTTTGCTTTGATTTTGTACCCTGTACTCAGGTTAACCTAGCTAGAACTCACTAGATAGCACAGGCTGACCTAAAATTCAAGATCTTGCTGCCTCTACCTTTGAGTGCTGGGATTCCAGGCATGTGCTACTATGCCTAGCTTGAAGGAGGTTTGGAGCAGGTTATTCCCACCTTTGTCACTGGGTCACGTCCTGCTAACTGTAGTACCATTACTGCAGAGAGCGTAACCCAGCACACCTCAGACATTCAACTACCAGGCTTCCCAGAAGCCTCTCTCTGCTCATAATCATGATGTGCTGACTCTCTGATAACAATAAGCTACTCTTGGCTTCTCCTACATTGCAAGTCTACACATAGCTACAACAGACACAAGCAAGGAGCTCAAAAACAGAATGTGAAATAAAGCCATGAAACCTTGTAATTTCTTTTTCTTAATTTTGGTTTTTTGAGATGGCTTTTCTGTTGTAGCCCTAGCTGTCCTGGAAACTCATTCTATAGACCAGGTTGGTCTTGAACTCACAGAGATCCACCTGCCTCTGCCTCCTGGGTGCTAGGATTAAAAGTATGTGCTACCACCACCCAGCTGAGCCATGAAACATTTAAGGACTCTTTTGTGATACATTTTCCTCACTGAAGACTTTAAAACACCAAAGAGAAGATGAATACAAATTCTATTATGTCCATCTACCAAAGAGAAATAATGTCTATAATGACTTTCCTTTCAGGATGTGTACACACACACACACACACACCGCCAATATGAATATGATTAACTTTGTTGCTGCTCTTTATTATCACCTATAATTCCAGCCTAAACAGGCTGAGGTAGGAAGGATGCAGGTTCCAATTAAGAGAAGGCTACACTATTAGACTTTATCTCATTAAACAACATGCCAGGCTTGTGTTAATTTTAGTATAAAAGATGAAAGCAGCAGGAATCTCATTGAGTTTGAGGGCTGCCTGACCTACATAAAGACCTTGTCTCAAAATATAAAAAGGAGCTGGAGATGGCTCAGTGTTTACATTAGCTGCTCTTCCAGAGGACCTGAGTTTGATTCCCAGCTTACAGCCATGAGTAACTCTTGTCTCAGGGTATCTGGGGCCCTCTTCTGGCCCATGGGTACCATGCATGCATATGGTGCACACAGCTACACACCAGCAAAACCCTCATACATATTATATTTGCTAGGCCCAGGGAGTGGCACGATTTGGAGGTGTGGCCTTGTTGGAGCAGGGTGTCACTGTGGGCATGAGCTTTAAGACCCTCATCCTAGCTGCCTGGAAGCAAGAATTCTGCTAGCAGTCTTCAGATGAAGATATAGAACTCTCAGCTCCTCCTGTGCCATGCCTCCCTGGATGCTGCCATGCTCTCACCTTGATGATAATGGACTGAACCTCTGAACCTGTAAGCTGGCCCCAATTAAATGTTGTCCTTATAAGAGTTGCCTTAGTCATGATGTCTCTTCACAGCAGTAAAACTCTAAGACAAACATAAAGATAAATAAACCTCCCACACACAAAAAAAAAAGAAGAAAGAAAGAAGGAAAGGAAGGAAGAGAGATAGAAAGAAAGAGAGAAAGAGAGAGAGAAAGAAAGAAAAGGATGTAAAGTCCTATTAAAAATATAGCATGCCAGAAAAAAAAAGGTTAAATAAGAGTCATGTGTGTGTCTGTGTGGGGGGGTGTTTAGTCAATTTACTGAAACAAAAGCTCATGTACTCCACATGGGCTTCCAGCTCCTGAGCCTCCTCTTTCATCTGCTAAGTGCTGGGATTCTGGTCAGCGTTGTGCAGGCTTTACACGAGATGAGAAACAAGCATTGCTTACTAAAGCAGTCTAGCCTGAGCCTCATTTGTAAGTGACAACCATTTCTTTCAGCCCCATCCATCAACTGTTCCACATTTCCCTCTGTTGTATCTGGAGGTCAGTAGTAAAGGACCTACCTTAATTGTGTGTGTGTGTGTGTGTGTGTGTGTGTGTGTGTGTGTGTGTACACGCGAGCGTGCATGGGTAATGGCAAGGTCAGAGAACAATTACTAAACAGTGGTCCTCTCCTTCGACCCTGGAGGGTTTCGGACTGAACTCAGGTCAATGTCAGGTTTGGTGACAGGTGCCTTTTCTAGTTGAGCTATCTCCTAGGCCCAGGCCCCAGCTACCTTTAAGCTGATGCTGCAGTCACTGAAAGATGAACCCAGAACTAGGGGAACTGCACCCCTCTAGGGCTAGAGTAACTGCCTCCCTTACACGGGGTGGGGCTGGCTAAGCAGAGAGTTTAATGAGTCGTGCTTTCTTGGTTCCACTAAAGCCCTAAGCGCAACTGTAAGCATGCACTCGAATGTTAGCAACAATGACTTAATTGCTTACAAGCACGAGGCAAACTCTTAGAGAAAGAATTGTAAAACTTTAACTTATTCCTGGATCCAACAAGACACAGCAACAATGATAATTCGCACCAGCACCGTGAGCTATAGAATTCCCTCAGAGGTTTGTGGAGAAGACTCCACGGATAATGTGCTTGCTGTGTAATATGAAGACCTACAGTGGGTTTAGCCTAATGCTGTTTGCATTCTAATGTTAATTTGGGCCCCCCCAAAACTGTTTGTAGGAGAGAGTCCACACGTGAGACACTGAGAGACCCAGCCCCCAGTTAATTCTGATCGGTAAATAAAGATGTCAGCAGCCAACAGCTGGGAGAAGAGACACAGGCAGGGTTTAGGTTTCCTGGGCTTGGGACCTCGAGAAAAGAAGCAGAAGGGGGAGAGATTCAATGGCTTAGAAGAGTGTGCTGGAGAGAGACAAGAGCTGGGAGTGATGGCGGAGGCAAGAGGGTCCCTGACCATTGCTGGCCAGCTAGTGTAGCCGCTCTGTGAGCTCCAGATTCAGGAAGAGACTCTCAAAAATAAAATGAAGCGGTCAATAACATGGCTCAGCAGCTGAAGGGGATTGCAGTAAAGATTGACAACCTGAAGACTGACCCTAAATCCACATGGTGGAGAGAACCAACTCCCACATGGTTTTTCTGCCCTCAACATATACACCATGAAGCACACACGATAAAAAGATAAATGTAAAAAACCATTTGAAAAAACAAAACCCAAAGTAAAGAGCAATTAAGGGCCGGGCGGTGGTGGCGCACGCCTTTAATCCCAGCACTTGGGAGGCAGAGGCAGGCGGATTTCTGAGTTCGAGAGTTCGAGGCTAGCCTGGTCTACAGAGTGAGTTCCAGGACAGCCAGGACTACACAGAGAAACCCTGTCTCGAAAAACCAAACCAAACCAAAAAAAAAAAAAAAAAAAGAGCAATTAAGGATACCCACTATCAACGCACACACATGGATGGGTACCCACTCGAGAGAGCGTGCACACACACATAAACACACACACAGGCACATGAAAACACAACCCTTGTCACACACAAAAACTAATTCTTGTAGTTTTACTATTATATAGATAACTTTCACTCAAGTTTTGGGTTTGTTTGCTTTTTTTTTTTTTTTTCTTGTAAAACAGGGTTTCACTGTGCAGCCCAGTATCACCAGTTTTGGTTTTCAAAGATCAGTTTTTCAGCAGGTCTGTCGCCATGATTTCCTTTTCCATGTGCATGGTGTGTATATGTGTGTTTGCATACATGTACATGTGTGTTGAGGCTAGCGGTTGATGTAAGGAATGATGCCCTGGAACTCATTCTTGTAGACCAGGCTGGCTTCAAACTCAGAGATCTCCCTGCCTCTGCTCCCGAGTGTTGGGATTAAAAGCCAAAAAGCTTTTTTTTAAATTTGCATATGTGTGAGTGCATCATACCTATCCCTAAGTGCAGCCCCCTACAGAGGGCAAAAGAGACATCAGAACTCAGGAAGCTGGAAGTGCAGGCAGTTATGAGTCACAACATATGGCTGTTGAGAATGTAAGCCAGGTACTCTGAAAGAGCAGCAAGGGCTCTTAATCACTGAACCATCTTTCCAGCCCCATCTCTCAAAGGGAGGCGGGAGGGGGCGGGGAGGATCTAAGACCTTGGAAAGATTTGAATAAGTAGCATTTATTGTTGTGTATTGGAAATTATATTTCAAGTTCTCTGTGCTCAACACTACCAAAATCATGCTTACACATAAAATTTCACTCTGGCCAATTTATTAATCAAGAACTATTACCAGGTGTCCCCGGTGTGGTGTCACCAATTAATAATTATTCTCACTCTAATGTTTACTTACAGCAGCAGACTCCCTTCACACACAAATGCTAAACAATTGAAACCAGTCAAAATGAGCAGATAATAACAAAAAAATTTTCAGGACAACGAGGAACTCTATTAATTTAATCTACACAAAGCCATTTAAAAAAAATTAAAACCAGCCTTTCTGCAACCCACACCGGAGAGGAATATATACAACCTGGACTCATCCATCTTCAGAAAGAAATGATCTTCAGAAAGAAACGTTGCACATGCGGTGGTCCCGGCCCAGAACAGATGGAAAGAGAATAAACCTGTAAGTTCTTCTGCCTTGCCAGCATGCCACTGAGTAAGATTTCTTGGATTTAATGTTCAAATTCCCAACTCAATATAATATGTAAAAAATATTCTGATTTAAAAAAAAAACTTAAAATTTTCATATCTGTTGGGGGAAGGGGGCGTGCATGTGGAGGTCTCAGGACAACTTGTAGAATTGGAATTCCTTTTCTCCTTCCACTGAGTAGGTTTCAGGGAGAGGAGGAAAGTTGTAAGGTTTGCTGAACCCTCTAACCAATGCCCAAGTGACTCTTTAACAATTCCAAAGTACTCCATTTCAGCAGGTATGTGCCTGCGTTTTCCTTTTCCACATGTTTATGTCTGCATATTCACACATAGGCATGCCCTAGAGGTTGACGGTAGATATTTTCCTCAGGTGCTTTCCATTCCTTAATGAGGCTGTGCCTCTCAACGAACCTGGATACAAGATATGAAAGAGCGCTAGATGGTTGTGGTGCACGCCTTTAATCCCAGCCCTCGAGAGTCAGAGACAGGTAGATCTTTGAATTTGAGTCCAGCCTGGTCTACAGAGCCTGCTCCAGGATGGCTAAGGCTAAACAGAGAAACCCTGTCTCCAAAAAAAAAAAAAAAAAAAATTGCAGTCGTTATAATTCCCGAGGTATAGTTATTTTTCTTCTCTAGTAATCAAACTATAAAGCTTTCGGTGATCAGGCAAAAATAAATCAGGGTCCTTCTCAAGCTCTGGCTTTTTATCTGAAGCTGAAATAAAACAGCTGGTCAGCTCCCAGCAAAGGGATCGGAAAGCCTTGGAGATTTTCCTTCTTCATGACCATAAAAAGCAACAAGCGGGTGACATTTCCCTGCACTTGAGTTTGCCAGCGGAGGAATTTGCAGCCCCATTCAAGCAGGCTGTCTGACCCTTCCCTGCTCTTCCTTCAAGTTCACACACAGGCACAAATCTAGTATTCACTCTGCGGGATCGGGCAAAGGCTTGAGGAACATAGTAATTTACAGCTTTTAAACTCTACAGTAGTCCAATTGTCTCCAGCCCTAGAAAACGGGGTGAGGGAGAGTGCGAAGGCTTAATGCGGGGCTAAAGCCCGGACAATTGGCTGGGCTTGAAATTAAACCTGTAAACAGTTATTATTGCAGTCAGAAAGTCGAATGAAACCTGAAGCAAGTTATCTGGATTCTTTGAACAATAAGGTTAACCCAAAGGGTTCTGCATACCGAATTTCCTAAACCAGCCCTATTGTTGCCTTTATTCTGAATTATCTCTTATGTGCCTCGCCCAGTTGACTATCTCCACATCTGGCTGCAATTAAATAAGATAAGATTTTTTAAAAGGCTGGGCAGGGTGGCTCCTGGCCTGTAACCTGAGCGCTTGGGAGGCTGAAGCAGGAGGATCAAGAACTCCTATCCAGCAGGGAGAGGCTGTCTCAAAACAGGCATAGGATAGAGGTTTGACTTCTCGGTACCACAAAAAAAATAAACTTAACCCAATACTTAAATAAAACCATGTTGGAGGGGCGAGATGGCTGAGCGGTTAAAGCGCTTGCCAAGCAAGCTTGGCAGTCAGAATTCAATCCCTAGAGGCCACGCGAAGTCAAAAGGAAAGAACAGACTTTAGTAGGTCTCAAAGAAACCTGGGAGGAAATGCTGGGGTCCCTTTTAACATATCAGAGCAGATCCTGGCCAGTACTTCCAGCCCTCAGCGCCTGTGGCTCCTCCCACTCTTCCCAGCATCACTCACGGCCTGTGGCTCCTCCCACTCTTCCCAGCGTTCCTCAACCCGCTTCTTTCCCTAAATTTCTCCCTCCCAGGGGCTGGGCTTCCTCTTCCTTTCCTCCCATCTTTTGTTTACACTATAACCTCTGCCACTTTGGACACAGGGCCTCTTGGTCTCCTGGTCCCCTTGCCTGCTTTTTCTTTTTTCTCTTTTCTTTCTCTCTGTCTCTCTGTCTCTGTCTCTCTGTCTCTCTTTCTGTCTCTGTCTCTCTCTCTCTGTCTCTCTCTGTCTCTCTCTTCTCTCTCTCTGTCTCTCTGTCTCCCTGTCTCCCTCTCTCCC
>NW_021604601.1:3685387-3696601 GCF_004785775.1 Grammomys surdaster | reverse complement strand
CTCCCTCCCTCCCTCCCTCCCTCTCTCTCTCTCTCTCTCTCTCTCTCTCTCTCTCTCTCTCTCTCTCTCTGACTGAGGGCTGCTTGGTCTTATCTGCAATAAACCTCCTCAGCCCATCCCTAAGAGCAGTCAAATCCTCAGCTTTTGACTTAGGCGCCACACAGTTGCCCTCTGACTCCAGCATGCAATGTGGCACTAGGGCACCCCCACTTAGATAGGGTCTCACTGTGTAGCTTTGGCTTTGTAGACAAAGTTGGCCTCAACCTGGAAGATCTTCCCACCTCTGCCTCCCCAAGGGTTGGAATTAAAGATTTACACCACAGTGTCTGGCAATAAACAAGAATTTAAATGCAGTAATATATATATGGGGAAAAATCTCGCAGCCCATGCTAGCTAGCCTCATAACTTGTCATCCTCCTGCCTCAGACTCTTTGGTGATCGAATTATAGGTATGTATCAGAGGAAAACTTACTTTTACAATGACATGAAACCCACCCTCCTCTCCTCCCACTTCAAAATTATTTCAGTTCTAGCTGTGAGTGGGCATGGTGGAGTCTGTAATCCCAGCCCCGGAAGGGGTGAAGCAAGACTGAATATTGAGTCCAGTATGAGCTACCCTCAGAGCTCACCCAAATCAAACAGTTTTATTACATGTGTGTGTGAGCATGTATGTGCTGCAGAATTCCTCTAGAGGCCAGAGGATAAACTGTGGGAGTTACTTCTCTCCCTTCTCCCTATGGGTCCTTAAGAAGACTGAAATCATGTCACCAGGCTGAGCATTTTCCCCTTTTGAAAACCTTGAGGTTTTTCAATAAAGAGTATAGGTGTGGAAAAAAACCAACCAACCTGGGTTTTATCCCATTACACACACACACACACACACAAGCACGCACGCACACTTCACTTTTATACACCATCTTGTGTTGGCCCAAGAATCGGAGATGTAATTGAAGACGACCTTGAACTTCTGATTCTGCCTGAACCTCTAGGCACTGTTATTACAGGCGTGTACCACCACACTTTTCTTGAGGACTGAACCCAGGGCTTCACACGTATTAGGGAAGTATTCTATCCACTCAGCTACATCCTTCACTCCTAAACCAACTTTTCCTGGACTACTGCTCACTGAAGGTTCCCTCGGGCTGGCTCTTTCTGACTTCTTGAGCCAGCTGTTCCTCTCAGAGGCCACCGTTGTTCCAATGCAGCATTCTGTCCACTTTCTGCAGGACACCGTTTCTGGTCCTCTGCATGGTCCCTCTCATCACTGGCTATGTTATGCTATGTGTAAGCCTTTAGGGTGTAGCACTAATGTACAATTCTGGGCAAAGTCCTCCATAGACTTCAGGTGCCGTGGTCATCTGTAATTCTACCAGGACTCAGGTTGAGTCCCCCTGAATGTGTATGTTTTCATACAGGATCTCACGTAGCCCAAGATAACTTCTTTAAAAAAAAAAAAAAACTATTTTACATATGTGAGTATACTGTTGCTGTCTTCAGACACACCTGAAGAGGGCACCGGATCCCATTACAGATGGTTGTGAGCCACCATGTGGCTACTGGGAATTGAACTCAGGACCTCTGGAAGAGCAGATTGTGCTCTTAACCACTGAGCCATCTCTCCAGCCCAATAGCTTCTTATACTATACAGAATAAGTTGTCCCAAGTGCTGAGACAATAGGAGTTTGCTACAGATTAAACCCAGGGCCATGTGTGATGGGCAAGTATTGTAACAACTGAACTCTATTCCCAGAGCCCCAGATACCCGATTCTTTTAAAGCCTTTTCTTGCTAAGAGTGCTTGACTCCTCCCCTGCTCCTCTCTTCTTGCCTATGACTCTTATTACTTTATTTTAATGTGTGTTTCTCATCTATGAGAGTGTATGTCACCTGTGTGTGGGTTCCCAAAGAGACCAGCAGGGATGCAATGTGGATACTGAGAACCAAACTCAGGTTCTCTGAAAGAGTAGGAAGGTTCCTGCCTATCAGTCTTCAAAATAAAATCTATTTCAGGATCTCACAGTTACATGTGTGTGTGTGTGTGTATGTGTGTGTGTGTGTGTGTGTGTGTGTGTGTGTGTAAAGTCAACCCCATATGATTTTTCTTTTCTTGCAGATGCAAGCTTTAACAATGAATCTGAAACTTTGACTCCAGCTCTCCAGAGAAGTTCATCCTGCTGCCTAATTTGCTTAAGACGGAAGCATTCTGGGAAAGGAATCAGCTGGGTTCCAGGCCTCAGAGAGACTGCCTGAGAAGCTTTCTCTGGCCAATGTAATACTTTAAACCATGACCTACTTCCCTGAATACTGAAGCATTCCTTGCATTCCTCCATGTCATAAGGGACTAGACTTGAAATCTGTCACTGTTACGAGAGTCCAGATAGCACTGTTGGGTCTCAGTCTGTCACCACAAAATCTCCACATAGAACAGCAGTTAAAAAAAAAAAATCTTTTAAACATTCTAAAGACCCCAGTTTCTACTAAAAGAAGTACTGGCTTTCATGTTGATGAAAGCAAACAAGTTTAGTTTATTATAAACAAAAGACTTCCTTAAGACTACTGAATTTCGTTCAAGTAAATTTTAGTCCTTAAGGTTTTGCAATAAAGAGTGTGTGTGCACAAAACTCAACCAACCTGGATTTTATTCCCATTACAGCCCAGTATTTTCTGCTTCACTTTTATATACCATCTTGTGCCAAGACTGGGAGAAACTGATAACAAGCAAGGATTTGACAACATTTATAACATTCCCTACTGTGTGAGTGACTTATTTCATACAAAAAAACAGAGCAGAGAGATTACGAATCTCCGTTTAAATGTTCACAGTTACAATACAGAAGTCGGAGCTCAACTCTAAATACTGATTTGCTTGTACATGCTATTTCTGAAGCAATTTAAAAAACCCTTCCTAACCCAGGTGGTGGTGGTCCACACCTTTAGTCCCAGCACTCAGGAGGCAGAGGCAGGAGGAGCTCTGTGAATCTGAAGGACAGCTTGGCCTACAAAGCAAGTTCCAGGACAGCCAAGACTACACAAAGACACCCTATCTCAAAAAAAAAAAAAATAAGCAAAACAAAAAACAAACAAACAAACAAACAGAAATTGATCACAGAAAGTACCCGCCTATAGTATTCCCATCATTTGAGAGACTGAGCCAGGAAAACTGCCTTGAGTTCAGGCCCTGCCTGGGCTATCCAGTGAACGCTGCTTCAAAAATTGAAACAAACAAAAGGTGGCCAGTTCTTAGTGATCTGGAGACCATCTCCTTCCACCTCTCCTGTCATTTACACTGCGATGATGAACCAATTATAAATTCAGGGTGAGCCAACACAGTGTCAAACTGTCTGCAGAATTCAGCACTCATGCCCCAAGGAAGAATAATTGTAAACAAAAGCTTCTAAAATAGGTATTCTCCTAAAAGTCTGTTAGGACTTAGTTTAATTTAAATGATAGCTAAGACCCAAACGTGAAATCTAGCAATCGTTAAAGCAAACAACAAGGGTACATACTTCTAAACCCTGGAATCAGGAAGCTAAGGCAGGAGGATCAAAAACCTGCCTTAAAAAAAAATCAATTAAACCAGGAATGGTTGCCCATGCCTCTAACCTCAGCACTTAGGAGGCAGAGACAAGCAGATCTCTGTGAGTTCAAAGCCAGTCTGGTCTACATAAGGAGTTCTAGGAGAGCCAGAACTATATAGCAAGACCTTGTCTTAAAGAGAGAGAAAAAGGGTGCTGGAGAGGTGGCTTAGCGGTTAAGAGCATTGACTGCTCTTCCAGAGGTCCTGAGTTCAATTCCCAGCAACCACATGGTGGCTCACAACCAACTGTAATGGGCCCCATGCCCTCTTCTAATGTGTGTCTGAAGGCAGTTGGAGTATACTCAAATAAATAAGAAATAAATCTTGAGAGAGAGAGAGAGAGAGAGAGAGAGAGAGAGAGAGAGAGAGAGAGAGAAAAGGAAAAAAATAATAAATTTTTAAAAGTTAAGAACCACAAACAAACACCACCACTGCTTACTGCATAACAACATACCATTCATGAAGAAAACTACCAAGACACAACAAAGCATCTGTACTTGTGTGTGCATGTAAGTGTGTGCTCGTGTATGTGTGTGAGGTACAGGTGCAAATGTGTGAATGGAGATCAGGTCTTCCTCAATGGGTCATTTTTTAAAAAACTGTATTACGTGTATTTTTTGTGTTTACAAGAGCGTGCACACTCGTCCACCCATGGCATGGGGCACGTGTCGAGGTCAAAGGACAACTTGAAGGAGTAAGTTGTCTCCTGCTACCCTGTGGGTTTGGAGGACTCAGGCCAGACTTGACTGCAAGTACCTTAACATATCAAGCAATCTTGCTGCCCTGAACTTCAAACTCACAGAGATCTCTGCTTCTGCCGAGATTAAAGGCACTTGCCACCACGCCTATCCCCAATTTAAGTTTTCAACCTATAGACTTTCATAAAACCCACAACTTACCAAGTTGGCTGGACTGGCTGGCTAACCAGCAAGCCCCAAGGACCAAGCCTCTAACTTTTGTAACCCTGTGATGGAATTATGGGTACATACCAGGCTTTTTCACTTGGATGTTCAGGACATGACTCAGACCATCATGCTTGTATGAGAAGCATATTACTGACTAAGCCATCTACCTGATCCTCCTTCTTTCCACATCCTTCCCCTTAGGAGGCAGGTTTACTATGTAGCCCAGGCTAGCCTTGAAGTTGCTTTCCTGCTTCAGCCCTGCTGGGATTTACAGTTTGTGCCATCATGTGTGGGTCAAAGTGCACTTTTAAGTGAGGATTGCCAGTATCAAGGAGTATTTAGCCAGTATGATGGCACATACCTCTAATCCTAATACTTAAAAGGCTGAATCAGGAAGATTGTTATATGCTAAGGGCAGCCTGGGCTACATAGTAAGTTCCAGGGTAGCTTGCAGTACAGAATGAAACTGTGCTTAAAATTAAAAAAGAAAAAAGAAAAGGAAAAAGAAAAGGAAAAAGAAAAGGTGACTGAGCTACAGGATGGCTTTAATGAAAAGCAATTGCAAAGTGAGTCTGAGCTATGTCTCTGCAACCTACATTAAAAAACTTAATCACGTCTGTGACCCCAACACACCCTGTGAGGTGGGAGGCAGAGACAGGAGAGAATTGCCTGGAAGCTCCAGGGCCAGCTGGTCTGGAGGACAGCACAACAGAGACAAGGCAAACTCTCAAACATGGTGGAAGGAGAGAAACAACTACTCACCGTTGTCCTCTGAGCACATGTAAGGCATAGCACACACACACACACACACATACACACACACAAATAATAGTATTAGTAGTAATAGTATTAGTCAAAATAATAATAATTAGTACTTTTCTTTCAAGACAGGGCTTCTCTATGACCTGACTGTCCTGGAACTCACTCTGCAGACCAGACTGGCCTCAAACTCACAGAGATCCGCCTGCCCCTGCCTCCTGAGTGCTGGAATTAAAGACATGTGCCACCACATCTGGTTCATCAGGACATTTTAAAAAGAATAATGGATTGACTGTGGTGACAACCAGAACGCAGAGCCTGCACTAGATCCAACCGATAAGCAACTACACTCTCAGACACACAGCTGAGGGCAAACCTCCAACCATCGTGTCCTCGGCACAAGCCCAAAAGCGGACCCCGAACATGGACACTACACTATAACAACAATTTTGGAATTTGAGTTTCTTTAAAAATGGAGAAATGGTATAAGAATGTCTTTTGTTTTAATCCCAGGTGTGGGGTACAGGGCTGCTTCAGGCTGTCCGCAGCAGCCGGCTATGATTGCCTTGCGCTCTAGTAGAGGTTTTGCCAGCTGCTGATAGTTTCTGCGATTGTGTGACGTTTGGAATTCTGGGAATTTTTTCAGAGGGTATATAAATGCTAGAGCCCTGTTAGACAGTATTGGTTGGTTGAGGAGGGTTGGTTGTGGTTTGTCAGTAGTTATGCTCAAAGAAGAAACAAGACAAAGAAGTTAGATTTAAGGATCTTTCTCTCTCCCCCCTCTATCCTTTCTTTCCTATCTCATCATAGGGGGTGAAACCAGGAGGGATTTAAAAAACAAAAATGGGAAAAAGAAGAACCCGCAAAGTAGCAAAGACCGGTACAAGCAAGGAAGAAACAAGAAAAAAATTAGACTCGAGGTCCTCTATCTCTTTCCCCCATTATCCTTTCTTTCCTATGTAGTGAGGGGGGGAATAAAAGGTAGGCTGAAGAACCCACAAGATAACAAAGACCAGCAACATTACCCAAAAGAGAGCCATCCCTAAGACCTCTCTCCTGCCTGCAAACAGAAGGGGTGTGGTCAACCCTCGGGGACCTTGTTTCCTAACGGAGAAGACTGGCTGAGGTAAGTGCTGTTCTGGCAGCTGCCCAGCTCGCTGCCTTTCGTTTTATCTACTTCCGTGCTCTTCCCCTCCTTCAGGTTCTACAACATCATCATCCCCTTCTATTGATGACCTCCGTGGCACACCACACCCAGTCTGTGCTCTCCGGAACAAAAGCACTACTGAAGATGTATAGCTAAGTAGGAGATGCCTCGGCCATTCCTGAAGCCTCCACTTACATATTTATATATGTGTGACAGGCGCTGGCCACATAGCCTCAGCTGGCCTCAAGCTCAATGAAGGGTGCCTACTCCTGTAAACCCTTGAGTCCCAAATTATTGCTTACAAGTGGTATCCTAGCTTCACTTTCTGTGGCTTTGACAAAATACAGAAAGGAGCGCAGCAGAGAACGGATTATTTGATCTCCGTTCCAGGTTACAGTCCATCACTGAGGAGCAGTTACGGCAGCGGGAGCTTGAAGTAACCACATCCACAGTCAAGAATAAAGAGAAATGACTGCAAACATAATTACAGCTCAGGTAGTTCTATTCTTAGACTTCGGGGCTTCAATCCAGGGAATGGTACCAGTCACCCTCAAGCTGGCTGTCTCCCCATCGATCGAGACAATCTGCTAGATATGCCCATAAGCCAACCTGCTCTAGATAATCCTTCACTGACACTTTTTCTGGCTGATTTTAGGTTGTATCAAGTTAACAGTTAAAAATGTCTCCCTTCAGTGGGGCAGCTGGCCTCTAATCCCAGCACACGGGAAGCAGAGGCAGGCAGGTCTACAGAAGGAGTTCTGTGTAGTCAAAGCTGCCTTGAAAAACAAACAAGCAAAAAAGTCTCCCTTCTAAGGATGCTAAGTGACTCCCCCGTCTATGGATCCTTCAGGTGAAGCCACTCATGCGTCATGTGCTCAGATACGAGGGAGGCAGAGCCAGAGGCATCACTTGAACCTGAGTTCAAGCGGCACCCTGGAAAACACAGGCAGCGTTCTGTTTCGGTTTTGAGAGCGGGTTTCACCTAACTTGGTCTGTAACCTAATCTGACTAGCAAATCAGTGTTCTCCTTTTTCTCCAGCACTGGGATTAGCAGGCATGTGCTCTACTTGTAATGTTTTACTTTGGAGAATTGGTTGCTTTCTGTTGCTGTCTTAGCTTTTAGGTCTTTATTATTAACAGGGAAAGGGATATGTGATGTTTTTGTGTTAAGTCTGGGCACACAGATACCACGGCGTGTGTATGGAGGTCAAAGAACAACTTTTAGAAGACTATTCTCTCCTTCCTTTGTGGGTTCTGAGGATCAAACTTAAGTCATCAGGCTTGGGTGGCAAGTGCCTTTACCTGCTAAGCCATCTTGCTGGTCCCCTCTGCTGTTCCTGTCTGCTCCATGCCAAGCCTGTATCCTGCTCAAATTTCACTGACCTGGCAGAGATCTGAGCCAACAGTATCCTTTGAAAATGTTCACTAGCTGTTTCCCTTCACAGCCTCACTACCCACCTGTCTCCGGCCCACACCGTCCCCTAGATGGCCTTCTCAGGATGGAAGGCAGAGATCTTCTACATCTGTGTTCTGTTCGGTGTCAGAAGCTTTCTGTTCATCTTTAAAGCTCGCCACCTTCAGTGCAGCTCTTATGCCATTGGGTGAACTGAGACTTTACCATCCCTTTTCGGTTATCCCGTTAAACACATCCATCCCCCTATACGTCTCATCCCTTCCAGCCTCCCAGCGAATGGCCTTGGATGTGATTAGAATCCTTTTCCAAAATATTCATTGCTTTTTCAAAATAGTTATCTAGAAAATTCTCTTCATGGATCTGGACCAACTGATGGCAAGTCTCCCACCTTCTCTCGTACTTACCTAAATCTGTCGGTGAACACTGCATCTCAAGAGGCCTTCCCAGCCCCAGGTTGATGAGCAATGCCCTCACCATGCCTAAACCAGTATCCTTTGAACACTCCATGCTTAAGAATTACCTGTTTGATCTCCTTGTGATACTGGAGACCCACCCCAGGGCCTGGTGCACGGTTAGACAAACACTGTTTGTTGCTGGGCTCTCCAAGCTTAGGAAATACAGACACGATTTCCTTTCCCCTTAGAAACAGGGCCTCTCTGTGTTAGCCCAAGTTGGCTTTAGTCTCTCGAAGGATCCCTTGCACTGAGCCTAAAGTGCTGTGCAGCCGTGCCCACATCACATTTAGCTATCTGTAATATATAATGGTATCATATGCTAGGACAACAGATGAAGTTTAGAAAGGAATCTCTGCTTCCTTTTTCTACTCACGTAGCCACGCCCTCAACACTCAGCCTTGAGACGCCAAGAAGATAACATAAGCTATGAAAGAGGAAAATATTTTAGACCTTACCATTTGGTGCTATAATTGGCCAGATGTTTTTAATTTATTGTACAAATATAGAGGAGAGTTGTCTAATTTTTTTTTTAAATTGAAACAGACATATGCATATGTAGAAAAAGATTCAACAAGAGAGACTACGTGACCCATGGCACTAGAGTAATAGGAGACATATATGGACAATAAAATCAGATTTCTCCTCTTAGGCATGAAAATAAACCTTTCTTATGGATTAGGATCTAAGTGGGATTGGAGGCTGGGGGGTGGGAGGAACACCTTTAATCTCAGCACTCTCAAGAGGCAGAGGCAGAGACCGTGGACCTCTGAGCCTGGACTATAGAGCAAGTTCCAGGGTAGCCAGAGCTAGAGAGAACCCCTATCTGGGGGGTGGGGAGGGCTGGGGTTGGGGATGGGGAATCTAAATGGGATATGGCAGAGCCCTGTGCTTACCTGTGAGAAGGATGAGGCACTGGGTTCAATCTGCAGCGTATAACTATAACCCTGGGTCTCAGGAGGCCGAGGCAAACCACAGCTACATACATAGCAAAGCTGTGTCTCAAAGCAAAACAAATGAACCCCTGGGACTTTGTGTGTGGTAGGTACTCTTCTTCTGCCCCGGAACCTTCACCAGACATAGTTTGTGGACACCAACAACTGGCATGGCTTGTGTGCACCAGCCTCTGCCCAGCATGGCCCAGCCAGAGCAGCCTCCACTCCCACAGCATGCTAAGTAGGAGGATAGTTCCCTTTATTTTCTTCTCCAGATCTGTGAGAGGGAATAAATGCCTTTCTCATCTTACGCCTTCCCTTCCACCCACGTAAGCTCCAACCTTAGTGATTCTTAAGTTATCACCTAAGCCTTAAACCAGGGGGAGAAGGGGCTAGTGTGTGAGTTCCTCTCCTCCTCTGAGGCCACAGGGCCCACACTGAACAGTTAGAATACACAATGGCCTTTCAAGAATCCAGACTGTGGTGCTGGGATTCTAGGCTACAGTGTGACTCAGTCTCAAATACATATGCATGCATGCATGTGTGTACACACATATCCCTCCCTCATATCATGCTAAATGCATGCCTACCATTCCAGCACTTGGAAGCCAGAGAAGGAAGGCTCAGGAGACCAAGGTCAAAGTTGGGTCCAGTGACTTCAAGGACAATCTAGGTCTAAGATAAAAGCCTACCTCTAAAAAAACAAAACAAAAAACTAAGCACCAATGTTTAAAAGAGAAGGAGCCCAAAGTCCCATCTTTGCATCCTCCAGCAGGTTCTGATCAGCAGGAAAATGATCCAAACACTGAGTCAAATCATTGCAGTCATGTATTTTTAAGAAGTAAGGAGGACAGGATGGTGGTGGCTCACACCTTTAATCCAAGGCACTATATAGACAGATGCAAGCTGGTCTCTGAGTTCCAGGCCAGCCTGATCTACAGAGTGAGTTCTAGGACAGCCAGAGCTACAAAGAAAAACCCTGTCTCAGAAAGAAAGAGAGAAAAGAAAGAAAGAAAGGAAAGGAAGGAAAGGAAAGAAAGAGGAAGGAAGCAAGCTAGCTCAGCAGTGAAGAGCTGTTCTTCACAGGACCCCCATTCCGTTCCCAGCACTCTCACAGTGGCTCTCAACCATCTGTAACACCAGCTTTACAGAGTCTGATGCCCTCTTCTGCCTTCTGTGGGTACCAGGTACACTTATGATACTCCAACCACACTTTCAGGCAAACCAACATTATATCAACAGGATAGGATATTGACTAAAGGCCCCTACTACTAAGCCTGATGACCTGAGTTCATTCTCGGGGTCATGATGGAAATGGAGAACTGGTTTAGGCCTCCACAGACTCGCCATGGTACTGTACACAATATAGTATTTATCCTTCTCCTGGCTCTTTGCCTACCTGTCTACTGTAGTATTCTTAAATGTTTGGGTTAGGAGAACTAAGGCTTAGGTTCAAGGCTGCCAACAGATGCAGGTGTTAACTACTTTCTCAAAATGCCAAATGCCACAAACTCCAATCCCTCACATCCCAAAGGACGACCCACATAGAGCTGCACAGGTCAAGGATGGATGTGGACAAGCTCCCAGATCTGTTCCTTGCATAGGTGTTCTGTTCCCCAAGCCCTGAGTATACTCTAAAACACATGGAAGACAATGGAAGCAGTCAGTTTCATAGTGTTGAAAACAAAACACTTTTGTTCCTGTGTTCTGTGTGGGTGGGAATGAAACCCAGGGCTTCTCACCTGTTGTTAAGAATGGACTATCGTCCTTGGCTACCCCAAACCCAACACAAAGCATGCTATTTCCTTTGTGTTGATTGTCCTAAAATTCACAAGATTGAAACAGGTTTTCAGCCGGGCGGTGGTGGCGCACGCCTTTAATCCCAGCACTTGGGAGGCAGAGACAGGCGGATTTCTGAGTTCAAGGCCAGCCTGGTCTACAGAGTGAGTTCCATGACAGCCAGGGCTATACAGAGAAACCCTGTCTCAAAAAACCAAAAAAAAAAAAAAAAAAAAAAAAAAAAAAA
>NW_021604601.1:3671298-3685287 GCF_004785775.1 Grammomys surdaster | reverse complement strand
AAAAAAAAAAAAAAAAAAAGAAAAAGAAACAGGTTTTCAACGGAGCTCTTCCAACCAGGTCCAAAGGATCGAGACAAAGTGGGGTGACGGCTCTTGCTAAAGTTCCAGGCCACCAAGCTGGAACCAAATTGTTTATCTGACCTTTCAAATATCAAAAGATGAAGAGCTGGGTAATGGCCAAATCCAGCTATTTGTGAGGGTGCACGCCTGGAGTCATCCCACGTGCAAGGGGCTGAGGTAAGAGGACTGCCTGTTTCAAGCCTGGTTTCCTTAGCCATTTCTTTACTATAAAGTCAACCTCATGTCATCTCATCTAGACAACTACTCTATCTTGTAAGAGGTCCCTGATTCTAGAAGCAGATACAGGTCCATGAAAGCCAAGCACAGCAGTGCATGCCTGTAACCAAAGTAGCTGGGAGCTGAGACAGGAAAGCCGCTCCAGCCTGGATAAGAAGGAGACCAGCCCAGACGAGAGTGAGAACTATATTTCACATATACACAGCAAGGCTGATAAAGGTCTGAAACTAAATAAATATATTATGCATTTGTATATTTCAAAAGTGGATCTGTGCAAGTCCAGAAGAGAATGGGTTGAAGACCAACTTAGGCTAAAGTGAGTTCCAGGTTAGCCTGGGACATAGAGTACAACAGTCTATAGCCTTCAAGGCTGGAGCCCTTCCATTTTATAAGAAGTCCCGGATTCTGGAGACTCAGTCTCTCAAGTGCTGGGATAAAATCCTGGGGGTGGGGGGTGCTGGGGACATAGTAATACAGCCTCTCATCCTAGCAGCCTAAGGGGAAGTACTGGATTTGGCCTCTGATGTAGTGAGAATGGTACCTCCTATAATATGACAATCTATTGACATATAGGTAACCATACAGGCAAAACCACCACTTAAGAGTAGGGGAAGATTGAATCAGGTGTTCAAGGACATATATATATATAGTGAGTTTGAGGCCAGCCTGGAGTACATGAGACACACACACATGTACGCTCCCCCCAATTCCATGTCATTAATAAAAATGAGTCTTTCAAATACTTTAAATTCTAGACCATTCAGCGCAGATGACTTGGGCCTTAAAAACCAGTTCTATTATTATTTTTCCATTTCTCAGACACAGTAGTGCAGGGCAGTCAATTATGGAATGGAATAATGGCACCCCCAATATCTGTCTTAATACAGACACACCCTTTAAAACACTAATCAAGGGGCAGGAGAGATGGCTCAGCAACTAAGAGCATGTGTTGCTCTTGCAGAGGACCCGGGTTCAGTTCCCAACACCCATCTGGTGGCTCACAGCCATTTGTAACTTCAGTGACCAGGGATCTGATGCCCTCTTCTGACCTCTGGGGACACCATATGTGACTGTGGCATATGTATACATATATGTGGGCAAACTGTTTGCTCGTATGTACATTAGAATAAATTAGAAAAAAACAATGGGTTCTTCAACTCTGCACATTATGTTCTAGTAACTCATAACTCTCAAAGTCAAATGGAGCCACAGCCTGAAGGACTTGATAAAGGTCTCCAGCTCCCCACCTCCTGTGGACACTACCCTCACCCACACAGGGTGCACTAGCCCTGTTCTGTTTTCAGCTCTGGACTCACTGATTAGGAGAAAATACAGAAAGGTTAACTGATGGCTGCCAAGAAGGCGAAGCACATAAGGTGCTTGTGGCACAAACCCGATGACATGAGTTCAAGCTTTGGGCCCCACATGGAGGAGACAACCAAATCCCATTGCTAGTCCTCTGGCCTCCGTATGTAGATGCATGCACACATACACACACACACACACACACTCATGCACACACGCGCACACACACACACACAAATAAATATATAATCATTTATTTAAAAAGAAAGGTTAGGCCGGGCAGTGGTGGCACACGCCTTTAATCCCAGCACTTGGGAGGCAGAGGCAGGCGGATTTCTGAGTTCGAGGCCAGCCTGGTCTACAGAGTGAGTTCCAGGACAGCCAGAGCTATACAGAGACACCCTGTCTTGAAAAAAACAAAAAACAAAAAAAAAAAAAAGAGAAAGGTTAGGAGGGCTGGAGAGATGGCTCAGCGGTTAAGAGCACTGACTGCTCCTCCAGAGGTACTGAGTTCAATTCCCAGAACCCACATGGTGGCTCACAACCATCTGTAATGGGGTCTGATGCCCTCTTCTGGTGTGCAGGCACACATGCAGGCAGAGCACTGCACACATGATAGATAGATAGATAGATAGATAGATAGATAGATAGATAGATAGATAGGTTAATTCAGAGGCATTCTGATTGCCAAACTTGGCCAGCAGGTTGGCTCCATAAACCAAGATTTGCCAGAGCAACGGAAGTCTATTAGTCATTGGTCATCCATGGTCTGTCAGCAACTGAATGAAAAGAAACCTGCAAAGATTAGAAACACACAACCGAGAAGATGAGAAGCCATTCTTACAGTCTGCAGAAGCAGCCAAAGTCTTAGACCAGGAACTAGGGAAATAGCAGAGGAAGCTGTTTCCCCTGGGCATTTGCATATGAAGACCTACTATACACTTCTTGCTTTTAACTGAAGTATAGCATAGATAAAGACCTGGACATGGGGCATTTAAATGTTAAACTTGAGTAATCAAAGTTTAACTTTGTTGAGCAGAGGCTGCCCGAGTGTTTGCCTACTTGTTTGCCTAGCTCCGAAAGAGCCTGAGTTCAATCTAAGGCAAGAGGAAGAAGAGGAGGAAGAAGAGAAAGAAGATCGAATTTAATTCCGAGAGGCTGGAGCCATGACTCAGTAAGTGGCTAAGAGCACTTACTGACAGAGGCCCAGAGGGATTCCTGCACCCTCTCCAGGGAGCCCACCTCTAGCTCCCACAGCACCCAAGTGCATGAATGTTCATGTGTGCATGCACACAGACACAAAAAGTTTACCTCTTATTTGAGCTCATGGCAGAGTTCAACTAAAGAGTTGCTTTTGGACACTCTTAGAAATAACTGCTAACTAAAGTCACCAAAACAAGGGGCTGAGGACTGTAGCCCAGCATCTTGCCCAAAGCTCTGGCTGGGTTCACTTTCTAGCATACAATAAATAAGTAAATAAAACTTGAAGCCGGGCAGTGGTGGCACACGCCTTTAATCCCAGCACTTGGGAGACAGAGGTAGGCAGATTTCTGAGTTCGAAGCTGGCCTAGTCTATAGAGTGAGTTCCAGAACAGCCCGGGCTATACAGAGAAACCCTGTCTTGAAAAACCAAAAACTAAAATAAATAAAATTTGAGCTGTATAGAGATGCCATAAGAAAACATTTTTAATATGTTGGCCTAAATGTGTGTGTGTATGTGTCCATATGTGTGTGTGTGTATGTGTATATGTATATATCAGAAAAAATTAAACTGAATAAAATGATGAATCCTAACTGTAATTTCAGTTTTCAGAAGATCACCAAGAGTTTAAGGCCAGCCTGGGCTTCATTGTGAGTTCTAGGCCAGCCTGGGCTAAAGAATTGATTCCTTGTCTAAAAAACCAAAACAGCAAAAACCCCAAGCCAACTGATTTACTAAATACATAACATATGATATAAATATTTGACATTATATACAAAAAACCCTGATAATGATCAATTAATGATAAATTCTATAAAAAAGGAAAAAAAGATTGTTCTATCCAAAGAGGGAAAAAACTATATACAATATAGTAAGCCCCCCCAAATGTCTACAGATCCATCAAGATTATGTATTCATGATGTAATCCATAAGTGATTCTGTGTATGTTTCATCTGAGCCAAAAAAAAAAAAAAAAAAGAAAGGCCGAGTTCGCGTAGCCCAAACTGAACTGGCTTCCTGAATGCTGGGATTGCAAATGGGAGCCTATACACCCAGCCAGGCCTCTCTCTTTCTAAAGAGCAAACTGGTCTTCAAATCGGATTTTCTTCCTAAAATCATTTGCTCAGTCCAACAGTACTAGCGAGACTGGTCTCAGTCACTATCTGATACATAAAGCAAATCATAATGAGGTTAAAAGTGAACCGGGAGAAGCAGACAGCTGGCATTCACCAATGAGAACCAAAGGGCCAGAATCACCACTTCCTTCCATCCATCAGCTCTTGCCAAGTTCCCCATGCTTCGCGCCAGGCACCGTGCCTCACACAGGGGACAGTTCGTCAGCAAACCAGGTGAGCCGCTTGGCTTGTGGAGCATGTTAGTTAAAACGCCCTGAGCCCACAGAGGTAGAAACTGCTGGGAAGGTGACAGGGGGCTAAGGACATGAGTTATGGAAGCCCTGTGCCTTGGAGGTCAGGGAAGGGAGCTTAAGATGGAGAGGAGTAAGGGAAGAGGTAGAGTGCTGAATCATTCCTAAGTCTGAGATCCTACTGAAAAAGTCTTAGGTCTTCAAACCTGGGTAACCTGTGGGTGGAAATGAAGTTACACCACACACACACACACACACACTCCAACAATCACGTGCATGTGTATTGATCCATCTCCAAATTGATAACTGGGAAACGGGCCAACAAATTAATGGTGTCATGTAAGTCATCTTTTAAAAGAGACTGCTTGGATGTTTCGAGATGGTGGTTGATGACAATGGGGAATGGGGGATGCAGGTTACAGAAAGGCATGGAAGGAGGAAAAGAAAGATCCATATTTCACTGTAAATAGACAAGACTTGAAGCCATATAAAAACCAAAGTGAAAAAAAAAGTCTGTCTGCAGGTTTTTAGTAATTATATCTTAAAACCACTATATTCCAAACTGGAGCTATGTTGATGGTGATTGTCAGCAAAACACAGTGAGGGGCAGTGAGATGGTTCAGCAGGTACAGATACTTGCTGTGCAAAGCTGGCAACATGAGTTCGAGCTCCACAACCCACATAAAGGTGGAGGGAGAGAACTAACCCCACAGAGCTGTCATCTGACCTCCACACATGCTCGCCAAGGCACATTTGCCCCACCCCCAACCTGCCCAACGCACCCCCAACTTGCCCAATGCACCCTGGAACTATGCACAGGTGTACTCCTCAAATAAGTATTTTTTAAAAGAATGTTCCACAAGTATAGAAATGTAACTGGGGCGTCCAAAAGATCGAAGTTGTATAGCAGAAGCCTCTCAGAAAACCGGTGCATCTGAGGCAGTTAGGACTTTGGATTTTACAAAGTAGCGAGGAGTTAAAAACTGGAGGCATAAACGGTTTAAGAGAGGCCAGTAAGCCTACATTATACTAGACAACTAAAGAGGTCAAAGCCATCAGGTCCCACCTCTGGGAGATTTACCTGGATCTTAATGTTTTATTCTCACACAAAGATGTTTACACTTCCTGACCCATTCCTAAAGGTCCTCACTGCGCTCTCTCTCGCTCTCGCTCTCGCTCTCAGCAAATTCAGCGATTGGTTGATTTTTTCGTTTAAGTTGTTTGTTTGTTTGGTTGTTCACAAGTTTCCGTAAGAATACCGTAAATCCACCCGAGCGAAGTCTTGATCACAAACACGTGTTGGAAAAACAGCTAAAATGCAATGTTGCCAGCCGGGCGTGGCTGCGAAGTCATTTGAGAGGCTGAGGCAGGAGGACTGCCACTAGTTGGGCTAGCTAGTGAGTTCCGAGCCAGCCTGGGCTACAGCATGAGATCCTGTCTTAAAAACAAGTAAGCAAATTAATTAACAACCCCGAATAATAACAAAAGAAAAGGAACAGAAGCGAAATACAATAATGAGAGTAAGACACAAAGGCGGGGACTGTGGTGGGCAGGGTCGAATATTCCAGTCTCAAACCAAGCATCCCTATAAAATGCAATATTTCTAGAGCTTTATAGTGGACTCGACCGAAGGAGTGCAAGGAACGCTCACTTAAGCCTTTGCCTACATCGGTGCAGAACTTCTAACTCCAATGTTTGTTTATCCAACTGAGTCCACAGGCAGCAAACTGTGAGAAAGGGAGACAAGACTCCAGAAGCTTTGCCTATCCCTCCATTGGTGCTTTTGCTCAGGTTCTCTCTGTCAGGAAGAGCTACACGCCTGGCTCTCTGCATCAGCTAGGCGGTGTCCCAGGCGCTGCCGCAGGACTCTGGGTACCAAACCTGGTGGCCCGGGTGGAAACTGGTATCAAGGCCAACACCGGGCGGGGAACCTAGGACCTAGGTTTGCCCTGCTTCAAAGCAGGTCCCGACTTTCCCTCTCTGGGACCTAGGATCTAGGAGAGTGTAAAGTGGTTTAAGATGCCTGGCCGTGGTCAATTCTTATGGATGTCCCACCGGCCATCACCCCCCAGGCTGCCAGCCCACCGGAAGAGAGAAGAAAGACTAGAGAACGGCGGGCAGGGACAGATTTGATGGCTGCGGAAGGGCTGGCTAGGTCGCCGCCCTTAAGAGACCCTCCACAAAGATACCAGCCCCGCCCCGGTGCAAAAGACCCCAGAGACTGCAAAGGGCTGCGCTCGAGTTTGCAAATGGGCTGCACCGGCGGGAAGTTGTGGCAGGCGGAAACCGCCAGGATGCCCCATCTCCATCCCGCCCCACCCGGGCAGGTGGCCGCAGCTTACCTTGGTAGCCGGGTCCGCGTCGGCGAGGTCTCCAGCAGCTCCCGATGCTTCCGCTGCGGGCCCATGGCCACTGAGCTCCAGCTCGCTCGGCGTGTCGCTCCCCGCCGGCTGCTCGGGGCTCCGCTGCTCGGTGGAACTGCCTGCGCCCATGGCTCAGTGGCTCTCCTACTCCCGCCGGCTAGCCGCCTTCCTGGGACCACGGAGACGCAGAGGGGTGAGGAGATGTGCGCCCAGGACCACAGGGATTAAGGGTGAGGAGCGCCGGCTCTCTGCGATCCTGCTGAGAACGCACCCGGACTGAGAATGAAGGGGACGCGCTCGTGGCAAACTCCTTAAAAGAAAAAAAAAAGCCACCTCGTTGCCTCCTCCCCCCTCCTTGTTTTTCCCTCCCTTCATCACATGAGCACAGCCCAGACACGCCTTGCAGCATCTCCCCCTAGGCTGCTAGGACCAGAGGCTCCGCCACTAGGTCCCCAGCAGCCCACCCCACCCCCAGGGCTTCTCAGGTCATTAAAGGGAGACAAGAGGTTTGGGGTCAGTCCCGGAGCTGCAGAAGGTTCAGGAGCGGCAAAAAAGGGGCGGGGGCAAAAGCTTTTTTTTTTTTTTAATTTCATGATTGATAACCCAAGGTTGGATCTTCTGCAACCCAGGGATTTACATTTGACCAGGCGCGAACCCAAATCCCCATTTGCTTTTCTTCAGGTTGTGTTTGACTTTAAGCATTTGTTCTAGCTTTCTCTCCTACAGCAGGAGAAAGGAAGCGCTCCTGGGCTGCTCCTGAGCCTGGCCATATTAGGGCGGCTCACGTGGCAGGAGCTGGGAAACCCAGAGGTTGATGCAGTCAGGCCACCGCTGAGGTGGGCCCAGCGTCCCCATGATCCCAGCCAGTGATGTCAGCTGATGCCATCAACAGAACTCGCCGCCCTCTCTCCCCGGGGAACGCGGGGAAATGAAGCTGTTACTGGAAATGTGCCTGTCCTTTGAGCGTCTGATGCTGAAGGTTACACATCCAGGCCACTCGTCTCTCCCGAAGCTTAAACACCACGTTGGCTTAGGTCTGCTTAGTCGCCATCGGCATTATCAAAACACGAAGATTTCGCATATTAGAAAAGAAGGGGCCTGTCTGTTTTCTTCCTCCACTTGATTAAATACTCATTGTATTAATAGCAGCCAATAAGTCTTTGACTTAAATTGAAATTTTGTGAGATTACCCGTCACTAAGCATGAAAATGCTAGGGAGAAAAGATGAAATGATGTCAGGTGAGCCGGGTGTTGTGTGATTCGTGCCTGGTGCTTGAGTGGCCGAGGTAAGAGGGTCAGCTTGAGCCTGAGGCTGGCATGGGGTGGATAGTGAGTTTCAGTGGAGCCTGAGAGCCACAGAGAGGCTCTGGATGAGTGAAGGAATTAATGATGTAAAACCAGTAAGAGCATTGAACCTAAATGCCAGGTAAATATCTCATCCCCAGATTTGATACAGGTTACTTGAGTGTCAATGGAAACACTAATTTAGCTAAAAACACCCTTGTGCACTGTCATATAAGTGTATACTGAGAACCACTCGTTTCTCAGGATAAAATTTGTTTTCCCAATTTATTTCTGAAGGCCAGTTTCTTTGGGGTTTATTCCTATAGAAACAGACTTTCTTTAAAGCTGCTTTTGGTTGTTTGTGTGTCACCTACCTCGATTTGTTTTGTTTGTTGAGACAGAATTTCTCACAATCTAGTCCAGGCTAACCATAAGCTTTCTAGGCTCAGTCTCTGGAGGAAAGACCGTACAGACTTCTGAGACCACAACCTGCTTCTACTTGACTGTTTGGAGAGCATTAGCATCTCCCCTACCCCACCTCTTACAGGGCTGAGGGGTGGAGGTTGGAACCCGAGGCCTTGTGCACATGAGACCAACACTCTAGCTTTGAGCTGTATCTCTGGCCCAAACTTGAGCCTTCTCATTTTGTATAGGGTACTACTCAAAAAAACGTTTCTCGTATTGTATCATCGCATGTAATCCTTACAACCCAACAGCGTCCATCGTCCTCAGATTACCAACAGAGAAAGGGAAGGGGGTTAGCCAAAGAAGTCAAATGTTTGTGTACCCAAGGATTCATAGTTGGTAGATGGATATGATGAGCAAGCCATCCAATGAGCACGTGACCTTAATGTCCACACACAACCACCCAACTGCACCCTCATCCTTCTGCATGAGGCTTTCTCTGTGGGTTCTCTTTCTCTCAAGGACGTTGTGGTGGGGTGTGTGTGTGTGTGTGTGTGTAAGAGTCGTTTTCATCTCGGGATGGTAGGAACTTGAAATGCTGCTGAAAAGCCGGGTGGTGGTGGCGGCGCACGCCTTTAATCCCAGCACTTGGGAGGCAGAGGCAGGTGGATTTCTGAGTTCGAGGCCAGCCTGGTCTACAGAGTGAGTTCCAGGACAGCCAGGGCTACACAGAGAAACCCTGTCTCGACAAAAAAAAAAAAAAGAAAGAAAGAAATGCTATTGAACAGTTGAAAGCCACGCCTGGGCGTGGCTTTGATGCAGAGCCCTGGGTCACGAGCATTGGGTTCTCCTCCCCCCTCTCCCTCAGCAAAAGCAGGGAGGGGACTTACTTGAGAACAATAAAGTCAGCCCACTTGAAAATGGAGGAGGAGGGACTGTTTGTCCTATGGATTTGATACAAATAGTATCAACGTTCCCTCATTTTGTGAGATTGTATTATTCAAGTTCCTGGGAAATTCTTGACAAAGCTTTTCACATCCACTAGCCTTGAAATGTTCAGTAAGATTTGCAAGGTCAAAGATTTCCAGCTAGCAGTATACACTCTGGTGCTGAGAAAGACCTTGCTTGTGCCTACTCAAAGCACAAGCTGCCTCCTTTATGCTTATTGTCCAGGCTATCAAAATGTGTGTTTTCTTATTTTTGAAAATTAAAATCAAGGGGATGAGGA
The DNA here is from genome assembly GCF_004785775.1 of Grammomys surdaster. NCBI lineage: Eukaryota > Metazoa > Chordata > Mammalia > Rodentia > Muridae > Grammomys > Grammomys surdaster. The sequence continues at coordinate 3,675,838 of NW_021604601.1, read as the reverse complement.
GATGGGCCAGTCAGGTGATGCAAGCACCCAGAGGACCTGAGTTCAGATCCCCAGATACATAACCATAACATCTGGTGAGGTGGGCTTGTCACCTGAAGTCACAACATGGAGAATGGAAACTAGAGGACCCCTGGAACACCTTGGCCAGCCTGGACAAATCACTGAGAGACTGTGTTTTACATATATATATCTGTAACCTGAGCTTTTGTAGTGTGAATCTTCAGTCCTTGTATGTGGGAGGCAGAGGCAGGCAGATCTTTGCAAATCTGTTCCAGGAAGGTCAGGGCTGCACTTCGAGACTCTGTCTCACAAAAACAAACAAACAAACAAACCATCCAAAACACCTGGAGAGCAAATGAGGAAGGCACCTGCTTTGACCTCTGGCCCTACATGGCCCCATGTGCATATGCACACACACCCTGGAACACACACACACACCACGTATACACCACACTCTCAACACTCAACAAAATAAGGAAAACACAAAACTGCTAGGTGAGGTGGCACACTCCTGTAATCCAAGCGCTTTTGAGACTGAGATGGATTGTAAGGCCAGCATAAACTACGCAGTGAGTCCCTGGCTTCAAAACAAACAAACAAACACCCAACAACAACAACAAAACAAGAAAACAAAACTTAAAAAGTAAAATTGTATTTTAAGGGACTAGGTGTTTGGTTTCTGACCCCAGGAAAAGGGACTGAGGTACATATTTTACATATCAAAACAGACCTGGCCACCTGGTTCTCCCAGCAATCCCTTAGTCCCTACCAGGCATATCCAGCCCCCAATCCTGAACTTTCCAGCCCAGAAGCTGGGCTGCCCTTTTCCTACATTATCCAGACAGTTTGCTCCTACAGATAGCCTCTCACCACCATCCCACCGAAGTGAGTACGCTCTTGTCTTTCTCTCTCTTATTCCTTCTCCTCTCTCCCTTCCCAAACACCTCCAGAGTACTGGTACAGTAAACAGGCTTAACCAGGCTTGGTGGCGCATACCTATAATCTCAGCACCAGGCAGGCTGATGCAGGAGGATTCCCGTGAACCTGAGGTCAGCCTGGGCCGCATAGTAAGTCTGGGGTTAGCTTGGACTACATAAGAAAACCTTAGAGTTAGTGGGTTGTTTGATTGTTTTTCAAGACAGGGTTTCTCTGTCTTCAAAGAGAAACCAGACCAGGCTGGCTTTGAACTCAGAGATCCATCTGCCTCTGCTGCTGCCTCCAGAGTGCAGGGATTAAAGGTACATAACCACTACCCAGTTAGAGAGTTAGCCTTTACTGTTTGCTTGCTTTGTTTCTTTTCCCTCTTAATTCTGCTGTTTGATCCAGAGCCTCTGTAGCTGAGACTCTTTATGGAGCATGGCCTAGAATTTCTGGTCTTCTTGCCTATTCAGTGTAGGATTACAGGTACGGATGACTATGCTCAGTTTTTTGTGGGTTTTTTGGTTTTTGTTTTAAATTCAGCACTAATAGAATACTCTTTTTTTTTTTCTTTTTTTTTTCTTTTTTTTTTTTTTGGTTTTTCGAGACAGGGTTTCTCTGTGTAGCCCTGGCTGTCCTGGAACTCACTCTGTAGACCAGGCTGGCTTGGAACTCAGAAATCCGCCTGCCTCTGCTTCCCAAGTGTTGGGATTAAAGGGGTGTGCCACAACTGCCCAGCTTGTTTTGTTTTTCAAGACAGGGTTTCTTTGTGTCATGCTGGCTGTCCTGGAACTCTGTAGACTAGGCTGCCCTTGAACTCACTGAGATTAGCTTGCCTCTACCTCCCGAGTGCTGGGATAAAAGTTATGTGCCCCCCTGCCGGGCGGTGGTGGCACACACCTTTGATCCCAGCACTTGGGAGGCAGAGGCAGGCAGATTTCTGAGTTCGAGGCCAGCCTGGTCTACAGAGTGAGTTCCAGGACAGCCAGGGATACACAGAGAAACCCTGTCTCGAAACAAAACAAAACAAAAACAAAAACAAAAAAACCAAAAAGTTATGTGCCCCCACCATGCAGCAAGTAAATACTCTTGTATCTTAGGGCTTCAGGATGCTAGACAGGCACTTTATCAACCTAGCAACATACACATCCCCCAGTACACATGTATGAAGTGACTATCTGACTATCCTATGTGAAACACTTGCTACTATGCTTTCCACCCGATGCTCAGATGCAAGTCTACAAGGTTTTCTTGTGTTGGGTTTTGGTAATATCTGAAGACTTGCTCTTTTGTCCTCTGTGGTGGAACAGAAAGGCAGCTGGCCCTGGTTTCCACCCCTCCCTCAGAGGCGTCAGTTACACAGATTCTGTCTAGCAGGCCCTGGCACCTTCTGATACACCACAGGGCGCAGGTGTCCTCCCCGACACTCTCCCATGGGACAGTCAGAGACTAAGCTGTTTCCCCGAGAGGGTTAATTCTCTCATCAAAAACAGTTTGTGATCTCTCAAAAACAAATACACACTGCCCATAGAGCAGGCTAAACTTGTCCTTAAGTTTACTTCTCCAGAAATTCTGGTCACATGACATTTAAAAGAAAATGTTAAATAACGCCTTGGCCTTGTATGCACAGTCACAATTTTAAAGGAGGTATAGGCAGAAGAGGCTTAAAGCAGTCAGTACCATGGCGTTATTCAATAGGACGCCAGGCTGAGCGCAGAGAACAAGAATACATTATATAGCTTAAAATAGTTAGAGGAGAATCTCAATGTACTGGTCATAAAGAAATGATAAGACTTAACTGCATTTTAGTTTTCAGACCTGGGCCTGTAGCTCAATAGAACAGCACTTGCCTTTTGAGTTTAATTCCTCGGGACTGCTGAAGGAGGGGAGGGGAGGGAGAGGGGAGGAAAGAGGAGAGGTGGGAGGGGGAGGGGAGGAAGAGAGGGAAGGAGGGAGGGAGGGAAGGAGGGAGGGAGGGAAGGAGGGAAGGAGGAAGTGAGCAGTGAGTAGCCTACACTGGTCTCCAACTTGCCATGTGTGTATCTAGGGCTGGCCGTGACTCATCTTCCTGCTTCTGCCTCCCAAGCGCTGGTAGCACAGGTGTGTTGCATCATTCCTGGTATTATGCAGTGCAAGGGATCAAGCCCATAGGTTCCTGTCCTGTAGACAAGCATTCTCCAGCCCAGAACTGAGGAAAGTTTAAGGTGAGGTATATGCAAATTATCCTGAGTTGGTTACCTGAACAGGTATTCATATATCAATATATCACAATCTATTTCACAAATATAGAAAATAAATTGTATGTAAATATGAAACTATATATATGAAAACAGAAATACTTTTCACACTTATGTTTTCTAACCCAAGATGGTCTCCAACCTTTCATAGGATCTATTATTTCCAGAGAACTAATTCAGTCTAACTGTAACTACTTTGTCCAAGGAGAGTTTAAATTGAAATGAATCAAATAATTTGAGCGTAGGAGCTCATGCCTGGAAACTCAGCACGTAGGATGGTAAGGCTGGAGGATAACCAGAGCGGCAAGGCTCGCCTGAGTGAAAATATGAGAGGCTGTCTTCAGAAAAAAAACAAGGAACTAGAGAGATGGTTCAGCCGGTTAAGAACTCTTGCGGCTCTTGCAGAGAACCTGGGTTGAGTTTCCAGAATCCAAGCCGTGACTTTTAGCTGTCTGTAAAGCACCTGTAGGCATGTGCACAAAGTGGGTACACACATAGTAAATGATAGGTGATACCAAAGGAAAGTGCATTAAAAGAATTGAAAGCAAAACAAACCAGGCCGATAGCTATGGTAATGAAGAATCATTTTCATTGGATAACAGAGGATCACGTGACTCTTTTGTCCCACCTGTTTGACTTCCCTGCTAATCTGTGTCCTGATAAAGATGCATTCTTGTGGACTGATCTCAGGCTTACCAACTAGTTTTGCTTTTTTTAGTTTTTTGTTTGTTTGTTTGTTTGTTTGTTTTGTTGTTGTTGTGACTGTTTTTCTTCAATGACTTCTTGTTACTCTCGAAAGAGTAAAAGATCTCAGGGTGTGGTACCACAGCCAGAAACCCTAGCCCTGGAGAAGATGAGGCAGGAGGATCATGGCTTTCAGGCCAGCAAGGACTGCATAGCAAGGTCTTTAAAACACTGAACTAGGACTGAAGAAATGGCTTGGCTGCTTGAGAGTACTCTCTGTCCTTCCAGAAGTCCTGAGTTCAGTCCCCAGCTTCACCTGGGGCACCTCAAAGCCACCACCCAGAACTCCAGCTCCAGGGGACCCAAGCCTCTGGCTCCTGCACTTACATGCACATTCAGACACATGTACAGGTAGTTAATATTTTTTTCCAGACAAATTTCGTTATGTAGCTCTGGCTGGCCTAGAACTCACTGTGTAGACCAGCCTGGCCTAGAGTTACCAGAGACCCACTAACCTCTATGTGCTGCAATTAAAAACACGCATCATCCCGGGCGGTGGTGGCGCACGCCTTTAATCCCAGCACTTGGGAGGCAGGTGGATTTCTGAGTTCAAGGCCAGCCTGGTCTACAGAGTGAGTTCCAGGATGGCCAGGGCTACACAGAGAAACCCTGTCTCGAAAAAACCAAAAAAACAAAAACAA
>NW_021604601.1:3650606-3661298 GCF_004785775.1 Grammomys surdaster | reverse complement strand
AAAAAAAAAAAAAAAAGAGATAGCAAGACAATAACGTTATGGTTGGGGGTCATGACACCATGAGGAATGGTGTTGAAAGGTTGCAGCACTAGAAAGGCTTTCAGAGAACCACTGGGTTAGAAGGTAAGCACTAACTTACATAAATGGTTCTCTGACCTCTACAGAACACCATGAACATGGGCCCCTTCAGAATAAATAAATAAAAGTGCAATTAAAAGCAACGCCTTCATCTGGGCAGTGGTGGCACACACCCTTAATCGAAACTCTCTGGAGACACAGGCAGGCATATTTCTGAGTTCAAGGCCAACCTGTTCTACGGAGTGAGTTCCAGGTCAGCCAGGGCTACCCAAGAAAGAGAGAAAGAAAGAAAAGAAAGAAAGAAAGAAAGGAAGGAAGGAAGGAAGAAAGGAAGACAGAGAGAGAGAGAGAAAGAGAGAGAGAAAGAAAGAAAGAAAGAGAGAAAGAAAGAAAAGAAAAGTCTCAAACAAAACAAAAAAATCCTTTTATCATTGAAGGTGGATTTTATCTGTAAAAAACTAAGACAAGAGGACAGCTGGCCAGTGGTTCACACCTGTAATCGTCAGTGGTTAGGAAGTGGAAGCAGGCTGGCTGATCAGGAATTCCAGGTCATCGATGACCACACAGTCAAAGCCAGCCTGTGTCACAGAAGACCTGCCTGAAACAACAACAAAGCCAGGGCTGGAGAGATACAAAGTGGGACAAATGCTCTCTGTGCAAGCATGAGGACCTGGAATTCCCTTGCCAGCTAGCCTGACCTAATGATCTAGCCTCAGGTCTCAGTATGAGCCCTGCCTCAGAAAATACTTCGAGAACAATCAAGGAAGACATTTGATGGTCTTCGAGATTTATCAGTCTCACTCGGTATCTAGCTCAGGCTAGACCAGAACAATATAGCCCAGGCTTGCCTCAAATTTACAGAAATACTTCTAGCTCTGTCTCTGGAGTGCTGAGATTAAGGCCACTCCCCACCATGCCCTCTGGGTACTTTTTTATTTTTTTTGAGAAAGCATTGCTAAAGAGGAATCCCCCCCCCAAAAAAAAAAACAGAAATCAAACCTATTTAATTCATTTTTAGAATCTAGAAAATTAGGAAATTATGTGTGACGGTGTTTTCTTCCTTTTCTTTTGTGCTGGACTACAACCCCAGGCCAGGGAACCTCCCCCTCTCTGTATTTCCTCCTCTTCTTCCTCCTCCTCCTCTTCCTCCTCTTCTTCCTCTTCTGAGTCAGTGCCTTACTATGTCACACTGAGTGGCCTGCCTCTGCTTCCCAAGTTCCAAAAATAGAGGTATGAGCCACTACATCCAGGAAAACTACTTATCTCAAGAATTATCTTTACATGTGATTATTGCTTCTTGGCACACTCCTGGGCCTACCGTAACTATCACTAACACTAGCATCCTAAGACTGAGACTTTCCCAGTGCTTCTATAAACTCACAGCCTGGCTCACAGCTCGAATGCAACCTCCAGGGACCCTAAACAGGGACAACCCAAACAAGCCACTTCCTGGTTCCTGGTCCTCAGAAACCATGAAAAAGACATGGAATCTCTTCTTGTTGTTTCCCTTGAAATGCTGTGTGTTTGTGTGCCCCGAACAAATAATTCAGAATGAAAAAAAAATTTAAAAAGGAAAGGCCATGACTGTTCTTAGGTACGGTGGAGTTAATTGTAGATTTGAGGGAGAGCATAGTCTGAAGCAGGGACACCTGGGAAAATCAAGAGTGAGCATGAACAGACTGAGCTGGGCCGTGTGAGGAGATAGGGAAGGGGAAGCGGAGCCACCGACCAAGAGGTCTGGATCAAGAGGGTCAGAGATAGACCAAAGGCCAGGAAACCAAAATGGCTGGATTATATAGGGAAGGGTGGCCCAGTCCCTGGCTGGAGGAGTTTAGAGTTTAGAATAGGAAGTGGAGTAAGCAAGCCATACCCAGTAACAGTAGAAACTAAGGTATGCTGAGAGAACCTGGAAGCGGAAGTTTGCTTTGATATGTTAAATAGGTACTTCAGCCTATTGTCCCTGATTTGAGACCTAATATCTTCCTTGTGAGTTTCAGGTGCTTGAAAAAGTGGCCTTTGTAGACAGAGTTCTGCTTGCCTATAATCCTAGCCTTTGGGAGGTGTGGGCTGGAGGATCAGAGGCTCGAGGTCAGCCTTGACACTGAGGCGACTCTGGGGTACATGAAACCCTGTCTCAAACAAACAAACAAACAAACAAACACGAAACAAAATCAAATAAAAAGAACTTGGTGATCTTCAGCAAGCTGTAAAAGGCAGTAGTTTCAGAACTATGGCTGTTTCCAGGGTCACAGTCACAGTTTGGGGAAGGCTCTTCCAGGAAGGGTAGGGCTCTTCTCTGTTCCCCTGAGAGTGCTGAATTGAGACCTCAGAAAAAAATGGCTTCCTTCAAGTGGCAGCAGTCACAAAGACTACTACAACACACCACCACCATCCCCATCTCATTTACCACCCAAGGGCCCTAAGGCAGAATCACTGTCATCTTTCTAGGGGTAAATACAGCAACTGCTTGGCTGAGTGTGGCTTTGTACCTGGCTGGGGACCTGGCCATGGCTCTCCAGAAACCATCCTGGTAAGACCTAATGTTCAGCCAAGTATTGGGGTGCACTCCTTTAAAGCCAGCCCTCAGGAGCAGAAGCAGGCAGCTTGGTCTACAAAGCGAGTTCCAGGGCAGCCAGGGCTACACATAAAAACTCAGTCTCAGAAAAAAAAAAAGAAAGGAAGGAGGGAAGGAGGGAAGGAAAGGAGAAAGAGAGAGGGGGAAAGAAAGAAGGAAGGAAGGAAGGAGGGAGGGAAGGAGGGAGGGAAGGAAGGAAGGAAGGAAGGAAGGAAGGAAGGAAGGAAGGAAGGAAGGAAGGAAGACCTAATGTTCTTGGTGGCCTTATTCCTGGACAGCCATCTTCCTGCAACACAAATTGGGTCATGTCAGCTTGTTGACTGGAATTCTTCAGTACACTTTACTTTCAGAGGACAGTTCTAACCCTTAGCCACTCGTTCCAGCCTTTTGGGATCTGCACTAGCTTCTGTCCTCTCTCTGAAGCTCTGTCTCACCTTATTCCTGGAGACTTGAGAATCAAACGTCAGAGCCAATAGGACAACCCTTGAACCTGTGCACGGTTTTCCCACCTCCTCATCTGGACATTCGTCAGTTCTGTGTCCGATTCTTCCCCCTCTGACTCACGACCTTCTGCTCAGGGGCCAGGATGCTGGGTCCTCCCCTAGCAGCTGAGCACCTGGGCCTGGAATTTGCTCTTCTGGTACACACTCCTTTCAGCATCGAGGAAAACATCCATTTGACAAAGAAAGAAGGACATTAGACACAAGGGAAAGAAATGGAGACAGGCTGCACCCAGAGAGAGAAAAAGAAACCCAGAGGGCAGTGGGTGTTTGTTTCTCAAATAGCCTCACACAGGCTCCCTCTCCTTCCAAGAAGCTTGAAGGGGCCTCTTTCTGGGAGTGGCTGGAAAGCCTTCCTGTTGTAACTGGATGAGTCTTGACCTTGCTGCCAGTTTTTTAGAATCTTTGTACCAGAGCTGAGGCCAGCTCCTAATCGTTAGAGCAATGGATGGTGGTACAATGGAAGCCAGGGCTAAGATTTCCCTCAAGCTCTTCCCAGCAGGTCTTGGGGCAGCCTGATTTCATCCCTTCACTTTTGGAAGAACTGTTTTTTTAGCAGCCTAGCATCTTAAAGTCAAATTAGGTAATTTAACTTGTCTCTTGTTCAAGTGGCCATCAAGACAAGATTTCAAAAGTTGAAAAGTACTGTTGAAAACATCTTCTGGAAGGCAAGAGAGATGGACCAATGATTAAGAACACTTGCTGCTCTTGCAGAGGCCCAAAAGATATAATACATAGGATACAGTGAGCCAGCCTGCCTTCCTTCCTATTCTCCCCCTCCTTCCTCTATTTCCATTCAGAAAATTCTCACTATTTTACTATGTAACCCAGGCTAGCCTCAGACTTTCAGTTTCCTGCTCAACCTTCAGAGTGTTGAATCCCACAGGGTCAGAGGCTGTACCATCGCTCTGCCCTCTGCCCTTTTTTTTTTTCCTTTTCAGGCTGGCCTTAAATTCTCAACAATTCTGCTGTGTGTGTGTGTGTGTGTGTGTGTCCCTATGTCGAGAGCAGCCATGCCTAGCTGTGTGCCTTTGTTTCTCAATTTTTCTCTTTTGTCTCCAGCCTCTGTGGATATGTGCTCTGGATGTCATAAAATATGGCCAATTAATTCCCAAGCTGGTGGTGGGGCTTGGAAGCATTGTCATGACTGACAAGGGTACAAGCAGAGGGGACAGGAGGTTGAAATAGTCTTTTTGGCTCCAGTACACCCTAGCTCCATTTCTTTTTTTTTTATTATTGGATATTTTATTTACATTTCATATGTTATCCCCTTACCCCATCCCCCACCCACCCGGGAACCCCCCCATCCCCTTACCCCTCCTCCTTCTTCTCTGTGGATGTAACCCCCACCTACCCCCCAACACTCCCACTTCCCCACCCTCAAAATTCCCACCCCCTGGGGCGTCCAGCCTTCATGAGGTCAAGGATCTCATCTTCCACCTATGCCCAGCAGGGCCCTCCACTCTTACATATTCAACTGAAGCCTTGGATCCCTCCATAAGTGCTCCCAGGCTGGTGGTTAGGACCCTGGGAGCTGTGGTTGGTTGGTATTGTTGCTCTCCTCATGGTGCCACAAACCCTTTCAGCTCCTTCAGTCCTCACTCTAACTCCTCCATTGAGAACCTCATGATCAGTTCAATGGCTAGTTGTGAGCATCTGCCTCTGAATATGTCAGACTCTTGAAGGCCTCTGAGGAGACATCCATATCAGGCCCTTATCGGCATGTACTTCCTGACTTCCACATCAGCATCTACCTTTGGTGACTACAAAACTATTAAAAACAGTGAATTCGAGAGGTTCCTAGGTAAATGGATGGAACTAGAAATTATCATCCTGAGTGAAGTAAGCCAATCACAAAAGAACACACATGGTATTCACTCACTGATTATTGGATATTAGCCCAGAACCTTGAAATGCCCAAGATGCAACTCACAGGCCACATGAAGCTCATAAAAAAGGAAGACCAAGTGGGGGTGATTCAGTTCTTCTTAGAAGGAGCAACAAAATACTCAAGGGAGCAAACATGGAGACAAAGTGAGGGACAGAAACTGAAGGAGGGGCCATTTGAAGACCTTTCCACCTGAGTATCCACCCCATATGTAGTCACCTAGCTCCATTTCTTAAAGGTGATTATCCTAACTAAGCTTTTTTTTCCCCCTGTCTCTTGAGTAAAAGCTGGGTGAAGCATTATTTCTTCTGAGCGTGCTCTTGAACTGGGATTGCCCATCCAGTTTCAATGAGCATATGGGCTCCTTTTATATCAGTGGCTTTTCTAAATCAAAATATGTAGAAACCCATAGGAATGTTCATTCTTCAATAAAACAATGGCAGCTTCAGCAGCCTGGCTTGTGCTCTTGTTTGTAGAAGAGACACACTTTCTTTCCCAGGAGCTTATGCAGATGCAAATCCCTCACCACAACCCCCACACACTGGCTGGGCTATGCAGGTGAAAGCCACCTCCCCAGCCTCCGTACACACATATACTGTGCTTTAGTGAGATTTTCTTAGATTCCCCCTTGTCAGGTTATCCTTGTTTCATGGGTTGAAGTGGATAGAGAGAACTGCTTGGTCAGGACAATACCAGGACAGGCATCCATGCAGGGAACAGTTTTTCAGGGAGAGATGAGTAGGAGTCCCATTGTTACAAAGGAAGCCAGCCTCCACTCTCAGGCAGGCCCCACACTGGGCACTGTGACCTCGGCTGAATCACTTCATGTATCCAGGCCTCCATTTACTGGTTACACTTGTGTATCAGGAGTTAAGAGTCATTTTGCAGGTTGGTGAGATGGTTCAGTTGGTAGAGGTGCTTCCAGCAGAGCCCGGCATAGTAGAAGGAGAGAATCCCGAAGGTTGTCCTCTGACCTCCACATGTGCACTATACAAAGGGTGTGCCCATACAGAAGTGGCTGCACTCCCCAAAGTAACAATAATGACAGCAGTAATAATAATGACAATAGTGATGATGATGATGATACCCAGAGGTTGGGAAGATGACTCAGCAGTTAAGGGTCTAGGCCAACTGGGATTGTCACAAGCACCTGTAACACTGTCACCAGCTCCCCGGATGGGAATCTGACATCTTCTTCTGAGGTCAATGGGCATTTGTACTCACATATAAACACACATACTCACAACACACACACACATACTCAGACACAAAAAGATTTCATTTTTTATTTTATTTTATTTTTTTCAAGAAAGGCTTTCTCTGTGTAGCCTTGCCTGTCCTGGAACTTGCTTATTAGTTCTTAAACTCACAGAGATCCACCTGCCTCTGCTTACTGAGTGCTGAGATTAAAGGTATGAGCCACTCAGCTTACCAAAAAAAAGGTTTTTTGGCTTTTGTTTTAAAATTAAAGTTAATTTGTATTATATTATTCAAAGGATTATTTTTTAAGTTCATAGATATAAGTCATTAAGTCCACTAGATAAATGTTAGTTCTGGCTATTCCTGTAATATAATAGCTCCATTATTACAGCTGGAGAGAGCTGGGGAGGGAAGGGAGAACTGGACATGGGGAGGTCTGGGCAGGCTGCTACGGCACAGTGGGTTTGCTAACTTTATCTTGCTTGGTAATGTTGCTATGAGGATGAAGGCACAGAACAGAGCATATATATTTTGCCCCGTACAACATATGGCCACACAGTCTCAGGATCCTCTTCCCATCCCTGGTCCTTCATAGTTTAAGCTGTAATTCCAGCACTTAGGAGGTGGAGGCAGGAGGATCAGAAGTCCAAGGTCATCTTTGGCTTCTAGGTGAGACCCTGTGTATATATATATATATATATATATATATATATATATATATATATGATCTAGGAATATGCTAAATGCTATGAGATAAATAGCCAGCGGATGTACAGATGTGATCAGCTACTGTATCTGAAGAGGAGACTGGGAATGTGGTACCTCACACACTTACTCCACACACACCCATAGCCTTCATCTGCGTTACTGGATTCCACTCACTTGTCCTGTGCTTCCAACCTTTCAGGATTGTCTCCGTGACAGAAGTCCTAGTCTCTAATCCCGAGGAAGATTCAGGAGTTTGATACCAACCAAGGTTGTATAGTTAGTTTCAGGTTAACCTGCATTAAGAGTTAGGCCCAAATCTTCCTGTTTGTCTCTCCACCTCCAAAAGGGATTTATTACAAGGGTTTTTATTACATTTATGACATTTATTGGTGTATAAGCAAAAGTTCTGTGGCTTGTGATAGGGTTACATTGTGATAAATGCATCATAAGTTGAAAATATTATAAGTCAAAAAGGATTTAAGGTTCTGAGGAGATGGCTTGGTAGATAAGAAAGATCCTCTATCTGTACAAGTACGAATTTGAATCCCGAGAGCACCCATATAAGAAGCTGTGCATGTCAGCACGTGTGCCTGTAACCTCATTGCTCTGTGTGTTGGAGGGGTGTGGAAGAGTGAAAACAGACTGTTGGGGCTTTCTGCTTTTGGTCTACCTCTGAGTTCAGTGAGAGACCCTGCCACAAAGGAATAAGGTAGAGAGTGATAGAACAGGACATTCTTCTTTGCCTTTCTTAATACTCATGAGGTGGGCAGTCACACACGTGCATGCCTTTTTTATTATTATTATTTTATTATTGGATATTTTCTTTATTTGCATTTCAGATGTCATCCCCTTTCCCCATTCCTCCCCCAGAAACCCTCTATCCTATCCCCCCTCCTCCTTCTTGCTTTTTTTTTCTTTATTAGTATTTTAAGTTAACATACAAAGTGCTGGGTTTTATTACAGCATCCTCATACATGTGTCATTAGAGTTCTGATTTGTTTCCCTCTGCCCGTTCCCTTTCTTCCTCCAGCTAGTTTCTTCATCTGATTTCCTGTCACATGTATTCCATCATCCTCCCTCCTCATCCTTTTTTTTTAATTAGTAACTTTTAAAAAAAATGTTAACCAAAGCTTTATAGGTTTGGTAATGCTCAATAACAAGATGCCCATACAATCAGAAGTGTAACTCAATACCCAACCTAGATATACTAACTATCTTGACTGGTGACTAGTGGAGACACATGAACATCTGCCTCCATGTTCCCTCCCCCCTCCTTCTCTCACCTCCTAGCTCCTCTTCTCATTCTCCTCCTCCTCTCCTTACTCCTCCTCTTTTTTTTTTTTGGTTTTTCGAGACAGGGTTTCTCTGTGTAGCCCTGGCTGTCCTGGAACTCACTCTGTAGACCAGGCTGGCCTTGAACTCAGAAATCCGCCTGCCTCTGCCTCCCAAGTGCTGGGATTAAAGGCGTGCGCCACCACCGCCTGGCTACCCTTCCTCTTAAAATAAAACTTTTCTCTCAAAATACAACTAGAGCATAACTATACCAATTTGCCAGGCAGGCGGATTTCTGAGTTCAAGAGTTGGAGGCCAGCCTGGTCTACAGAGTGAGTTCCAGGACAGCCAGGGCTACTCAGAGAAACCCAGTCTCGAAAAAACAAACAAAAAAAACCCCAAAAAAAACCCCTATACCAATTTGTATCTGTAAGGTACAAGATAGACCTAATACCCAGTCCAACACTTTGTTGACTAACCAGAACCTCTGTCATCTCTCCTAACTAAAAGGCTTAGTTCTGAACCTGGCTTTTTTCTTGGCTTTAGAATGTATGTCAACACACGTGCATGTCTTAATTAGGTTTTTATTGCTATGATAAAGACTATGAATGAATGTAACTTGAGGAGGAAAGGGAGTTTTTTTGGCTTACACTTCCCAGGTCACACTCTGTCACTGAGAGAAGTTAGGGTAGAAACTCAGGCCTATCATAGCAAGACCCCACTCCTGGTACCAACTTCTATCTTAGTTAGGGTTTCTATTGCTATGAAGAGGCATCATGACCAAGGCTACTCTCACAAAGAAAACATTTAGTTGGGACTGGCTTACAGGTTCAGAGGCTTAGTCTATTATCTTCATGGTGGGAAGCATGGTGGTGTACAGTCAGATCTGGTTCTGGAGAAGGAGCTGAGAGTTTTACATTTCGATCTATAGGCAGCAGGAAGAGAAAAAGTCACTGGGCCTGGGCTTTTGAAACCTCAACACTCACCCCAGTGACAAAGTTTCTCCAAGGAGCCACAGTTACTCCAAGCACACCTTCTAATCCTTCTCAAAGAGTTCTACTACTTGATGCCTAAGCAATCAAATATATGAACCTATGGGAGACCTTATTCAAACCACCACAGTCCTTGAAATGGTTTTTATATGCTTGGCTCAGGGAGTAGCACTATTTGAGGTATGGCCTTGTTGGAGTAGGTGTGTCATTGTGGGCATGGGCTTAAGGCCCTCATCCTAGGAAGTCAGTCTTCCACTAGCAGCCTTCAGATGAAGATATAGAACTCTAGCTCCTCCTGCACCATGCCTGCCTAGACACTGCCATGCTCTCATCTTGGTGATAATGGACTGAACCTCTGAATCTGTAAGCCAGCCCCAATTAAATGTCCTTATGATACCTTGGTCATGGTGTCTGTTCACAGCAGTAGGATGACTAAGATGTAGGGGGCCCAAGCTAGGGTTGAAGAGTTCAGGGCCAGGGGCTCCCAAACTCCTGGACATCTGGGCGCTGCTGGGTTGAGGAGAGTTGGGAACAAAGTTGGTGACCTTCAGGCTGAGGGCAATGACTAGCCCAGAGGAATGGGAACCCTGGCTTAGCTCATTGGCAATTGTCCTTAGCTTGGCTGCCGTTGTCTGGGAGCACAGAGAGGCCTTCTGTGGGAGACTTAAGCAGCATGGCTGCGTTGTTGAAGGCTTTCTCCATGCTCCCCACAGCGGTTCCTGATGAAGGAGACAGTCCCTGGTTCCAAACTGTTTATTGGTGCACATCATGTTAAATGGGTGCATACCACCTTCTCAGGGTGGACCGGAGATTAAATACCTTTTGCCGGAAGGGATGTCTGGAAAGGAAAGCTTATTGGATAAACCCTCAGAGCCTCTAGATACCTCATTAGCATGGAGAACTCTATTCTGAGCCACGTGATCTACCTGGGGAGTGTGGTCATGTGTTCCAGGCCAGGAATCTAGTAGAGAGCAGGGAGATGCCTACCGTCTCAGGTGGGTGCCTGGGTGCCACGATCTCGAACCTACTCAAACCTTACCAAGTTTCCTGGCATGGTCCACTGTCCCGCATATAGTATTCTCCTTTGTTCTCACCCCTCCCCCCCATCTAGTCCCTCCCCCGCTAGCTGGTTCTCTTCTTCCAGCTACTCTCTGCTTCTGTTTCCCTGACACATGTTTTAGTATCCTTCTTGATGTCCTACCTCCCTTAAGAAATCTTCCCCAAACCTCCGATCCCATTTCCAATTTCCTAAACATTAAATACACACATATCAATTCATTGTGTGTATGTATGTGTGCACGAATGTTTGTGTACTTGCATGTGCGCATTCAGATCCATGAAACCAGAGGTCTATGTCTGGTGTCTTCCTCAAATTGTTCTACATATACTCATACACACCACACACACACATAAACACACACACACACGAATACTTATTTTTGTTGAAGTTTATTATAATTTATTCCAGATACATTCTTT
>NW_021604601.1:3628534-3650206 GCF_004785775.1 Grammomys surdaster | reverse complement strand
CTCTTGCTTCCCAAGTGCTGGATTTAAAGGCACACACCACCTCAACACAGCATATTTATTTTGTACCTCTTGTGATCCCTGCCTTGTACCTGGTAGCTCTCAGCTTGGATGTGCTTCAGCATCTCTTGGGGGCTGCTTACACTGAAAGTTGTCCCAACAGAGTTGGTTTTAGTTCAGTTTCTTGTTTTGTTGGTAAATTATAGTCTTGTTTATTTGTGTGTGTGTGCTTGTGCACATGCATGTGCATGGGAGTGGCTTGGTACACATGTGGAAGTCTAAGGACACCTTGTAGGAGCTGATTCTCTCCTTCCACCATGTGCATCCCAGGGACTGAACTCAGGTCCTCAGCTACACTGGCAAGCACCTTTACTGGCTGAGCCATCTTGTCGGCCATTGTTTGTTTTTTTGAGACAGGATCTTATGTAATCTAGACAGACTTCACACTTACCATGTAACTGAAGAGGATCTGGAGTTTCTGGTCCTCTGGGCTCCACCTCTCAAACGCCGGGCCCTTGAGCATGCACCACCGTGCTTGGCTGTCTTACAGACTTCTGGTTTGGTAGACCCAGGTGGAGTGTAGACTCCTGAACAGGACACATTCCCAGGAAGCATTTATGGTGTTATGGTGCCTGAAGCCACACTATCTGCCTTTCACTAGACGTGCTCCTGGGCTTTAGAATGATTGGCTTCGCTCCAGGTCTTCCCTCATGATGCTTGCTGTGCTTCAGATGCCCTTTGTCCACACATTTCGCTTGTGAACTTCCACTGGAGCCTCAACTGGAATGCATTTTTTCTCACTGTTTGAGTTACTTTCTCTCTCTCTCTCTCTCTCTCTCTCTCTCTCTCTCTCTCTCCTCTCTTTGTCTTTCGGTGCTAAGGATTGAATTTATATCTTTGTTTGTGCTAAGCAAGCACTCTACCACTGAGTTATATCCCTAACCCCACT
This sequence comes from Grammomys surdaster, assembly GCF_004785775.1. Taxonomy (NCBI): domain Eukaryota; kingdom Metazoa; phylum Chordata; class Mammalia; order Rodentia; family Muridae; genus Grammomys; species Grammomys surdaster. The sequence continues at coordinate 3,649,260 of NW_021604601.1, read as the reverse complement.
TTTTAACTTAAAAAGAAAAATCAAAAAATAAAATTAAAGGCTGGGTTTCGTGGTAAATATTTAATTGGAGGTTTTTACCCTACCTTTGATCATTTAGTTCCTAAATAAAAGACACAAAACATTTATATTTATAATAAGTCTTAACAGAACAAGAGTTGGGCAGATAACAACCTTCTATGTTATTTTGCCTACTTCCCTGACAATAACCCGGAGTTATAACTTGCTATGTTCCATCTGGGCTGCTCTCACTCCAGTGGGCCAGCCCTCATGGCCACGATTGTATGAGTTTCTTACCCCGAGCATCTTCTCTCTCCTCTCCCCGTTGTGATCTCTCCTCAGACCCCAATCACGGAAACCACAGCCCTGCCTACCTCTCTTCTGCCTAGCTACAGACTATAGGCATCTTTACTGACCAATCAGCGATAACTTGGGGACAAGGTTACATAGCATCATTTGGTTATGTGAGGATTTCCTGGTCCCTGGAGGTTACCAGACTTTGGGAGCTGGTATTAAGCATCACAATACATAGCAACAGACCAAATCTCAACAGCTGGAGCTGGACAGATGTCTGATGAAGAGCTCCCAGTGCTGTTGCAGAGGACCCAAGCTTTGTTCCCAGCACCCACATAGGGCAGTACACAACTGTCTGCAGTTCCATCTCCACAGGATTCACCACTCTCTTCTAGACACCTTGGACACTGACAGGAGCATGCATATGCACACTCATGCACAGAAATAATGGAGGGCTGGCAAGATAACTCAGCAGGAGGAGACAGTTGCTACCAAATCTAACGATGTGAGATCTGAATTCCATCCCCAGAAACTCAGTGTAAATCCTGGAGAACTTACACTAGTATAAGAAGAAAAGGGCTGGGCGGTGGTGGCGCACGCCTTTAATCCCAGCACTTGGGAGGCAGAGGCAGGTGGATTTCTGAGTTCGAGGCCAGCCTGGTCTACAGAGTGAGCTCCAGGACAGACAGGACTACACAGAGAAACCCTGTCTCAAAAAAACCAAAAAAAAAAAAAAAAAAAAAAAAAAAAAAAAAAAAAAAAAGAAGAAGAAGAAGAAGAAGAAGAAGAAGAAGAAGAAGAAGAAGAAGAAGAAAAGGAGCCCTTGCAAGTTGCCCTCTGACCTTCATATAAGCTCTGTGGCTCTGTGGTACACATTACACATGCAGTTGCACACACAAGCATGCACTTCTGTACACACATGTATACATACATAGATGTCTGTGTGTGAGAGAGAGACTCTCATATAGTAAATGTAAAAAAAAAAATATTGGGATAGAGTCTCACAAGTTGCCCAGGCTACCCTTGAACTCAGCCTCAGCCCTTGCCATTCTAGGATAACAGACATATACCACCATGCCTATGCCCAGCTAGGACAAGCAGGTTTTTTATGTCAGTATTCTTCTTTAATTTCTGTTTATTTTCCTGGATGGGACAGAGTAAATCCTTACCAGCAGGAATCCAGCTCCACTCCCCACTCCAGGAGCCTCTAACTGGCTGGCCTCCATCAATCCATCTGGATATCACAAGATGAATCCAGTGACGGAGACAAGGCAGAGGATGAGGATCCAGCCCTAGAATACCTTCTCCTTATCCACTCTGGAACTCTGTGGTCTCCCTCAAGAAACCTTCCCAAGCTTACCTCTCTGTCATGTGGGTTGCCTGTTGTGCCCAGAGTCTGACCATCCTCCACTTCCTCCTCCTCAGTTTCTTCCTCCTCCTCATCTTCTTCTTCTTCCTCCTCCTCTTCTTCCTCTTCCTCCTTTTCCTCCTCTTCCTCCTTTTGGGTTTTTTGAGACAGGGATTCTCTGTGTAGCCCTGGCTATCCCAAAACTCACTCTGTAGACTAGGCTGGCCTCAAACTCAGAGATCTACTTGCTTCTGCCTCCTGAGTGCTGGGGTGAAAGGTGCCTTCTTCCCTCTTGCCTGTGAGCTTGAGAGGAGGGTGGTTCTCTCTGAGGCTTTGCCCTGCAGCATCAGCAACCAGGGTGTGCCTCCTCTACACCCTGGCTTCACCCAGGACACATGGTGCCCAGGTGAAGGAGCCATGACGTAAGCAGCAAGTCTACCTGAGTCTGAGCACACAAGCACATCTTCCTATTGAGGAGTAGGCCAAGGCTGCTCTCCTTGTTAGATGCTGGTCCCTCCTCCTTCTTCAGGGTGAGCTACAGACTGAGCTGTCCAGGATCTCAGAGCATCTGAAGACTAAAAGGCACAGGATCTTAACTGGTTTCTCTTTTTTGGATTTTTGTTCTAAAAAAACGTTTAATATTAAAGATTGATTTACCTATTTTGATAGCTATGAATGTTGCTGCTTGCTTGTATGCGTCTGTACCATGTGCATGCCTGATGCCCAAGAAAGCCAAAAGAAGGCCTAAGATCCCCTGGAACTGGAGTTATGGGTTGTGAGTCAACATGTGGGTGCTGGGAACTGAACCTGGGTTCTTTGTTAGAACAGCGAGTGTTCTTCTCTGCTGGGCCATCATTACAGGTCCTGTACCCCCCCCCCCCCATTGAATGGATTTCTGAGATAGGATCTAACCCTGCATCCAAGGCTGGCCTAGGACTCATGCAATCCACCTGCCTCAGCCTCCTAAGTGATGGGATTGTTTATGATTATTTAGTTTATTTATTTCAACACAGCCCCACACTGCCTACCTGATCTGAGCATACAGCAAATATTTGTTAAATTAAAATTATTATTGAAAAGCGCGACACACCCTGTGAAGACAAAGGAACAACCATTCTTTAAGAATGGAAAAATGGGGACAGAGAAAGGGAGGGGGTAAATGTAAAGGACCTTAAGCTGGGTGGGAACCATTTCTGAAAGGGAATTTGTTTTGTCAACTAAAAGCGAGGCCAAGAGGCCAGGCCTCCCCAGCTGTTCCTTTTGCTTCTTGATCTGCAGCTGGGCTAGAAATGTTTTTGTTTTTATTTTTTTGGCTAGAGCTGCTCATCACCATGCCAGCAGGCTTGTGTGATGTGTGTGTGTGTGTGTGTGTGTGTGTGTGTGTGTGTGTGTGTGTGAGAGAGAGAGAGAGAGAGAGAGAGAGAGAGAGAGAGAGAAAGAGAGAAATTAGTAACTTTAATCTCAGGAGACCAGGAAAGCAGCTGGAGAGAAGGGCACAGCCATGGACGGATGACATGGTCCTTGGGAGGATCGTGATGTACTTTCTTTTTTTTGTTTTTTTCCAGACAGGGTTCCTCTTTATAGCCCGGGCTGGAACTCACTCTGTAGACCAGGCTGGCCTCGAACTCAGAAATCTGCCTGCCTCTGCCTCCCAAGTGCTGGGATTAAAGGCGTGCGCCACCACTGCCCAGCCATGATGCACTTTCATCTGACACTGTTCCCTGAGTGTAGAGAAAAGCCAAGTATTGCAGAAGGAGTCCTGAATCCAGAATAAGGTGTTTGTGCTAAACAATTCAGACCATTTGCTGTGTTTTTATAAAAAATGCCACGTAAATGTTTTATAGAGGCGCGGTATGATGAGATGGGGGTTGGGAAGGGAGCAGAGGCAGAGAGAGGGGGGGAGGGCGGGGGCCCGGAACCCCCCGGGGGGGGGGGGGGTGGGGGGTGGGAGGAGGGAGAGAGAAAAAAGGGGCAGAGAGAGGGAGGAGGGGCCAAACAGTCCCTTTTATAGCAAGCCAGGCCGACCTGGCTGTGGCCAGGTAACTGTTGGGTTGAGGCTAGAAGGACCGCTAACACTTCTAAACAATCCTAATCTAGAGTCTTGCCTCTTACAGCAGGAAGAGCGCTCAACTTACAGAGATTCTTGCTTCTAGGGTATATATGATTTCTAAGAAGTAAAAAAAAAAAAGCTGGGTGTGGTGGTGTACAATTTTAGTTCCTGCACTCAGGAGGCAGAGGCTGGAGGATTGCTGTGAGTTCAAGTCCAGCCTGGTCTATATAGAAAGTGCCAGAACTACACTAATAGACTGTCTCAATAACCCTTCCCACTTTGAGCCAAAAAGATTTATTATTTTTTTAATGTGTGTTTTACTTACATGCATGTATGTGTACCGTGTGTATGCTCGGCACTCACAGTGGCCAGAAGAAAACATTAGATCCCCTAGAAGTTACAGAGGTTGTGAGCCACAATACAGGTGCTGGGAACTGAACCCAGGTCCTCTGTCAGAGCACTGAGTGCTCGTAACCACTGGGCCATCTCTCCAGCCTCTTGATTTCTAACTTGATTCTTAGCTTTATTGTTTGTTAAAGCAGTCATTATTTAACACCAGCAATAAATATTCTGAGTATGATGGGCAGGACTGTAATCCCAGAACCGGGATAAGGAACCAGGCGGTTCTTGGGTTTGAGCTTAGGCTGGTTAAATCGTGAGACCCTGTTTCAAAACCAAACCCATATGAAATCAAAATAGAACACTATGGGGCTGGCAAGATGGCTCAGTAGGTGAAGGTGTTTGCCACAAGGCCTGACCACCTGAATTCAGTCCTAGGTGTTCACATAGTAAAAGGAGAGAAGTGACTTCCATACTAGTCCTTAGACATCCACAGGAATGCTGTAGCAAAAATGCACTTGAACACACACACACACACGTACTAAATATACTAAAAAACAACAAAGATAAGAGTTTGGTTTGCTTGCTTGTTTGTTTGAGATAGTCATGTTCTGTAGTCCTTCAAGATGACCTTGAATGTGGGGCAATCTTCTGCACCACATAAAACCAGGAGCGGTGGGAGCACGTGCCTGTAAACCTCAGCTCTCAGAGGATGGGATCCAGGACATATGTATGTTACAGGCAGCTACTGTCCCAACTGAACTATCTTTCCAGCTGGAGAATTTGATTTTTCTGGGAGAGAGTTTCAGGAATCCCAAGCTGGCCTCTGACAGGTTACGCAGCCACTGATGCCTTTGAACTCTTGATCCTCTTGCCTCCACCTCCAGAGGGCAAGGATTGCAGGTGGATGCCACTGTATTTAGATTACAAAAGAAATTTCCAAGATCTTTTCTAGCAGCTGCAGGAGAAACCTGGAGGAAGATTATTTGCATTTCTATGCAAATTGATTAAAAAAAATTCTCCTCAGTCACAGAGGGAAAAGAGGAGGAGCTAGGTGAGACTATGCAGTAAAGTGGAAAAAAAAAGATTTTTCTTTCTCTCTTTCTGGTTAGTGTCTAAAGCAACTCTGGAATTAAACGCTGAAGAAACTGGATATGTAAAACACAAAGAAAAAAACCAACACAACCCTGTTCTCAGAAAAAAATGAATGAATTTCATGGCTCAAACAGCCTGGGCTAAAGGTAAATCAGGAGCCTTGTTCTCCTGTGTGTGTGTGTGTGTGTGTGTATGTGTGCAGTTGCACAAGGGTGTGCACGCTCCAGAGATGGAGGGTGTTCTTCGGGAGCTGTCCACCTGGTGTCTCACTGGTCTAGAACTCACCAGTTTAAGCTAGACTGACTGGCCAGCAAAGCCCCAGAATCCACCTTCGCTGCCTTAGCATTGAGGTTACTGGATGCTTGAACTCAGATCCTCAGGCTTGCACAGAAAGCATCTAACCACTGAGCTATCTCCCCCATGAGCCTGTGCTTTGTTTGTTTGTTCTAATATTTATTATTATTTTTAATTTTGTGTCTGTGCGTCTGTGTGTAGGTGTTCGCATGTGCCTTTAGAGGACGGGGGAATTAGACGCTCCTCGCCTGAGACTTTATTTAGGCAGTTGTAAGCCGATCAGCTTCCTATTTTATTTATTTTTTAATCTTTGGAGATAAGGTCTCACACTGTAGCTCAGGTTGGCCTGGAATCCACTATGTAGCCCATGTTGGTCTTGAACTTACAGCCTCAAAGCAGACAGAAATGCTACATTCTCAGTAAGAGTAGAGCTAGTGGTGTAGGTGAGACAATTCATTTTAATAGCAGAAAAGATCTCTTTTTAAAAATTATATTCTCGGGCTGGAGAGATGGCTCAGCGGTTACGAGCACTGACTGCTCTTCCAGAGGTCCTGAGTTCAATTCCCAGTAACCACATGGTGGCTCACAACCATCTGTAATGGGTGTAATCCAATGCACTCTTCTGGTGTGTCTGAAGATAGCAACAGTGTATTCACATATATAAAATAAATAAATCTTAAAAAAAATTATATTCTCAATTTTTTTTTTTTTTTTAGTTTTATGTGTTTGTGGTTTTGGCCTGCATGTATGTACTTCCGTCCACCTTATGCATGCCTGGTGCTCTCAGAGGCCAGAAAAATTATTGAATCCTGTGGAACTGGAATAACAAAGGTTGTGAGCCACCGTATGCATGCTGGGAAACCCAGGGCCTCTGCAGGAGCAGGCAGTGTCCCTAACCACTGAGCAATCTTTCCAGCCCCTACCTTTTTAAAAACCTCTTTTGATACAGCGTCTTTCTATGTAGCTCAGGCTGGCCTTGAACTCCAAGCAATCCCCCTACTTCTGCCCCCAAGTGCTGACATTAATTAAGCATTAATTAACAAGGACTAGCAATATTTAAAATGTTGGAAATGAAAATCCATAATATGCTCACAGTCGGCATTTGGAGCATGCACCAACCTCTTGTCAGGAGCCTCTCCAGGCATGTCAAGCAAAGCACCCTGGAGGGCTGCCTTGCTGTCCCCCACTCTATGACTTGGTCTCCCGTGTGTGGTTGATTAAAGAACATAGTGCCAAGAGCTTCATTCAAAGGAGGCTTTTTCCAGGAAAAGATTCAGTAGCCACAACAAGTAGGGAACCTCTCACCCACCCATCAGCCCTGCACTCTTATTTGGGAATAGACATTTTGGGGCCCCCTCTTCAGAAGCAGACTTTGGGCAGGGTAACACGAAGAGGTAACGCTTTATTCTTGCAAAAATAAAAAAAAGCCCGCCGCAGTGACCAGGACTGAGGTCAATGGACAGCCGCAGGATGGAGAGAGACCCTAAGATGTTGAAACTCACTCCCTTCAAAGCGGGCCAGCTGCGTGCCTTCTCCTCTATAGCTTTATTGCTCAACCCTACTTTGCCATCTGGGAGCAAACAAATTCCATGTTTGGCCTTAGTTAGTTCAAGTTCAGATCTTGTCCCCCCCCAACTACCCCCCCCTCCTGCCTCCCTCTTACAGAATCCTGACTGAGCCAACATCAAAACAATGACAACCTTTGTTTTCTCATTTCGTATAATTAATTTATGGAAATCCTATATGCAGCTGGGTATGGTGGTGCATGCCTTTAATCTCATAGATAGGTAGATCTCTGTGAGTTCGAAGCCAGCCTTGGCTACACAGTGATCATGTTCCAGGTTAATTAGGGCTACACAGTAAGACCCTGTCTCAACATATATATATATTTAAAGACATGCAACTATGTTTGTTATACATGGAGATGTGACCATCATGATACAGCTATAGTCTCACATAGTTGTGTGTGTGTGTTGAGAAGACAAGATTTTATTTGTTTCTTGTTTTTTTGAGACAGCATCTCACTCTGTAGCTCAGGCTTGGTTAGAACTCATGATGTAGTCCATGTTGGCCTCCAGCTCCTGGTAATCACCCTTACCTGGGCCCCCAAATCTTCCTCTGATGGGTATATCACCAAATCTAGATAACACTCACTCTTTTAACTTGTACACAGATTTATTATTCTAAATCGTGTGTCTGTGCCATTTACTAGCTTCTCCCACAGCTTGCTCAGTTTGCTCTCTTAAACACACCCGGACCACCTGCCTAGGGACAGCACTGCCCACAGTGACCTTTCACCTTAAGAGTTTCAGTAGTATTAGTGACAGAACATTCAAAATGTGAGCCTATAGAGGACATGTTGGTGGCTCTGTCTGTCTGTTCATCTATCTATCTATCTATCTATCTATCTATCTATCTATCTATCTACTCAGAACAGTCTTAGAAGGATTAATGTCTCCAGTGAAGATCTGTCTGAGAGAAGCAAAATGACATTTCCCAGTCACACAAAAGAGATAAGCTAAGTCTTGCTCTGTCTGCCCAAGCCGCCTCTACTGCACATGGAGGCTCCCTACCACCATGGTCTGCTTTAAGAAAATGCCATCCTTGATTGGCGTCTATGTTACTTTTAAAACTTTGGATGCTTTGGCGTGGATTTGTTATCTAAGCTTCTGCATGTACTGGTTTTGGAATTCTTATATATTGGCCTGGAGAGGTGGCTCAGCAGTTAGGAGAGTCCTGCTCCTTCAGGGGATCTAAGGCCGGTTCCCAGTAGCCACAGCAGACAGCTCACAATCACCTGTCACTGTAGCTCCAGGGCACTGGATGGCTTCAGCAGATACCCTCAGTCATGTGGCAGATACTCACATACAACATCATTTTAAAATATTTAACCTTTAAAAATGTTATAAAGAATACTAATTGTAGATGTTCATAAATGGTGTTTTTAGATTTTATCCAATTTGATCAGTTTTTAAAAAGAGAGCTTTGTCTTGTTTTAGTATGACACTTTTAAATTGAAAACAGATTTTTTAAAACTTAATATAAAAATTAAAATTTTTAACTTTAATTTTAAAATTTATTTAATGTATGAATGCTCTGCTGCATATACATCGAAATGCCAGAAAAGGGCATCAGATCCCCCCATAGATGGTTGTGATCCACCATGTGGTTGCTGGGAATTGAACTCAGAACCTCTGGAAGATTATCCAGTGCTCTTAACCACTGAGCTATCTCTCTGTCCCAGTGATAATGGATTCACCCTCTGAAACTGTGAGCAAGTTTCCAATTAAATGTTTTCTTCTGTAAGTTGCTTTAGTCATGGTGTCTCTTCACAGCAATGGAACAGTACCTAAGATACCTTGTCTCACTCTGTGTGTGTTTGTGTGTGTGTGTGTAGCTCAAATCAAGGCAAATTACAACAACCATGCCAGCACTGAAGTGTATTCTACACAGAAGAAGAAAGATAGGCTTATCTGTGACATCACAGGAAAGACTACCTCTCATGAGAGGAACCAATGAACATAAGAACTGGGAAGATATTAATCACTTCCAACACAGTAAACCAGCAAACCTCTGACATGGGCAAGGGAGGATGAACAGATCTGCCAGGAATTCATCCAGGTCAAGCAATTGCCTCCTAAATGATAGGGAAGAGCAAACGCTGCCCTTTAAGAACCTTAAATACCAGACGACAAGAGATAGTGGAGATCAGGCAGAAATGAATGAACTAGAGGGTAGGGAAACAATTCAGAGAATCAGAGAACACTTTCGTTGGAAGGACTAACAAGGCAGTCTCTAGCCAAACTGGCCAAAAGAAAGAGAAGAAGAAAATTAATAAAGTTAGAGATGGAAGGGAATTGGTACAATGGAGACCAGTGAATTCCAGAGGACCATTAGAGAATATTTGGATACTTATATTCCAACAAGCTGGAAAAGCTAAAAGAACTGCCTGGTCTTCCACACAAGACCTTTCCAATTTAAACCAAGGAAATTAGACAATGTATAGAGATCCACGGCAAGCTAGGAGATTAATGTGGTAATTGAGAGTCTCCGTCTTGAAAAGTCTAGGTCAGGCGGATTCACTGCTGAATTCTACCAAACGTTCAACGATGATCACACAATTGTTCCACAAAACAGCAAGGGATTGAACATAACTAAATGTAGTCTATGATCGTTGTTAACATTATGCTGACATCAGATAGGATATTATAATAAAACAAAAGCACAAACCAATCTTGCTGATGAACATAAATGCTCAACAGGATACTAGCAAGATCCAGGCATGGTGGTATACACCTGTAATAGCGGCACTCTGGAGGCACAGGCAGGCAGATCTCGTGAGTCTGAGGCTAGCCTGGTCTACAGAGTGTGTTCTATGATATCTAGGGCTATGTAGAAAAACCCTATCTCCAAAACAAAACAAAACCAAAGAGATACTAGCAAGCTGAATTCAAGAACATATTAAAAACAAACAAATGACCACACTGGTTTTATCCCAGAGATGCAAGGTTTGCTCACATATCCAAATTTAAAAAAAAATTTGAGTGTCTCCCTGTATAGTCCAGGTCAGACTAGAGGTGTCTATGCTTCCACGTACAAGTGCACATATGCATGTGCACACACACACACACACACACACACACACAGAGAGAATAATGAAATTGTATTTAAAAACTGAGTTGAAAGTAGTGATAATTTTGGACTGTGGTAACACCCACAAAGGTGAGGTTTTCCACCTGAATGTGTTAGGATAGCTAGAGACAAAAAGACAATTCCAGTACATTATGATGTCATAATACTTGTTTATTGACATTTTTCTTTTCTTCTTCTTCTTACTTTCTGCTTGAATTTTGAATCAGGTTCCACATAACCCAGTGTGGCCTTGAATTCAGAATATAATAAGGCCATCCTTGAACTTCTGACCCTCTTGCTTCCACCTACAAATTCTGGGACTACAGGTATGCCCCACCAGGTCAGACCCCCTTTATCTTTTAAATAACGTGCAAACAGTGATGTCAGAAAGAAACACATCTATTTGCTGTTTTAAGAGTTTGACTGTGTTGTCAGATTCATATTCTCATCTTCTCCTGTTTAGTTTTGAGTCAGGATCTCATATAGCTCAAGCAGGGCTCAAACTTCCTATGTAGCCAAGGCTAGATCTTGAACTTCATCTCACCCCCAGTCTTTCTGTCTCCAGCTCCTACAAGCTAGGATCCCAGATATGCACCACAGCCAACCTCATTCTTCCTCTGAGAAGTAATGATGAGATATTGTTTGCTAGCTCTGTTGTCATGGGAAGTTAGCCCCAACAAACAAAAAAATCACAGGCAAATCCACATATTAACGATGATTGTGCTTGGGCTATTCAGCGTAATTTATGAATTTGATAAATTCCCTTCTGTGTTCATGATTACCTCTAGTTTGGAAAAAATAATCATATTTATTTCCATGCTGGTAGAATGTTCAAGAAACTCTATCCTGATGGAGAAAGGCACACAGCCTTCTGGGAGTTGCTGTGTAGATCAGGAAGGGAGTGTGGTGTGTAGAAGAGCCCAGTGATTGCATGTGGCTGCACAGGAGAGAGCAGCTTTTGTCACATAGAGCACGGGGAGATGCAGATCAAGAGAGTTCTTCTGAGCTGGTGGTGGGGTGGAATATGTTTTTAGTGGCAGCTCGTGGGTCTCTGAGTTCAAGGCCAGCCTGGATTACAGAATGAGTTTCCCGAAGAAGAAAGAGGAGGAAGAGGAAGAAGAAGGAAAAAGGAGAAGGAAGAAGGAAGAAGAAAAGAGGGTTCTTCTGTTTAAAACACAGACTATAAATAGCCTCCCTCTGTTTTGTCAGTACTGCCAGACTAGACAGCAATTAAATTAGCCTTTCCCTCATCCAATGCTTCTTGATTGATATTGGGCAGAACTGTGCACATGTGTGAGGAGGTAGCTGTGTGTGTGCAGTACAAGAGGCTGCTGAAGACAAATGACCATGGCATCAAAGTGTCAGCTGAAATGGTCCCCACCCCCACTTTTTTTCCTCATGACATTTTAAATACCATTATGCCATAAAAGCACATAACCTCTTTGCTCATCAATTTTATGACCTTCAAAGACAAGAAAGGCAAATGTAAGGCAGAAATGGAAAAGTATAAATGTAGTGACTGTCTTTTATGTGATCACCTCAACATTAGGGTTTTACAGTTAAAGCCATCAAAGCCTGGCGGTTTTACGTGCAAATATGGGATCTTTCACCAGCAATTCAGATTGGTCACCTCTCTCCTTTTTTGTTGTTTTTGGACAAGATTGTACTGCAGCTCAGGCTGGCCTGGGTGTGTGGTAATCCTCCTGTCTCTGTTTCTTTGTGCTTCTCCCTTTTCTGACAATTCTTAAATTTCGTCTTATGCATATGAGCATTTTGCTTGCATGTGTGTCTGGGCACCATGTCCGTGTCTGAACCGGAAGAGACTGAGGGGTTTCCTGGGACTGGAGTTACAGACAGGTGTGAGCCTCCATGTGGATGCTGAGAATCGAATCCAAGATCTCTGGATTCCAGTGCTTTAAACAGCTCAGCCATCTCTCCAGCCTCCTCTCTTTCTAAATCACGACCACCATTTACTTCCACTCAGCCCCGGCTCCTCCTGCTTCTCCATTTCTTCTATTTCCTTGCTGTTCTGTAACTACAGTGGAATCACTGTGCTGTTTAACACACGGGTTCCACCCCTTCCTTCTCAGCTCTGCTCACAAAGATCCACTCCGACACCCACACCTGCTCCTCCTTGCCCATGTGCTTTCTGGGAAGCCGGCTGCCTCATGAATCCAAAGAAGTCATTTGGCTCAGGTCCAGATTCACTGTCATAACATTTTTCTTAATCAAGGGTGGCCACGTGCAAAGAGCCTGCTTGAGCCCCGCGATAAAGCTATCGATTCTTCTTATACAGCCTCGAGTTGAGCCAGGCATGGTCTCTTTTTCTATGTTTGGATAGAGGAAGTCTTGGGCGTGAGCGCTAAGTCAGAGAGCAGAACAGAGGCGGAGACGCTGGGTCATCAGGACTTTACCAGCCCTGCCCTGACTCTCAGCTCACAGCCTGCCTTCTTTTCGGTGGAGGTGATGGGAATTGGGTTTTCTGTTACATAAACAATGAAGTGTTTCTTAATAGATGTATTCAGTATGTAACTGGGTCTAGTAATACACACCTGCAGAGAATCATCTGAACCCAGGAGTTCAAGACCAACCTGACTACACAGTGAGATTTTGTTTTAACGCACACACACACATACACACACACACACACACTTACTCAGGAAGACCTCAAACTTGCTATGTAAACAATACTAAGACTTGAACCCTCGGTCACCTCCCAAGAGCTGAGCTCACAGACATCTAGCACACCTGGCTTCACTTTGTCTTTGTGAGAAGTAAGGATAAAGTGTCACTTGCTGGCCCTGTTGCCTTTGCATATGTCGCCTCCAACAAATGGAGAGCTCCGTTCAAAATCCGTGTGTTAAAAGACAGTTGTGGTCGGGCAGTGGTGGTGCACGCCTTTAATCCCAGCACTTCGGAGGCAGAGGCAGGCGGATTTCTGAGTTCGAGGCCAGCCTGGTCTACAGAGTGAGTTCCAGGACAGCCAGGGCTACACAGAGAAACCCTGTCTTGAAAAACAAAAACAAAAACAAAAACAAAAACAAAACAAAAAGCAAACAAACAAAAAGACAATTGTGCTTGGGCTAAGCAGCATGAGTTGTGAGCTTGACAATGTTTCTTCTGTGTTCATAATTGCCTCCAGTTTGGAGATAAATATAACGCATGCTTGTGGGATGTCCAGTTATCTCCTGATAGGGAAAGGCACATAACCTTCTGGGAGTTGCTACGTAGGTTAGGAAGAAAGCATTGAGTGTATAAGAGCCCTGTGACTTCGTGCATGTGTGTGTGTGTGTGTGTGTGTCTGGGTATGTATCTGTGTGTCTGTGTGTATGTCTGTGTGTGCAGTGTTTTGCTGGAAAGTTTGAGCTACATGAAGGTGAACAGATTACAATATGGCTGCTATTAAAATGGTCCTCACAGTTCCAAGTGGCGGGTTTCATCATAGGGTGGGTGCAACGAGGCAGCTGAGCTGTTGGAGGCCGAGGTGGAGCGAGCTGTGGGCTCTTATGGGGTTTCTCTGTGTGTGGGGAACCCATCTGAGATCACATAAGCTGTTTAGAATTAGCTCCTCTGAGTCACTTCAGCAGTTTTGGGAAACCAGGTACTGTTATTGGTTTTCTGTACTTGGGCTGAGATAACATAAGTACCTGAATAATGGCTGGAGTGTGTGTGTGTATGTGTGTGTGTGTGCACGCGAGTGTGGTGTATATGTGTGTGTCTTTGTGTGTGTGTCTCTGTGTGTGTCTGTGTGTGTGCATGTGTGTATATGTCTTTGTGTGTGTGTCTGTGTATTGGGGGGTGGAATAAAGGAAGGGGTTGAAATGTCGACCCTAGGTTGTTTCATTACCTCACAGATGAGTCATTATTTCTAGGAATTGCCTAACCCTGGGAGAAGCAGTGAGTGAACAAGACTCCTCTGTGTATCAAAGCCTCAGAACAAATGAAATAAAGTCATGGTTAATGCATATATTCACCGAAGGCTTGGTGCAGCACTTAGAGGCTCAGGATACTATTAGCGTGGCAAAGAGAAGGAAGAAAGCATTAAAGATGATCCTTCCCGATGCCACTACATTCATCTGAACAAAAGGAGCGCACTCAATCCCATGGGCTGACGTATGCTCTATCCCTGTGGAGGAGGCCTTCTTTGCCAGGTTGCTAACCGAGCTGATGGATTTGAATCCATAGCACTAGCTGCTATTCTCAGCTTGTGAAGTGCATGGAGCCTGGGAAAGCAGAGCCAACGCTACACCCTCATGGCACGACGTCATTTGGTTCTGGCCAGCTTTCCCTGATTTTACCTTTAGTTCTTTTAACCACACAATCCAACCACCAACACCCCACCCCACCCTCTCCTTTCTTCTCCTCTTCTTCCTTTCTAGAGCAGGGTTAAGCTTACTTTACCTCAAGCCACAATCTGCAGGTAAAAGATGTCGACTTAAATACTTGATCGAATTTATTCCTCAAGGCCTCCGTAGTACATCATGTGTCTGTACCCTTTATCGTTTATTTGAGCCCAAGGCTTTCTGGCCTCTGAGTTGTCAGAGAACTGATTATCTGGGACACACAGTTATAGGTGTCCCATAAATGCTACACTGCCAGACCCACAGAAACTCTGAGTCCATCACTCCCCTGCATCAGCATCTTTCCTCCCAGTGATGCTTGGCATTATGGGCCAAGAGTTCCACGTGTTTTCTCCAGGCCTCTCTTATCTTACAAGGCTGTATCTGCCAGTCTGGGAAACAGTCAGTCACTTATTGAAGGTCACATGGCTGGATTGGGAGAGAAACAGCCCAAACAACTGAGCCTTGGACCGGGAAGACAGGTCAGCGAGTGAGAAAGCACGGGACACGAGAGTCCTGACAACCTTAGTTCAGTCCTCGGAACCTGGAAAACAAGCTGCCGTGCGTGTCTGTAATCTCCACAGTCCTACAGTAAGATGAGAGTAGGAACAGGTGAATGCACTGGTGGCTCATGGACTAGGAAGCTTGGAGTGTGTCATGCAACAGCAGAAACTAAGGGCCCCACCTCAATAAGGTGGGGGACAAAACTCAACTCCCAAAAGTTGTCTTCTGGTCTTTACAAACACACACAGACAAATGGATAAAAAGTAAAGCCACAGGAGTACCTCCCAAAGCACAGTGGCCTCACCTAGGGAGAAGTTTACTTTTCCTTCACCCAGAATAGAAGGTGGCAGCCAGATGGCGAATGTGTGACCTGGGGACATGAAGTCAGACACGGGGCTTCTTCCTTCTTAGAATGCCACGAAGAGGGGTGACTCACTTCCAAATGCACTTCATATGAAGTGCTAGCAGTCAGGAGGGAGGGAAGAAAGAGACTGTTCTTTTCTCATTGGAATCCCTGTCTGAGGCTGACTTCTTCACAGCCGGCTGCTGGCTTCATTTGTTGGTCACCATTGTTCCTCTTTTCTCATTAGGATTAGATGAGGTCAACAGAACAGGACTCCGTGATGGCGTTTGTGGCTTTATAAGAAGAGAAATCTGAGCTACCCTGCTCATTCTATCTCACTCTGTGATGCCCTCTGCTGCCATTTTATTTTAAAAGCTTACTTTATTTTTAATTATGTGTCTGTACACGTGCGCGTGTGTATATGTGTGTGTGTATATGTGTGTGTGTATATGTGTGTGTGTATATGTGTGTGTGTATATGTGTGTGTGTATATGTGTGTGTGCGTGTGCTTTAAGAGGCCAGGGGCATTAAATCCCCTGGAAGCTAGAGTTACAGGTGATTGTGAGCTGCCTGACAGGGGCACTGGGAACCAAACTTGGGCCTTCTGCAAGAGCAGTGTGTGCCATTTTTCTATCCAACTACTTTATGTTATTTTATATTTTGGTGCTGGCGATCAAATCCAAGACCTCGCACATGTGCGAGGTGCGTGGCCCTGAGCTATACGCCCAGCTGCTTGGCCATGTTCTGAGGCAGCTAGAAGGTACTCAGCAGGTGCTACCAAGATGCTGGCTCCATGCCTGCAGTTTCACTCAGCCTCGGAATTAGTTCAGTTCTAGAATCCCGAATTTACCTTTCAGAAGTTGATGGACCTGGGAAACCAAGTCTTGGCTTTTGGAGTCTATTTTCTTTAAAAGAAAAGAAGAGAAGAGAGACAAGAAAGAAACCCACAATATTTTATGTGTATGAATGCTTTGTCTTCATGTGTGCATATGTACCAAACTGAGAATTGAACCCAAGTCTTCTGGAAGAGTTGACAATGATCTTAACTGCTGAGCCATGTCTCCGGTCCTGGAGTATATGTATTTTGCCAACACATAAGTATGTGTACCATATGCATTTCTGGTGCCTACAGAGGTCAGAGGAGAATATCAGATTCCCTGGAATGGGAGTTATAGATGAGTGTGGGCCACCATGTGGGCTTGAACCTGGGTCCTCTGCCAGAGTGATTAGTGCTTTTGACTTCTGAGCCATTTCTCCATCTCCTCCATCCCAGAGTCCTTGTGCATGTGATAGTGGATAAGGCAGGATCTGGATGGATAGCCTTGTGTGTGTCTAACTCCGCAGATGGAGGTTACCGGAGGGCATGAGAAATGTGTCTTGCTTGCTGTAACTTTGGCCTTTAAGACGCAGTCTCTGTCCTTCAGGAGGAAAACAAAAGATGATTCCAAATAGAGTCACAACGTTAAGCAAGAAGCAGCTTGCTTCACTCAGGAGACTGGAGAAGCTGTGTCTATTGGACCGTTTCCTTGCACGGTGACTTGCAAACAGCAGCTATAGCTTAATTATTCAGGGACTTTCCAGGAATTGTCTGTGTGCCTGTGCGCCTCCCTCTTCTGAAACATCACAGATCATTTCCTCGGAGACTTTCATGAAGTTATGTCCAGAGTTATTACCGTGTGAATATGGAAAGCTGTAACCCCAAGACATCACAATTCTAACTGCCTCTTTCACTGTTTCTTTGAGACAGTAGATTATCTTCTAAGATTTTTATTTTGTGTATTGAGTATTTTGCTTGCATATGTGTCTGTATACCTCGTACACACTGTGCCCTTGGAAGTCAGAAGAAGGGTCTCAGATCTCCTGGAACTGAAGTTACAGATGGTTGTGAGCCACCATGTGGGTGCTAGGAACCAATCTAGTCTTCTGCAACAGCTTCAAGTGCTCTTAACCCTAAGCCATCTCTCTCTCCCTGCTATTATTATTTTGAGTCAAGGCTCATGTATCTTAGGCCGGCCTCAGATTCCCTGTGTAGCTGAAGATGACCTTGAATTTCGAAACTCCTGTCTTCTACTGCTCAAGTGCTGAGAGCATAGGCGTGCACAACCACAAAACCTGGCGGACAATAGATGATTGGTTTTTTTTTCCTTAGATATTCTTAGCTATTATTAGGGCATTGATCGAGAAGCATCTAACACATGTAGAGTGTAAATGATCTTTTTTTTCCCTTGCCAAAGAGTTCTTTCTATAGTTTAGGTCACTTTGGGCTGTATCCATAAAGTGTGTATCTGTCACGGCTTTGTCATAATTCAAGAGAGCCAGAAGTTTCTTAGAACAAGGAGCTACTCTCAAGGTTTTTGTAACTGACATGGCCAAGCATGGACATGTTTAAACGTCTGCTGACTACAATCCCTGCCCCTCCCCCTCCTTTATTTCTTTCTTTGTCCCGCTGGAGACTGAACCTAGTACCACCAAGCCACATCGACAGGCAGCCTTTCAGTATCTTTGGTTTTTGTTTTGTTTTTTGAAGACAGTGTTTTTCTGTATGTAGGCCTGGCTGTCCTGGAACTCACTCTGTAGACCAGGCTGGCCTGGAACTCACAGAGATCTACCTGCCTATGCCTCCTGAGGGTTGGGACTAAAGGCATGGACAGCTGCCGCCACCCTGAGCCTTCCAGTACTTTAAGACCAGTCTCATTTAGCAAAGGCACTTGCAGAGCCTGGTGCCTTCTCTCTTGTATCTTCCTGTAGAGCAATATCTATTTCATATGCAGAAACTTCATCACTGTAAATACAGAGTGACAATTTCTTCAGATTTCCTACAGCCTCTGATTTTGCCTATTGACCGTGTCTAGAAAGAATATCCCTTTTAAGAGGAAAGTGTTAGAGGGACATCAGAAACATCTGTTTCGTGTTAAAATCAACCTGCCCTAATGCCCTCTGATTTTAGAATTCTTTTTCTATCCCATGTGACCATGATGTTGATTGCCAATGATCAAACTGTGTATCCTCATCATTAACATGTGAGTGTGATGATGGGTCTCCCTCAAGACCCGTGCATGCATCATTGCAGCTCAGGGCCACCATTCCAGTACAGCCAGGCTGGGTCACATCCAGAGCCTGAGCTGAAGGTGGATGCATGGCTGATGTTCTCTTCCAACATGGAACGGCAGCACCCAGGGATTAAACACTGAGCACTCCTGGAGGCCTTCTTCAGAAAGAACCTGCCTAGGAAAGAAACCAGGCAGAATCTGGACTGAGAGGTTTGTGAGACCGGCTGTAGGGGGGTTTCATCAAGCCTCGTCTTTTCTAATAGGGGCTGAGAGGCTCCTTCTAAGTGTCCAGTTGCTGATTCGTGCACCTGAGAGTCTAATAAACAGATCAGAAAGAATTCCCCCCCCCCCCCTTGTCATTCACATATCTTCTGTGTCTTAGGTCAAGTTCTCTTCATCTCATAGAATCCTGTAGGATCTGGGAGCTGACACTGTGTATCTGTTCATTCCAATGCAAACCAAGACGATGTGTTTGCTTAAGGTTAGATTGAAAGGTTTCCAGTGTTTCCTGCACAACCCTTGTCAGCGTCATTTGGGCTGGGGGCTCCAGGTTTGTAAAGTTCATATTACTACCTTTTGCCCCTCCGTGTGTGTGTGTGTGTGTGTGTGTGTGTGTGTTATAGATACATAATTCTAAAGCCAAAATCCTGGGACCTTTTGTGTTTCAGGATTCAGAGTATGTGAGACTTTTAGAAAGGCAGCACAGACTGTAAATCCCTCCAGTAGAGGGCCGTGGCACAGCTTAGTGTTAGAGAATTTGCCTAGCACCCAGGGTTCCACCCAGCACCACCCAGAAAGCTACAAACAGAAACAGGGAAGCCTCGGGAAGCTTTCTGTGTTAAAACCTGGTTTGCTATTTTCTAAGGATCTTTGCTTGTTCTCTTTTGTCCACTTGATACAACTGGAGTTATCTGCGAGGAGGATCCTCCATTATTCTGGCCTGCGGACAAGTCTGTGGGACATTTTCCTGATTCAGGATTGATGTGGGTGAGCCCAACCCACTATGGGTGGTGCTACCCCTACGCAGGGGGTCCTGCATTGTAGAATAAAGCCAAATGAGCAAGTCAGGAGGAACAGGCCAGGAAGCAGAATTCCTCCAAGGTGTCTGCTTCAGTTCCTGCCTCCATGTTCCTGCTTTGAGTTCCTGCCCCGACTTCCCTTCATGACTGTGATAGGAGTGTGTTAGCCAAGTAAACCCTTTCCTCCTTAAATTGCTTTTAGTCATGATATTTATCAGGACAGGAGGAACCTAACTAGGACAGTACAAACACTAATACTGTAGGGAATTAAAGGTGGGTGAGCCTCAACTTCTTTTAGGTCAAGGATTACTACCATGTGAGGCTTGAAACATCTCTGTGGATTTTTAGGCCTTAAATTATGGTCAAGTTTGGTGTCTTTGTCCTCTCTCTGCTTCAGAGAAAAATCTTTTTCCTCATCATACTCTCTCTTTGGGGATAAAACTTTTCTTAGCCTTAAAGAATGAAGTTACATTGTTACCCGAAAATGGATACAGCTGGACATAATCCTATTAAGTGAATTGAGGCACAGGAAAACAAATGTGTTTTCTCTTATTTGCTTAACTTATCTGCTTATTTTATATAGGTGCGTAAGATCATATGTGTACATAAGATCAGATATGTACAGATATGTACAAATGGAAGTAAAATTGTCTAGGGCAACAAATAGGGTGAACAAGAGAAGAGAGGGCTGTGAAGAGTGAGGAGTGGGGTGGGGGAAACTTGCTCAAAGACAGTATATGCTTGTATGAAAATGGCCTGGATTGTGGCCATTGAAAAATAAGCCCAGAGTAATGAGATAAACACGTTCTGTTCAGAAGATTGATTCCAAAAACCAAAGGGTGTTGGGGCGGATGAATAACACAAAAAAGAGACAGAGTGTCTAATTATCCTTGTCTTAGGAGGGACCCTTTGTAGATGATGCTTCAGGGCAGATGAAGCCTCTGCATAAGTTCATCCGAAGTTCAATGGCAGCACAGAAAGATATGAGGTCCTGGGGACACATATATCATGTATATAAAATGCACGCATATGTAGAGAACTGTGACAATAAGCCAAATTACTCATCATAACCACTGGCCCCGTAAGGGAAAATTTTCATGTTCTTTGTTATTTGTATCTGTACTTAAAAAAATTTAAAAAAAATCATGTGTATATATGTGTGGGTATCCTTTGGCACGTGTGTGCTGTGCTCCCAGCGGCCAGAGGTGTTTGAGCCCTGCAGCTGGAGTTAGTAATATTTATGAGCTGTCCACTGTGGGTGCTGGGACAATCTGGGTTCTCTGCAAGAGAGTGAACTTTTAAAGATAGGATCATTTTTTGTAGGTCTAGTTGTCCTTAACCTCACTATGTAGACCAGGCTGGCCTCGAACTCATAGAGATCCATCTGCTTCTGCCTCCTGAGTGCTGGACTTAAAACTGTG
>NW_021604601.1:3617585-3628434 GCF_004785775.1 Grammomys surdaster | reverse complement strand
CTTTCTCTCTCTCCCTCCCTCTCTCGACAAAATCCTTCTCCTGAATTATCTAGGATTAGTTGGGATTGTGGTAGGGTCCTCAGTCTGTAGCTCCAGTAGCCTGGAATTCAACATGTAGACCAGGCTGGCCTCAAACTCCCAGTAATCCATTTGTCTTCTAGTGCTGGATTAAAGGTGCCACATCAGGCCAAACTCATCTTTATTGATGGACTAGTTGCTTGATGCCAGGTATGGAGCCCTAGGCCTGTGCATACTAAGCACATATTGTGCATATTTGCCATGGTGGTACAACCCTGCATTCATGCTATCTGCTTTACTTTTTTTTTTTAACCTTTTCTTTCTATACTTGAGGATCTTTGTTTCTCCGCTCTGGAATAATTGGCAGAGATTCCAGAAGTGTGTTACTTGACAATGGTACAGGACTATTCTCACCTTATGACGTCAGTAGAAAAGAACACACCATAGAAGCATTCATAACTTATAAGCATTGTTGTTGTTGTTGCTATTTTGAAGTACTGAGGATTCAAACCAAGGATTACTCCATGTTAGGCAAACATCTTACCTCTAAGAACTTTAGGGACATTGTATTTTGAAGCAATGTCACTCGGTTGCCAAGGCTAGCCTGGAACTAACTCGTGTAGTCCAGGGTATTTTTGAACTTGCAATCCTCCTGCCTCATCCTCCCAAGTAGCCTGCTCCACCTGCCCAGCTAAGCAAGTGTTATTTTAAAGGCTTCCATAATTATAATTTCAACCTATGGTGGTTAATATTGTCAACTTGGTAGGAATTAGAGTCACCATGGAAACAGAACTCTGGGGATGACTATGAGGAAGGGTGTCCTAGATTTTGTTAACTGAAGTGGGCCATGTTCCATGGGGTGGGATCTGGTCTTACTTTTCTATTGCTGTGATAAAATCCCATGGCCAACTCAACTTATAGAAGAAAGGGTGTGTGTGTGTGTGTGTGTGTGTGTGTGTGTGTGAGTATGTGTTGCTAATAGTTCCAGAGGGTTAGAAATCTATCACCATCACTGGGGGAAGCATGACAGCAGGCACCAGGCATGGCCACATGAACATGTGAGTGCACACATCTCAAACCTCAAGCAGGAAATGGAAAGAGAATTCAATAATAAGAGTCTTTTGAAATCTCACATCCTGCTACAGAGAGACATACTTCCTCCAGGAAGGCCACACCTACTAGGCCTCCCCAATTACAACTGTTTACCAGTCTAAAGATGGTGAACCTGAGTGTAACTATCTGTATGTGTTTGGCCCAGGGAGTGGCACTATTAGAAGGTGTGGCCTTGTTGGAGTAGGTGCATCACTGTGGGTGTCGGCTTAAGACTCTCATCCTAGCTGCCTGGAAGTCAGTCTTCCACTAGCAGCCTTCAGATGAAGAGGTAGAACTCTTAGCTTCTCCTGGACCACACCTGCCTGGATGCTGCCATGCTCCCATCTTGATGATAATGGAGCGAACCTCTGAAGCTATAAGCCAGCCCAATTAAATGTTGTCCTTATAAGAGTTGCCTTGGTTATGGTGTCTGTTTACAGCAGTAAAACCCTAACTAAGACACTGAAAGACTGGAGCCTAAAAATGAAGCCAACTAAGGTCTAATGCAATAGCTCATTTTATTCAGAGCATCAGACAATTTATACTCTGAGGGTTAAGAGAGAGTCGTGTGAGTAAAGTATACAATCACAAGGTTAAGGAGCATGTGACAGATGAAAGCCACATGCAGCAAAGACATGTTTTTCATAGATGTTTATAAACAAATAACAATAGCCAGTTATAATACATAATGTGAAGTGAATGCATTCCTATCAGCTACACACCTGGGAGGGCCATGAATGCACATTCTAAGAACAACTTCGTGTTCTGAAGACACCGAGGTCACAAGACTCATTCCTTGTTTTCTTTGAAGTTTTCTCACAAACACTCAGAATTCTCCTCCAATAATGCCATTCATGGACCATGACTTCAATCTCGGACTGTATTCTGACAAATCACTGACCGGGAACCAAGGATTTGAATGCCTGAATCACGGGGTACATCCCTGTCAAACCACCTCAGCCTTCGGACCAAAAATAGGGAGAAAGTGAACTGAGCACCAGCATTCGGCTCTCTCTGCTTCCTGACTGTAGAGGTCACATGACCAGTTACCTCGTGTTCTTGCCACAGTGACCTTGCTACCATGCTGGACTGAACCCTCAAACTTTGAGCTGAAATAAACCCTTCCTGTGGTGGTTTGAAGAGGCACAGCCCCCATAGACTCATGTGTTTGAATGCTTAGCCCACAGGGAGTGGCAAGATGTGGCCTTGTTGGAGAAAGTGTGTCACTGTGTAGGTGGGCTTTGAAGTCTCCTAGTGCTCAAGCTCCACCCAGTGTAGATGACAGTCTCCTCCTGGCTGCTTCCAGATCAAGATGTAGAATTCTTGGCTCCTCTAGCACCATGTCTGCCTGCAGGCCGCCATGCTTCCTACAGTGCTGATAATCGACTAAACCCCTGACTTTGTAAGCCAGCCCTGTTTAAATGTTTACCTTTATAAGAGTTGCTGTGGTCATGCTGCCTCTTCACAGCAATGAAACCAGAAGACACTTCCTTTCTTTAAGTTTGTAACTTAAAACTTAAAGCCGGGCAGTGGTGGCACATGATTTTAATCACAGCACTTGGGAGGCAGAGGCAGGCAGATTTCTGAGTTCGAGGCCAGCCTAGTCTACAGAGTGAGTTCCAGGAGAGCCAGAGATATACAGAGAAACCCTGTCTGGAAAAACCAAACCAACCAACCAACCAACCAAACAAACAAACAAAACCCTTAACTTAAAAATACTTCTGTCAGTATTTTGTCACAGATGAGAAAACAACTGATACAATACCATAGAGGGCCCTTCACTGGGGTAATTGAAGAATCTTTCCAAGCAAGCATGTAATATAAGTTATGCCTCATACGATATTTCCCAGAGACATGAAAACGGATACATGAAACCAATGCAAGTATTTGGAAACCCAACAATGATTCATCCTATATTTGACTAGATTTTTGAAGACTAAGTTTTATAGAGAAAGTTCAAGAAAATATAACCTAAAAGCTAAAATGATGATATTTGTCTCAAATGATTGGGAGGGGCTGAGGGCACATACTCAGTGGTAGAACACTTGCCTCACAGGTGCATGGCCCTGGGCTCAACACCCCCCCCCCCCCACACACCCACAGTGAAATACAAGCCAACAAAGCTCAGAGAAGAAATGAGGATGGAGTGGGGAAAAGGTACAGTCAACAAAATGTTTGCATTGTAAACCGGAGGAGCGGTGTTTGATTGACAGGCCAGGTTGGTGAGTGTCTGCTTGGAATCCCAATGCTGGAAGAGTAGAGACACACAGATCCCTGGGGCTCTTCTGCCAGCCGGTGAGGCTACTCAGAGACTTCCTGGCCAATGGGAAACCCTGTTATAAAAACTGTGATTGAGTCCGGCCGGGTGGCTTCTCAGGTCAGCAAGGCTGATGATCAAGGCCAAGGACATGAGGTCAATGCTTGGGACACACATGGTGGAAGGAGGGAGCTGACTGTCAAAGCTATCCTCTGACTTTCACAAGCCAGACATGCAAGCTGCCACATACTTCACACACACACACACACACACACAAACACACGCATGCACACACATATATACACACACACACACTCATATACACACACAATTTAACACGAGGAAGGAACTTTTGATTTTAAAAACAAAAACAACTTGGGGGAGGAGGGGAACATGGCGGATGTTCATGTGTCTCCGCCAGTCAAA
Source organism: Grammomys surdaster (assembly GCF_004785775.1). Lineage (NCBI taxonomy): Eukaryota > Metazoa > Chordata > Mammalia > Rodentia > Muridae > Grammomys > Grammomys surdaster. The sequence continues at coordinate 3,624,641 of NW_021604601.1, read as the reverse complement.
GATAGTTGGTATATCTAGGTTGGGTATTGGGTTACACTTCTGATCATATGGGCATCTTGTTATTGAGCATTACCAAACTTATAAAGCCTTTGATTAACATTTAAAATAAAAACAAAACAAAACAAAAAGAACAACTTAGGGGCTAGAGAGATGGCTCAGAAAGGCTCTGAAACCTTGTAGATTCCTTGGGGACCTGCACTCACATGCACATACGTATAAACAAAATTAAAGAGGAAATAAATCTTTCTTTTAAGATTTATTTATTTTTTTATTTATATGAGTACACACTGCAGCTGTCTTCAGACACACACTAGAAGAGGGCATCGAATCACATTACAGAGGGTTGTGAGCCGCCATGTGGTTGCTGGGAATTGAACTCAGGACCTCTCGCAGAGCAGTCAGTGCTCTTAACCACTGAGCCATCTCTCCAGCCTGAAAATAAATCTTTATTCAATAGAAAATTAAATAAAATTAAAGAGATAATAAATAAATCTTAGCTGGGCCTCGTGGTGCACAGATTTAAGTGAGTTTAACTTAAACTCATTAAACTTAAAGCAAGGCTCTACACTCTCTGAGTTCGAGGCCAGCTTGGTTTACATGGTGAGTTCCAGGACAGCCAGAGCTACAGAGTAAGACCTGTCTCAAACAAAACAAAACAAACATACAAACATACAAAACCAAAAAAAAAAACCATTTAGTTTTTATTTTAATTACTTTAAAAATGTATGTATGTATATGTGTATGTGTGTATGTATGTACGTATGTATATGTGCTTGTCTGTATGAGTGTATGCCATTCTGTGCAAGAACCCAAAGAGCTCAAAAGAAGGTATCAGATCCTCTGGGGCTAGAGTTACAGGTATTTGTGAGCCACCTAATACAGGTTCTAGGAACCAGACTCAGGTCCTCTGGAAGAGCAGTAAGGGCTCTTATCTGCTGAGCCACCATCTCTCTAGCCCCTTTATTTTATTTTAATTAATTATTTTGTTTTGAATTTACCCCCCACCCCAGGGTCATTGGTCACCCTTGTTCCTGAGATGAGCTTTGTAAATAGAAGTAAAGCCCAAAGAATCATGCAAGACACATTTTAGAAGGACAGTAAAATTCTATTTTAAGGCAAACGTTATGGAAACAATGCTCAGATCAGCTATTTTGGGAATCGGGAGATAATTTTCTATCTTAAAGGGGCTGCCCTTCGACTAGAATAGCAGGCAGGAAATTTGACTCACTAAAACATTGTTTTTACTCATTCATGAAAAATAATAATTCCCCAGCTCCACCTTTCTATTAAGATCTCCCAACAGTCTCCCTTAAAAGCTCTGGTGAGCTCAAAGTAGCCAAGGTTCATGTCAGGGTTAGACCTGAGAACGTCAGGGGTTAGCTCTCTCCCAACACTGCACAATTTCAGGAGACAGATTTAGGTTCCTCGTCAGATATAAGCAAGTCTACCCACAAGGTTGAGTGTGGTGGCTTAGGCCCGTCATCATACCATTCTGGAGGCTGAGACAGGAGGATAGCTTTGAGTTCAAGACCATCTTTGTCAGTCAGGCAATGGTGGCACACATTAATCCCAGCACTCAGGGGCAGAGGCCAGTGGATCTCTGAGTTTGAGACCAGCCTGGTTTACAAACCAAGCTTCCAGGTCAGCCAAGGGAGGGTTATACACTGAAACCCTATCTCAGAAAAACAAACAAGCAAGCAGATGGCAACGACAACAACAAAAACCTGAAGACTAGTTTTGTTTACATAGCAAGTTTGCTATTCAAGTCTGAGTGACATGAGACCCTGTCTTTAAAAAAAAAAAAAGTTTCCATACAGGCATGTACATGAAGTGTTACACTGAAGTCAGCCTGAGAGCTAGCAATCTCCAAAGGCACCTGCAATGGATTTTCTTCTATGGAAATCAGAGTAGAAAAGGCACCTTTACAGACTGAGTTCTGTTTCTCCTCTATAGCTCTGCCTAGTGATCTCAAGCCGTCTCTGGCCGTGAATGGCACTTGAAGACTGAGAACTTTCAGATTCACATACCTTATCCCCACCTTCCTCTGAATGCCAGACACACTGATAGATGCTGCCAGGGCTGTCTAACACACAAGTTCCAACCAGCCTCAACCTGTCCCATCCCAAACATGCTCTTACTACACTGGACCCCTCTTTGTTTGTGTTTTCTTTTTTGAGGCAGTGTCTTATGCCGTATCCAGGCTGGCCAGAAACTCATTGTGTAGCCCTGGAACGCCACCTACATGAGCCTCATGTGAGCTACCACGCTTGGCTCTGTTAAAAACATATTTTTAAAAAAATCTTTATGATCGTATGCCACATGTCCATAGGTACATTCAGGCCAGAAGAGGGTGTTAGGTTCCCTGAAGCTGTGGGTGTTGGGAACTGCGTGGATGTGTGAATCCTCTGGAAGAGTAGCAAGGGCTTCTCATGGCTGAGCCATCCTTCCTGGCTCTGTTTTATCCATCTTAATTCAGTTGCCCTTGGTACCCTTCTTTGGTCCAGGACCATGTTGGATGCTAATATCTGCAGATGCTGAAGTCATTCTTTTTAAAAAGACATTTATTTTATGTATATGAGTACACTGTAGCTGTCTTCACACATACCAGAAATGGCACTGGATTCTATTACAACTGTTGTGAGCCACCATGTGGTTGCTGGGAATTGAACTCAGGACCTCTGGAAGAGCAGTCAGTGCTCTTAACCATTGAGCCATCCCTCCAGGCCCAAGTCATTCTTTTCTATACTTTTGTCTATTTGCTTTTTTGTTGTTGTTGGTATTATTGTCATTTTTATTTTATGTGTATGGATATTTTTCTCTGTATATCTGTCTATGCACCATGTATGTACACTGCTCAAGGAAACCAGAAGAGATGTCGGATTCCCTTGAACTAGAGTTACTGTACTGAGCCACCATACACGGGCTGAGAACCAAACCCAAATTCTCTCAGGAAGCAGACAGTGCTCTTAAATGCGGAGCTATCTCGTCAACCCCTGTTGCTTGTTTTGTTTGTTTGTTTGTTTGTTGAGACAGGTGTCAGAGATAATAGGTTTTCTCCACCAAAGTAATAAGCCAATTCAAACCAAATCAAGATTACAAAGGCAGTTTTATTAGGAGTCAGTTCTTGTTGGATTCACTGATCTCACAGGAGGAGGTCAATGGAGTTACAGACCCAGGATAAAGCAAGGGGGTTTTCTAGAGCTTAGGTTAGGAGTGATAACCCCTTAGCTAGGAGCCAGGATTGAGTCAATATATGGTCCAAAACTGAGCCCCTAGGCAGGCACTGTTGGGTGGGTTGCCGGAAATGCGGAGGCAAGGAGTGATGACGTGTAGCTAGAGTTTTCCTCCAGGCAAGAGAGTTTTCTCCCTGTGGGTGGGGTTGAGGGAAGAAGAGCAGACAGGGTATACCAGCTTGTGCAGGGGTGAGCAGGGCTCCCAGCCTAAAAATGTAGTTTACTGCTTGCCTATAATTTACTATGTAGTGTATCAAAAACTGGCCTTGAACTCCTCATCCTCCTGCCTCTACCTCCTGAGTGTTGGGATAACAGGCATGTTGCCACTATGTTTGGCTTCCTCTTAAATGCTCTAAAACATCTTCCGTACTAACAGAAGGGAGTTCTGTGGTTTGAATGTTTGTCTATATAATTCGACTGTTGGCACCTTAATCCCCCAGATTATTCTTCATTCCAGGAATGGCGATGGAGATGGAACTCAAGGCCTTTCACAAATGCATTTGCCACTGAGTTCCATCCTCAGCTCCTGTGGTTTTGAGACTTGAATTTGCATGTGGCCTAGGCCAGCTTTGAACTTGCCACTCTTCAGCCTCTGCCCTCTGCACCACCAACCTGAGTGCTGATATTACAGGCTTACACTGTCATGCCTGACTTCAAAGACATGTCTTAATGGCAACTGGAGATGAGGTAAGAAAGAAAAGAGACAGGGAAAATTAGGATGCCATGGGAAGGAAAGCATAGGAAAGAAACCCCCATCCCAGAATCTGGTCTACTTTGTTGTTGTTAGAGGCAGGAAGCTTTAGACATTACTGAAAAAGCCAAAACTACCTCTTAGACACAATGCCTGGTTTTCTAAAGACACCTCAAAGACGTCAAAGATAATAAATCAAATGTGTTTACATCGGGCTCAAAATTAGACTTGTAACCTCGAGTTCTAACACCCCCCTCTAACTCCTAAATCTGGGTAAGGCCCCTCATAAATCCATCTTACAACCTTGTTTACGAAAGAATGTTCTTTAACCTGTAAACCTTGTAAATTATACTCTCTGAATGAAAAAACAAAAACTTAGAAAGCCCAAGATCATAGATTGAGCCATCGTGCAGATCGTTAAGGTGGGATTCTCTCATAAATGTCTCCTTATATTCATCTCTGTGCTTAAGATCTACGTTACGGCCAGGTATGATGATATACACCCTTAGTCTCAGCACTTGAGACAGAGGCAGGGAGATCTCTCAGAACTGGATTTCAGCCTGGACTACATAGTATGTTTTAGGTTTGGCTAAAGTGGAAGTCTATGGGTGGATTATTGTGGGTCCTATTTGAGAAAGGGCAAACTGCAGCAGCATGAAACTAAGTTTCTCCCTCCTGGACCAGGAGTTTTCACAGTTGATGCCTTCTTGGTCAAGTCCATTCCTGTTGGAGAGTAGGAGATAAAGATGGGGATCTCCGAGGTAGAGGAAAAGACGAAGGCTGAAGGATGACTGTCCTCACTGACACAGAAAGTACAGCAGGGAACGGTTCCTGATGATCTGAATTCAATCCCCAAGACCCATACAGTGGAAGGAGAGAACGTATTCTCCAATGACCACAGGTGCTCACACACACACACACACACACACTTTCTCTCTTACACACATGCCCACACACACACACACTTTCTCTCTTACACACATGCTCACACACATACACACTCACACAAATACATGCACAAAATAAATAGCAATGTAATAATGTAATTTTTAAAAATGAAGAAGTAACTGATAACATATTTCTGTGGTTGGAAGCCAAGGGACAACCGTGGCTGTCTTTCCTCACCTGAGGTCCACCTTGGGTTTTTTGGTTGTTGTTGTTGTTGTTGTCATCGTTTGTTTTATTTATTTATTTATTGAGATAGGACTTCTCTTTAGCCTGGAACTCTCAAAATAGGTTACGTGTATTGCAGGATATTTGATCATACTGAGAACCCCAAGATTGTGTGTTATATGCTAAAAACCTGTCCCTAGTTGTGGTGTGGCTCAGCCCTTAGCACACACCATTAATTCCAAACAATGAAGGTAAAGTTAGTTTGTAGAAGGAAGCACCTGTAACCTGTTGTCTAACTGAGAGGCAGACATAGAGCAAGATTTGAGGGAATAGGATCTGCCCAGTTCTCACGAGAACAAAGAAGAAAGAGGTGCCACTTAAGAGAGAGCAGTGCAGAGAGAGACGAGAGGAGGCAGTTTTACTGAGACAGTTGTACAGAGACAGGTTGCAGAGAGAGAACAAATTAACACAGGTGATGACAGATCCAGAAGGAGCCAGAAGATTAGAACAGATTGCCAGAGTTAGTATGAAGCCAAGCGGAGCAATTCAGTAAGAAACCGAGAGGTCAGATTGAATCAGTCAGTTTGGAGAGGAATTTGGGCTAGAGCAGCTGCGTTGAATCACCCAGCCAGAGATCAGAAAGAGTAAGAAAGGGTGACTTATTTAGCAATAAGTCTCAAAAGCTGAAAGCATTCTAGGCCTAGATAAGATTGTACGGAGGCTAGAAGCTTCCAGGACTGGGGCTAGGCTAGCAGATGGAGGCAGTAAGCCTTGGAGATGCCTGTTACAACAAGTGATTAAAAGTTATATTTACAGACGTGTGTTCTGGAAATTACAAACCTGTGTCATCACACTCAGCTCCTGTTTTGCACGCTGGGAATCAAACCTAAATCCTCCTGCTTCCAAAGAGAGCAAGCAGTTTACCAACTGAGCCGTCTCCCCTGCCTGCAACCGCTATGAGTTAAAAGTTGTATAAGAGGCTTAACCACCCAAGGAAACTTGTGTATCTTAAAAGTCTTAACAGTCAAGTGACTGACTCACTGGCTCACAGAAACCAACTGAAAACAATTTCTGAGAGAGGCACTCTGATGTGGATTGTGATGTAGGCAATATCCGAGAACAGCTACCAGTGTTTTAAGCACAACAGTGGCATCATGCCTGTGCAAGAAACACCTGTGGTTTTTAGAGAACCATCCTGGAGGATGAAGGGATAAAGTTACACCGTGTCAGAAACTAGCTATAGAAAAAGAGGAAACTTGAGAGAGATGAAGAACTATTGTTGCCTGTGGAGTCCACTCCAATACACTCCCTGCTTGTCAATATGCATGACGTTTTTCCCATAAAAATGTTTAGAAAGTTAACAGCTGATGCTAAAATTAGGAAATCCCATTCCACCTGTAATCCTCAGGTGGGTAAGAGCCCGTTAGTGACCCCTTTACTGCAGTGTGGGTGGTGGAGGTGGGTGGGCTGCCCCCCCCATCCTGGCTCAGCCAGGGTGGTCTCTGATTTGGGCTCCGGAGCTGGGAAAGGGAGCTGACCCATGGAAGACCCCCCCCAACTCTCCACCCATCCGTGTCCTCATCTACGAATGGCTGGGAACCCCCGAGGCTGCTCTCTTGGCAGTGCGTGCTGCTCCTCCAGTCCAGGAAGACAGACTGAGCGATGGGGAGAACAGAAGTTTCTTCCCACTCATGTGTGTCTGCGAGTCCTTAGCAGCTCCCGCTACCCTGCTACCCTCGGGTAGGGTGTGAGAAACAGTGGTTTATGGGGGAAAGTTTGCTGTTTGTTTTCACAGAGATCAAAACTCTCATCTCCCTCCGTTAACATAAGCCATCAAGGGTTGATCTGTATTTAATTTTCCCTGGGTGGTCCCGGGGTGACATCTTGCCCTTTTGTCTGACGGTAGGAACTTGGGAACCCTATCCTTCGTTCCATCTACTTAGAAGACAGCCCACCTCCTGCTGCTGGCCTGGCAGTATTGGGCGGACTCTGTTTTGAAAGCGCTTCTAAAGTTACCAG
>NW_021604601.1:3606534-3617485 GCF_004785775.1 Grammomys surdaster | reverse complement strand
TCCTCCTCCTCCTCTTCCTCCTCCTCCTCTTCCTCCTCCTCCTTTTTTCTTCTTCTTTAGGGTTTTGAGATAAGGGTCTCACTTTGTAGCCCAAGCTGGCTGGGAATTCCTGACAAGCATTTAACCTCAGCATTCCTAGTGCTGGAATAACAGGTTTGAGGCACAATGCCTGGCACTACTCTGTGTATCTTTGTACATCTTTTCTTTTTTCTTCTCCTCTGCTTCTTCTTCTTCTTCTTCTTCTTCTTCTTCTTCTTCTTCTTCTTCTTCTTCTTCTTCTTCTTGCCTGTTTTCATTTCTTTTGAGATGGGGTCTTATAGTCCACCTGTCTTGGTCTCCCAAGGGTTTAAAGGAATATGCCACCATGCCAAGCTCCTTTGTAAGTTTTAAATGTTTAATTAATTAATTAATTAATTAATTTTGCTTTTGAGAGACATAGTTTCTCTGTGTAGAAGCAACTCTGGCTGTTCTGGAACATGCTCTGAACACCAAGCTGGCCTTAAATTAATAAAGATTCATCTGCCTCTGCCTTTCGAGTGCTGGGAGCAAAGGAGTACACCACCATGGCCCAGATATTTTATTTTACTTTTTTTTTTCCAGACAGGGTTTCTCTGTGTAGCCCTGGATGTCCTGGAACTCACTCTGTAGACCAGGCTGGTCTCGAACTCAAAAATCCACCTGCCTCTGCCTCCCAAGTGCTGGGATTAAAGGTGTGTTCCACCACTGCCCGGATTTATTTTACTTTAAGACAGGGTTTCTCTGTGTAGCCTTGGCTGCCCAGGAACTCACTCTGTAGATCAGGCTGGCTTTGAACTCACAGAGATTGACCTACTCCTGCCTCCCAAGTGCTGGGATTAAAAGCATAAATCACTATGGCCCAGCCTCAAAATACATTGTTGATGCTGTTCTTGAACTCATGATTTTCCTGTCTCTTTGTCCCAAATGCTGGGCTTCATGGATGCACCACTATGTCCTGGACCTTACGAGATTTATTATTAATATTTTCAGTACTATGGATTGAACCTAGCACCTCAAGCATGCTAAGCAAATGCTCTATCACTGAGATATATCCCCAACCCCTCCCTGCCCAAACTGAATAAAGCCCCTTAGTCTATGAAGTAGGTAGTTGTACCGTGAAGTAGCTGTGTCTCCAGCAGCTGATTGGTCTAGGCTTCACACTGTACTGTCCCATTGTTCTGTGGAGACGACTCCAAGGAGTAGATTTCAGAAGTACAGGTGTCAAGATGAAAAGTACTATTTTCTTTTGGATGCTGGGCCTTCTAGGGAAGGAGTCTACCTTTCTTTCTTTAACGGGAATAGTAAGACCTTCCCAGGCCATCTCTCCGCGCCAGTGCTCTGCCACAGAAGTACAAGGGGCTCCTAGCATGTGACCATTTACAACCTATAAACGTAACTGGAGCCCTGAGGAGCCTGGGAAGTTCTAGTGTCCACTGTTCTGCGTGACAACCTGGACAAACACCCGCAGCGCTCCAAGAAACGCACCTTGGAACAAGAGCCCAGAGAGGTCATTTGAAATATACCATTGCCCTTTCCTTTCCCCGGAGCCTGAACTCTGTTTTTGTTGACCCAACTAAAAGGCCGGCTCCAACTCATGGATTCAGCAGCGCATCTGTACAGTAATTGTGATACTGGTGGTTTGATTTCACTATGCCTGTGACTTTATACAATTTATTTTTAGTATATGCACTAACGTGAATAACAACTTTATGATTCATTTTGTTCGACAGGAAGAAGAGAATGAGAAGAGATTAAGTTGTACCCGGGCACCCACACCCCAGAGAACCCTCAATACGTGTAGTAGGAGCACCTGGATTCCTGGGACCCGAGGCATACGCCAGGGCATGCTAGTGAGCATGCGCGTTTCTCCCCGGCCCTGCAGTCCGGATTTAAAAGGTTCTCTCTCACTGCTTTTGAATCTGCTCACGTCAAACCGCCTCATTGCTTGAAGCCAAATTGTTCACATTTTTCATGTCGATGGATGCAATTATACATCTAAGAGGCTGAGGCTGTTGCTCATCTGTGCACAGACATATCTCAGTCACGCCCGAACTTTCCTGGCGATAAGACCAGAGACAATGCATCTGAGCAGGACCATGGAATTGGAGGTGGGAACGCAGATTTGAAAAGCTGCATCGAATCAATGTTGATTTTCAGGTGAGGCAGAATTCGGGTTTATGACCAGCAGTTATAAAATAGAGCACAATCCCGCGTTTCTTTGGCATTGCCTCCCCAGCACCGTTATTACAAGGTCTTTATGATCAGTTGGGGAGTCGCTAATTATCAAGATAAAATAAATACTTCCAGCTGGTTTGATGGCCAGAGATTAGCACAGAGTAACCTCTAGCGATTGTTTCAAAATCTACTTTCTAAGCCCTCAGGCGTTTGTATATGCACAGACACATCTACATAAATAAAAAATAAGATGGTAAAAAAACCTAAAAATGGTGGTTATAGGAAAGCATATATGGTGTGATTACAAGTGTACATAAAATGATATAGAAATGTGTAACTACATACATATGCATAACATGTCCTACATAACATGTAAATGACAGATTTCTACTGTAAGGAGATTTGAGATGATTTTTCTCTTTGTGCCTTTTCTATGTAGAAAAAAAGACCAAACCAATATATTTCAGAAGGAAAAAAAAGAGCCGGATATTTGCAGTTAAGTGTTCCCCAAGGAAAGTTGTTTGTTGACAAGTAGAAAACATTAATTATGAGGCAGTCAAATCGGATAATGAGTAGGGTTTCTAGATTCAGCAAATAAAAATAGAAGATTCCCGGTTAAATATAAGCTTGATAAGCAGTGTCAGTATGTTTCCATGAAATATCTGGGACATGGCTTCTTCATTTTTTTTTTCAAAGACAGGCAACTAATGTAGCTAACAGTAAAAGTATAGTTTCTAAACTACTAGTACACATATATACATTCGTGCCTGTGCACACCCTTTTTTAACTTCTTTTTTGAGCTCTGAGGAGGGACTCCAAGCCTTGTACATGATAGGCAAGCAGTCCAACATAGGTTACACCCCCAACCCTTCTCCCTCACTCTCCCCCCTCTCTTTCTCTTTTCTATTTTCTCCTCCTCCCCCCACCCCAAAATAGAATTTCTCTGTGTAGCCCTGGCTGTCCTAGGACTCACTCTATAGACCAGGCTGGCCTTGAACTCACAGAAATCCACCTGCCTCTACCTCCTGAAAGCTGGGATCAAAGGCTCCCTCCCAGCCTTTTCTTAATTTTTTGTTTTGAGGCACTAAATTACCCATGTTGTTCCAGAACACCTTCTGCAGCCTAGGCAGACCTTGAATTTTCGACACTCTTACTCTAGCTGAGTGGTGAGGTTTATGCCTGCATCATTAGGTCAAACTTATTCATACGCATGTTTCTGTTCTTTTTATCTCTATGTAGGCTTTACTTCAGATGGTGAAAGGTTGTAGCATGTACATTCGTCTTCCTATGGGACAAGTACAGAGCCAAGCATCCCAAACGGTCACAAGCTCTGTGGGTTACCTATTTATTATTTATTTATTTTTAGATTTTATAGGTGGAACCCAGGTCCTCAAGATGTGAGTTTAAGTGCTCGATAACTGAACCATACCCCTAGTCTTGGAATATATTTGACTGGGCCTCTCCTCAGTATTAAATTATTTTACATTGTTTTATATACAAAATTAAATAAGCTGGAGAGATGGCTCAGTGCTTGAGAGCACCTGCTGCTTGTTTGAGGAACCATGGTTGATCCCCAGCTCAGAGCTGCCTGTAATGTCAGTTCCAAGAGATCTGAGACCTGCTTCCGGTACTAGCCATGTACATGGTACATACACATACATGTACACATACATGCAGAAAAAAGACTCCACACATAACAAGGAACTATTTTAAGAAACATAAGTAAATGTACAGTCTGCCATTGGGTTGACATTTTATTTAACCAATCGTTCATTGTGAATTAATTTGTGTATCCGTTTACATTTTAGGTTTTTTTTTTTTTCTAATTTGGTACTGCCTTAAAGGCGTTAGTAAATTGAATTTTTTTTCACCGTTAACCATCATTTTATCCTTAGGATAGATACCTAATAGTATTATTTTATTTTTAGGCTAACTGGAACTCTGCGAGAACTTGTTTTGAGGTTAATTGGCTGAAACGACAAAGAATGTTTATGCCTGTAAATCTCTATTTTGTTGTTTGAAGGCCACTGACTTTATTGATTTAAAAATCTTTTATAAGTACAGTGACTATTTTTGCAAAAAAAAAAGGAAAGAAGCCAAAGGGCATTCGACAGATAGTGGGGGAGAAAGGTGCCAGGAATTCATTCAGGATAGCTGCTAACTGTTGCCCTGGAACTGCGTGGGGGTGGGGATGGGGGCGGGGTGTTTGGGGTGGGAGGTGGAAGGAAAAGGCATGCAAGGGCAAGAATTCCAGAAAGGTTGAAATGCTGAGGGGAGAAAACTCCCAAAAGACCCTGGAGTACATAGGAGGTGAGGGTGACAACAGCAATCTTTTTCTTCATGAACAGGAAGAGAAGACCTGCTCTGGCGAAGACACTGGAGACTCTATGCTGTGGCTGGAGGGCTGAGGGTGTCCCCTGAGAACATTACAAAAAGGCATCACACCTTTCTCGAAGGCACCCCAAGCAGTCCCAGGACTGCTTGACACTGGCACCACATGTGTCTTTCAGCCATTCTCGAAAGAGGTCTTCATCTTTCTTTAGCACCAGAAACTGGCCAAGGGCCACGTAAGCCTTCTCAAAGCCCCTTTCCTCCAGCTTCTTGCCCAGGACTTCTCCAATCCCGCCCAGGCTCCCCACTGGCTTTTCCTTCATGGACTCAGCCATGGAAGTGCTTTTGGGAGGTTGTCATCTTGATCAGGCTTAACCTGGCCAGCTCCCCTGATTTTTTTTTTTTTTTTTTTTTTTTTACAAGACAAGGTTTCTCTGTGTAGCCTTGGGTGTTCTGGAACTGCCTCTGTAGACCAGACTAGCTTCAAACTCAGGGAGCTACCTGCCTTTGCCTGCAGAGTGCTGGGCCTAAAGGCATGTACCACCACTGCCTGGCATTGCCTGTAATTCTTAGCCTGATTTTGTTTAGTATTTTTCCATGGATGTGTTTACTGACTTTATTTGCTAAATTACCTATGTACTTTTAGGGAGATGATCTTAAATTATTCTAATTTTCTTAATGAATTTAGCCTTAATTGATTAAAGGCTAATCTTGAAATTTGGGAAGCAGAGGCAGGAGGATCAAGACTTCGGAATTATCCTCAACTATATATAGTATGCTTGAGGCAAGCCTGGGCTACATAAGCTTCGTTGTCAAAGAATAAAAATAGGGGATTCTAGAGAGATGGCTCAGCAGTTAAGAGCACTTGCTGTTCTTCCAAAGGACTTGAGTTCAAATCCCCGCACCCACATAAAAGTGGAGTGTGGCTGTGGGTATCTGTGACCCCAGAGCTGGGGGTGGGGAGGCATGTAGGCAGGTAGACCTCAGGAGCTTGCTGATGGGCTAGCCAGTAACAAGTAAGCTTCTGATTCAGTGAAAGTTCTGTCTCAAAACACACAGTAGAGTCCAATAGAGGAAGACACTGGACATCCTGCCCTGTGGCCTCTGCATGTGTACACAAGATCCATAAGTCCACACAGCTGCACATACACCACACCACAAACACACCCAACAACACATCCTGCCCTGTGGCCTCTGCATGTGTGCACAACATCCATAAACCTCCACACAGCTGCACATACATCATACCACAAACATACCCAACAACCAAACAAAAACTTGGAAGAGTGAGATCAGCTTTGTGTCATATTGTTCCTAGTGCCTCCTCCCCCCACCCACCGGAATGTGTCTGTTTATTTTTGGCTATTCGTTTTATTTTTGTTTTTTACCTAGAGCAAATTGACATCATAGCTATTAAATTCTCTTCAGCTGTTTCTTAGTGTAAGACATCGTTTTTCTATCCACGTGCTTACTACATATCCAATTCTATTTTACTCTTTGTTATATTTAAAAACAGAGATTGTCTGGAATTAATTGAGGTGCAGGTTTGTGGTGAATAGCTGATAAGATTCATTTCTCCAGATGACTTATTTGTTATTTTCAAAGAATGTTCTGTTTTTTTTCCTTCCCTTTGATTTTTATGATGACTTTTTATCAAACATTTAGCTTTAATAAGTTTATCACTAGACTTACGACCTTTTGCTCTGTCGGGCTCAACACTGTTACCGCATTGCTCTGTTATAAAAACTAACAATGTGGCATTTGAAAATTAGAGCATAGCTTATGTGGAATATAAATTATCATGGCTTTAGAACATTTAAATGTTATAGTTATTTCCCTAATCCCCCTCATGGCTTGTCTTTTCCTCCTCCTCCTCCTCCTCCTCCTCTTCCTCCTCCTCCTCCTTCTTCCCCCCTCTCTGTCTTCCCCCTCTGTCTCTCTCCACCTCCCTTCCTCCCTTCCTCCCTCCCTCCCTCTCTCTCTCCCTCCCTTTCCTCCCTCCCTCTCTCCTTCTCTTCCTTTTCCCTACTTGCCTTCCTCTCCCTTCCCCTCCTCCCATCCCTCCATTCTTCCCTTTCTCTCTCTCCTTTTTTTTTTTGATTTATTTATTTCATTTATATGAGTACACTATAGCTGCATCAAATTCCATTACAGATGGTGAGCCACCATGTGGTTGCTGGGAATTGAACTCAGGACCTCTGGAAGTGCAGTCAGTGCTCTTAACCGTTGAGCCATCTCTCCAGCCCCTCTCTTTCTTTTGAGACAGGATTTCTGGTAGCCCCGACTGGTCTTGAACTCTATACCACCTAGGCTCCTCTTCCTTCATCCTGAGAGTTGGAGTTCGTATCACCACATCCAGTTTACTTAGTGCTGAGGGTTAAACCGAGGACTTCCTACACACCAGGCAAGTGCTCTACCAACTGTGCGGCACCCCCAGCCCCAGGCTGTTCTCTTTCTGAGGAAAGATTAAGTTCTACCTAGTTTCCTTTGGGACCTGATGAAATTATACAAAGGCTATCAATTAATTGGTTCAACATCGGCAGGTCTCCACACAAGAGCACGGCCTTTCTCCATTCGATTGGTTTTCTTATACATAAGAACAAAATCAGGCCAGGTATGGTGGTGCAAGCTTTTGATCCTAGAACGTGGGATGTAGAGGACTTCTGTGAGTTCAAGGCCAGCCTGGTCCACAGTTCTAGGACAGCCAGGGCTGTTACACAGAGAAACTCTGTCTCAAAACAAACAAACAAAACAAAACAACAACAACAAAAAAAACCCACAATTCTCCCAAATCTTCCTTATGTATTTGACATTTGTGCTAGGCAGGGTATACTTGGCTGTCTGAAATCTTCCATGACTGAGTCCCTCAGGATCCATTTTGGCCTCATAGCAGCTTTGCTTCAGTCTGTTCTATATTCTTGAAGTAATCATGCCAGTTAGTGAGTGAGCTGGGCAAAGTGTTAATTAAGCACCTCTCCACTCTTAGCCAGGGTCTCGTCTACAATCTTAACTCTTGGCAAGCCACAGAGGGCTAATGATGAGTTCAAGGCCAGCCTGGGCTATGTAGAGAAAGACCCTGCTTCAAAAAAAGCAATACCGTACCAATCCAAACCAAGGCGGTCCCATTCTTCTGAGTCTTGATTCCATTTTCCTTCTTATCCCTCCTCAGCCTTGGCTAACACTTGACTCTCTGTCTAGATATCAGAGCAGAGCCATTTTACCTGTTCCATTTCCAGATCCATTCAAGCTTCTTCCTCCCTCCCTTCTTACCCAGGAGCCTCACAACTGATAGGATATCCTCTTTTACCCCCATATAATGTCTTTTTTGTTGTTATTTTCTTCTTGTTTTTTGACAGGGTCTTGCTATATAGCCTAGGCTAGCCTGGAAATAATTATGTAACCCAGGCTAACTTCAACTTCAAGATCCTCCTGCCTTTGAAATGCTGGGAGGTAGCACTTGGGCGTTATCTTAAGTTGTTTCTAACTAAGCAAGTTCTGCCTGAAAACATTGTTATCGTTGTAGTCACTTTGAGCGCAAACCCAACCCATTTGCATCTGCTATAATAACATAGTATTACTTACGGAACTTTGCATGTGCTCTATAAATGCTCATTAAAAGCATAAAAGAATAAATACTGAGCAGAGAATTAGAAATATATTTCCTGGGGCCAGAGAGATGACTCAGTGGTCAAGAGCACTTACTGCTCTTGCCGAGAATTGCCGAGCCGTGTTCAGATCCCAGCATCTGTGTCCCGAGCCAGGCTCCCATAAGCACTTGTAACTGAACTCCTGATGTTCCACATCTGCGCAGGTGTGTGCAGTCATAAACACAGATAAGTAAATCTTTTTAAAAGAAGACATTTCCTCGAAATTAAACTCATAAACCGAGATTGGGCTGGTGAGATGGTGTAGCAGGAAAAGGAACTTTCCACAAAAATCTCATGACCTGAGTTTGATTCTCTTCATGGTGGAAGGAGAGAACTGACTCCCACAGGTTGTCCCCTACCTGGCAAGCATCTACATGGCGCTATTCCCTGCTCAGATAGTACCAGGCTGTATAAGAAAGCTGGCTGAATACATCCACTAAGCATGAGCCTTCATAAACCATCCAGGGGCATTCTTTCCTCTACAGTTTCTATTGTATATCCATGGCTGAGACTGAGTTCCTTGGACAGAGGTAATGCAGTGTAGGGTAGCAAGCGGGCTTGCCTTCAAATTCCTGCTTGACTTCCCTCAATAGTGCATTGTGACCTGGAATTGTAAATCGAACAGACCCTGCCCTCTCTCAGTTGCTTTTTCATTATTATTGTATCTCCGCAACAGAAAGCCAGCTAGCACAATTGTGTGTAACCTTCAAAGGTCCCCCCTGACCCTGACATCTGTCACTTAATTCAACCAGCAAGGCACTACATCCTAAAGGTTCCACAGTTTCCCAAAAGAGTGCTTCCAACTGAAGAACAAGTTTTAAATATGTTGGGATGATTTAAACACAATAACTTCCATGCCCAGAGTTGAAGCAAATTATGTTACAAGGTTCTATATTATGGGGTAAATGTGTGTTGAAGAGCCAACATGGGTACCTCTGAAGATGAAGGGTCTTTTTAGGAGCTTGCTTTGCTTTTGAGACAGGGTTAACTGATTCTCCTGTTTCCATCTTCCAAGTGCTCTGGTTACAGGCATGCACCACCAACATGGTTCAGACAGTGCTGAAGCTCAAATGTGGAGTTTTGTGCATGCTAGGCAAGCAATCTACCGAGTGAGCTATGTTCCTCTCTTCAGAGGTAAGGTCTCGCAAGAAGTAATTGAACTACAGAGGAGTCAGTAGAGTGAACTCTGTCAAAAGACAGAACTTACAGCAACTTTCATCAAAGATCTAATTGGATTTATTCCCAGTTTATGAATGAGGACAGCCTCTAGTCTACAAATTGGAGAAAACTACCACCGGACTGTGACACCATGGGGACATTGGGGTTTGTAAAGTTAGAGCAGGAAAACAGAACAATGGTCAAGAATGTTGATTGGTTAACTCGGGTTACCACAGGAAGCTCTCACTGTAAGGATCACAGCAGGGTAACATCCTCATCCCGCTGAATCCATTGGTTTTTAGGAAAACTGGTCCATTGTAAAATTCATGCCTATCCTTTCACGGGTGACTCTGTGTGCTTAATCTTTAAAGCCAATTTGACTGCTTACAAAATCACCGTGGAAACACACCTCTGGGTATATTTATAAACCTGAAAGGACTAACTAAGCAAGAAGACCCCCATCCCCACCCTGAATGTGACTGCTACCAAGTGATAAAGTGGACTCCCAGATTGAATTTAAGAGAGAGAGAGAGAGAGAGAGAGAGAGAGAGAGAGAGACCTGAGCAGTAGTATTTATCTCTCTCTGTGGATCCAATTCAACCAACTGTCCCACACTCCAGTCACCCCACTTTCCCTGTCACGAAAGGTGTTATCTTTTCTTAACCCATGAACCAGAATAAACCCTTCCTTCTTTAAGCTGCCTTTGTCTGGCATTTTGTTACAGCTTTAAGAAAAGTAACTGATACAGATGCTGTTCTAGATGGGTCTGGTCTGAAGGGTCTTGGTTAAGAAAGATAGTCCAAGACTAGCTATCTAAAAACTGTTCAACATCCTAGATCCAGGGTGCTTTCTCTCCACATGAGAGGGAAATAGGATTCACGAAAGCACAGAAGGAAGAACCTGTAAAGCAGGGAGAAGGAGGTTATTACAAACCAAGGACAGAAGCCTCAAGAGAGACCAACCCTACAGATACTGTAGTCTTGGCCTGGTGACCTCCATAGCTTTAAGGAAATTCATTTCTGTTGTTCATGCATCCTTGTCTATGGTGTTACATTATGGCAGCCCTAGAAAATGAATGAATTCTCTAGAAGAATCTCAATAAACTAACTGAGACACTCCTTTCTTAGTTACTTTGGAATGAAGTAAAAGTAAATTTTAAAAAAGCTTTAAGGAGTGCTGGTGAGAGGGCTCAGTGGTTAAGAGCACTGACTGCTCTTCTGGAGGTCATGAGTTCAAATCCCAGCAACCACATGGTGGCTCACAACCATCCATAATGAGATCTGATGCCCTCTTATGGCTGTCTGAAGACAGCTACAGTGTACTTACATATAATGAATAAATAAAAACCTTTGGGCCAGAGCAAGTGGGACCGGAGGGAGAAGGAGAAGGGAAGGAGAAAAAAAAAGTTTTAAGGAATTCTAGCTAAAATGACAGAGTCAGCTGGGCACTGGTGGCCCACACCTTTAATCCCAGCACTCAGGAGGAAGAGGCAGGTGGATCTCTGTGAGTTTGAGACCAGCCTGGTTAACAGAGTTAAGTTCCAGGACAGTCAGGGTTACACAGAGAAATCTTGTTCCAAACCAAACCAAACCAAACCAAACCAAACCAAACCAAACCAAACC
>NW_021604601.1:3559640-3606524 GCF_004785775.1 Grammomys surdaster | reverse complement strand
CCAAACCAAACCAAACCAAACCAAACCAAACCAAACCAAACCAAACCATGGCAGATTAGAAACTGTGCATTGGAAACCCACCAAAGGGCAACAGGACAAATAGAGAGACTTCGGGGAGGAGTAAGTGAAGCTAGCCAGCTTCAGTTTCCTGTGGGGAGGGGAGGCAGAAGCCTCATCCATAGCCTTGGCCAGCTCCTCTCCCAGTGGGATGATGGGACACTGAGTCCTCAGGAATAGGCTGTTCACTACAGAGATCCAAGAATAAAACCCTAAGGTAGCCAAGACAACAGAGGTCCAAGTCACGTCATAAAACACAACAACCGTGGGAAGAACGCGAAAGGACTTCTTTATATGCTTTATTAAGTCCTCACCTACTGGGTTCAAAGATTTGGAAATGTCTGGGCCAGGTTCTCCTTGCTTTTAATCCCAGCACTTGGGAGGCAGAGACAGGCCAGTCTCTGTGAGTTCATGGCTAGACTGGTCTACTCAATGAGTTCCACTGTTGAGACCTGCCCTCCAGCATAGCTGTAGCCATTTTGTTCCATGCCCACCAGCTATTTCATATTTCATTTTATTGCTGTAGTATGCCTGCCAGTCATTGACATGAAAAGTTTTTGACATGAAAAGTCATTGACATGAAAAACTTGACTCAGAGCAGGGTCATGCTGACCACATACCCTGTTACGTTCTGGATGTTATGAGGTTTGTTTCTCTTAAGAAATTCCACAACTATAAGCTTCATGAAGGACCCATCAAATGAAAGGTCAGTATGAACTCTTAGTCTAAAATGGCTTGAGTCAGGGCTGACCACTGGGCAGCACTTTCAGCACCTGCATATGAGCTCACTGTGGTTTTTGTGGTTTTATCTTTTATAAGGTGGTCCTGAGAAATGTCCAGCACACAGCTTTGAACTCTTGAGCCTGATCTGACACCCTGGTCAATCAGTCTATGTGTGTGTTTAGTAAACCAATCCTGAGATCGATGTTTCTGTGGTTTGTGGGGCAACTCATGGACCCCAACATCCAGGCTAGTCCTGGTCAAGGCTACATAGTGAGACTCTGTCTCCCTGCCCCCTCCAAACTCCCTACAAAAAGGAATACTGGAAAGGGTAAAATGCTCCTTAAGAAATCCAAACATTCATTTGTAAGAATGATGAGTGACCAAGGGGCTTGAGCGATGGCTTAGCAGTTAAGAGACTTGCTGCTTTTATGGAGGATCCAGGTTCAATTCCCAGCACTCATCTGGTAGAGCCCCCAAGGGTTTCAATCCCCAGTCCCGGGGAATGAATCTGATGCTTTCTTCTGGCCACCATTGGCTCTGGCATGCACATGGTGCCCAAATACTCATCCAGGCTCACACACATAGATGTTACATAAATAAAAACATCTTCAGGAAAATGATCAGTAGCCTCAAAGAGGACACAGGAAACGATACAAATGAAGACAAGAAACCAATCCGTGATCTGGAAAGAGAAGCCAGAAACTAGCAAATTAGGAGATCAAGATTTGAAAACCGGGGGCTGGAGAGATGGCTCAGTGGTTAAGAGCACTGACTGTTCTTCCAGAGGTCCTGAGTTCAATTCCCAGCAACCACATGGTGGCTCACAACCATCTGTTAATGAGATCAGATGCCCTCTTCTGGTGTGTCTGAAGACAGCAACAGTGTACTCACATACATCACATAAATAAATAAATAAATAAATAAATAAATAAATAAATCTTAAAAAAAAAAAAGATTTGAAAACCAAACAGAGCAAACAACAACAAAAGCCCAACACAATCAGAAACAAATTCAAATGTTGAAAAAGAGCATCCATGGATAGAATTAAAAGCACAGTGGAAACCTCCAGAAAAACAAAGCATGTAAGTAATAACTGGACAAACGAGTTGAACAGACAATACTCAAAGGAAATAAAAACCCATCTAATGTCTAGTAAGATCTTGAGAAAATGTCTGACATCGATAGCCATCAGGGGAAGGCGCATGCAGACAGTTGTAAGATTCCCACTCATCAGAGTCAGGTAGAAGGCAGTCAGCAAGACATCCAATGACAGGAAACACTGGCCAGCATGCAGGGAAAGGAGAATCCTTAGACCCCTTTGGTTGGAGTGTAAACTGAAGCAACCATTATGGAAGTCAGCGGGGAGACTCCTCAACAAATTGAAATTAGGTGAACCATTGACCCGCTGTACCTCGCCTACCTCCTCCACCCCCACACAGCATAATGACCCTTGCTGCACTATTCACACCTGCCAACATGTGGAAGCAGCCTAGATATCCATCAGGAAGTGGATGGATAATAAAAATGTGATATACTCAGATACACAACAGAGATTTATCTAGCCTTGGGGAAAAGAACAAAAAAATATGTTGTATGAGGAAAATGGATGTAGCTAGGGAAATAAGCCAGACTCAGGGAAACTAATACTGCACGTTCTCTCTCCTATAATAAATGTACATTTCTCTTTATGTTGAAAGCAGGAGGATGATTCTGGAGGGGAAGGGGGAACAGGAGAGAGTGGAGGAGGGGAGGCAAATGTCACATGTATTCTCTCATATATTCGATCTCGACCTAGCTATGTTGCATACACACATATGTAGCATGAAGTGAACCCTAGAGGAAGAAAAGAGACTGCCATCAAAGGGAAAGGAAAAATGTAGGCTGGTTTAGGGAGAGACAAATAAGAGGTAGAACACTGTGTGTGTGTGTGTGTTTATGAAACTGTCAATATGAAACTCATTATCTTGTATTCTTATTAAAAATACAACTATATAGCAAGATAAATAATTGCATCAAGGTCTCCCCCCCCCCCCCCCCCTTTTTTTTCCTAAAAGTTGTTGTATTTCCAACGAGCGTGGACGACACTCCACTTGCTGAAAATCACATTATCTTTTGCAAATACATCCAGTTAGCTCCCTGTGTTGCAGTGGATTACAAAGCAGGGGATTTAAAGGGTGAGCCACAGGAGGGACTCCTGACCCCCCCTTGCACACACACCCATTCTACACATCTGTCTGTGCAAAGGTGTGTGTGATGACCCTTCAGTTACAAAACACTAGAGAAAGCCCGGGAAGTTGCATGAGAAGTTTCGGTCTAGGGCAATTGGCAGCAGCTGTGTTTCTTCTTTTTTTTTTCTTTGGGGTTTTTGTTTTGTTTTGTTTTTTTGCCAACGGGGTTTTTCTGTGGTTACAGCACAAACCAAGAGGGATTTTGCATTTTGTATAAAGCAAGGCATTCTGAGTACATGTTTTGGGAAAAGGAGACCTTTTACATCTTTGCACTTTGGCAAAACATCTTCATGAGTGAGAGCAAGCCCAGTGTGGGGTTGGACTGGGGCCGCTGGGGTCATAGCAAGCCTCCCTTAGGCATCCCTCCAGCTCTTCTCCCTCAAGTGTATGAGGAAAGGAGCCTTTGGGGGGTCTGCTTTGTGTTAGTTGATATCAAGGGGAGGGAGGTGTTGATTCCAGGACCCCAGGCACCCAATCCCATGGAAATGGTGTGGGTTTTGTGGGTAACTGGGGCATTTCCTGTTGTTTATTCTACATCACCTAAATTACTAAGAACACACAATACAGCATAAATGACTGTGGTGGTTTGAATAGAGTGGCCCCCATAGACTCCTATGCCTAAGTGCACATGTGCGTGTGTATGTGTGTGTAAAGCTTGGCCCATAGAAAGTGGCACTCTCAGGAGTTGTGGCCTTGTTGGAGGAAGTACGTCACTGTTGGGGTGGGTCTCGAGGTCTTGAAGGTTTAAGTCTGGCCAGTGTGTCTCACAGTCTCCTTCTGATGCCTGCAGATCAAAGTGTAGAACTCTCAGCATTTTCTTTATCACCATGTCTGCCTGTGCTACCATGGTTTCCGCCATATGATAATGGATAAATGTCTGAAACTGTAAGCCACCCTCAGTTAAATGCTTTCCTTTATAAGGGTTGCTCTGGTCATGCTGTCTCATCACAGCAATAGAAACCCTAAGACAATGGCATATATACAGTTTTTGGATTTATTGTTTAGAAAATAATGGTTTTTGAAAAAGAACTGTTTGGTCCAGACTGACACCTCTCTCCAAGTATTTTCTATTTGTGTTTGTTAGAATTCATAAATTCAGGTGGAGAGCTAACCTTGCTCCCATAATTCTGTTCATATTACCCCTTTTGAGTGTTGGCTGCTGGCTCGAAAGTCCTGCACGACGTCTCCCTACTTTTTTGTTTGTTTGTTTGTTTGTTTGTTTTTGGTTTTTCGAGACAGGATTTCTCTGTGTAGCCCTGGCTGTCCTGGAACTCACTCTGTAGACCAGGCTAGCCTCAAACTCTCGAACTCAGAAATCCGCCTGCCTCTGCCTCCCAAGTGCTGGGATTAAAGGCGTGCGCCACCACCGCCCGGCAGACGTCTCCCTACTTTTAGCCCTGCTTCCCTGTGGTTGATCCTTCCAGGCCCCTTCATTTAAACATTGATTTCCTAAGCAGAGCAAGGGAAGAACCTTTGAATTTGTCGCCCCTTTGTGCAACCTTCTAAGAGCAGGAAAGCTACGCAGCAGAGAGACAGGCAGGCTATCCGGGGTCTCCAGAGACAGTGTCTAGGGTCTGTCAATGAAGAGTGCAGAGAAACCACCTCCCACAGAGGATGGCCTGATGACAAATGTCGACTGTCTGATGAGGGAGTAGACCAAGCCTTGAGTGCTTGTGTAGGGATGGAGGAAGTCCTGTGTGGATGTGTATCTTTGGCATGGGCACATACAACCATGGTAAGAACCCCAAGGGCTGGCTCAGCCCCATGGAGTGGCAAAGCTTTCCCCAGATGAAGCTCGAAGGGATGGTAAAGCCATCCTTGGGTCCTCTGGTCCAAAGGTGAATGTTGACAGTGTGTGAAGAAACTATCAATCACAGGTTCTTCCTCCTAGGTGACTGTGAGCTGGGATTGCTCCCCCACAGAGACCTCCAACTAAGATTAGCTAAAGCCGCCTGCTTGTTCAGCTGTATCCAATAAACCCACCTCCTCTATTCAGGTGCATAAAATAAATGAGGTTCCAGGTTCTAGCTGGTACCCTCTCTCAGAGAAGCACAGCGCACCTGTCCCCAGCTTTTCTGTACGTGTGTCTGTCCTTCCTTCTTTCCCTGAGGACCCCAGTTCCACCAATCCCTGCAGATCTCAGCAGCCTGACTGTTCTTGAGTCTAGAAGTCTGACAGCACCTTTTCAGCCATGTGCCCCGGGAAACCTGAGGTCAGGGAGATGGGGGAATGATGAGCTGGGGGATGTTTTGGGGGTTGTGTCTACTGTCAATCCTGGGCTCATAGACCCCTCCTCACATTTTCTGTCCACTACATCACCATCTTCTCCCCTGTTCTATCTCTTCTCTCTGATGACATTAATTGTCCTTTCTATGCCAGGGTGATCTCAGCCAATTCTACTGTAACATCCTATACCAAGAATGCCATACCCTCACTTAATAAATAAATAAGAATTCTTAAAAAAGAAAAAAAAAAAGGACTGTCTTCTATGCCAGATCCTAAGGGCAGACGCCCGGTGTGGGAGAGAGCTCCCAGCAGACAGTTCAGGACACCTGAACACTTAGGAATAAGGCAGTGCCCATGATATCTATGCCTCAAAGAGAAGCAGGAGGACTGAGGGGAAACGAATTGTCATGTAATTGCCCATGCTTGTCCCTGTCCACCATAAAGTCACTCAGATCTCTATTTCGTGCCAGTTACCAGGTCAGGCTCATGTCTGTGTTCCAGAGTCATGACTCCTGACAGTTACTGCATTTGAACTTAAATAGCAATTTCAGGTTAATTTGGAAATTGATTAGGTCAGGCATTTTCACAGACTCGATTTTTGCCTTTTGGGAGTATGGGAGTTGGGGGAGGGGGAGGGTCAAAGATCCTTTTATATTTTTATGGATCTGGAGTGTATTTGTGAAAACAGGCTTTCCAGTCAGTTATCGATACCCACTGGAGTCTCAACAGTGACCACTGGCAAAGAGCAGGGTTTATAGAAGACACCACTAGAAAATTTTCTTTCAGTGTTTGAGTGTGATAGGGAGGGCCAGACAGCTTGCTCTGCAGATGCTCAGTCACTCCAGGACACAGACATATCTGTTTCAGATGATCATTGCTGATTGCCTGGCTAAATCAATTAGAGTCGCTGACAGTAATTTTCACATCCTCCAGATGAAGGGCACAGCGTGCGATGATGCCGGGGACTTCTCCCTGTCCTACCCAAATGTCAGAGTCTAAAGGTCGTAAGTGATTAGATTCTCCTCAGCTCCAGCTGCTTCCCAGATGCCCCAAGGTCATGCTCATTTGCCTGCAGGTCTGCACGTCACCCTGGTGTACAAAAGCAGCTACCATTTGCCTCAAAGTACTCCCTCCCTCAGACAGTGCCATTGCCTTGGTCATCTGATGAAGCAGAGGCGTGGGATTCTTTATTTCTATGGTCCTGCCTTCTGGCACCCATCCAAGAATCATCCACCCCATTCCAGGCAGCAGCCCTTGCCAAGGATCACCAGAGGGACTTTTAAATAGATGCCTTCAGGCTCTCCCAGAGATGTTGAGTCAGCACATCTGGGGATGGGGTGAGGTGTTTTAAAAATCCAGAGGGCTTCTCAAAGGTGATTTTTGGGGTTACCAGGATTGAGCAGCCACTGTCCTAAAAACGTCATTTTCCTGATAGCATCCCTAACGCCTCCATTCAATGTCTGTGTTCAAGTCTACCTCTAACCCTCATGACCTTGACAAAACGTCCATTTTAGTGCCTAGTGTTTTTAGGAATTTTGCTGGACTAGTCAATGTTTTCTAGAGTGAACCAGAAGAATGAATAGCATTTATGAAGCAGAGTTTATTAGATTGGCCTGTATGAGGAGAACTAGAGAGTTAACCAAGTTTGATCTATGTTGGAGAGACTGTTCAGTCCATGAAACTGGACTCAATCTGGGGCTGAAGACCTGCAGAGTTTCTAGAAAGCCACTGATCTTCAGTCCATATTGACTGTAGGCTGCTATGCTACTGAAATAGGGGGAGAGGTAGGTATCCCATGTGACTGTATATATTTGGTTTTCCTTGGGTCCAAAGTTGGAAGTAGGGACAGAAGGCACAGAAGTTGGCTATCATGGATCAAGTCCCAGCTCTTTGGAGTAGTTGGCCCAGGGCTCTCTGTCTAGTTTCTAGACTGTTACTAGAGAGAGTCCAGCTGGTCACAGGCAGCTGTCTGAGCCATTAATTGTAGACACGAGGCTGCTTTCTGAGCAGGTGGATAGAGATCACAGGACAGTGTTCTGTTTCTACATATGATCTCTTGTCTTGATAACACTCAGTCTATCAAGTTGAACTAGGCAAAGAAGTAGTTGAGTATTGTTATTATTTTATTTAAGTTAGTGTGTGTTGTGGAAATCCGAGGAAAATCTGTGTCAGTCAGTTGTGTCTTTGAACCATGTGAGTCTTGGGTATTGAACTTACATCCTCAGGCTTGGCATCAGGCACATTTATCCACTGAGCAACCTTGTTGGTTCTGTTGTCTTCTCTTTACTTATTTTTGATCATTTTGAAGCAGGGTCTCAGTGAGTTTCTTAGGGTGATTTTGAACTGTTTCTGTAGTCCAGGCATGTCTTGAACTGGCTGTCTTTCCCTCAGTCTCTGGTACTACCAGGTCTGGCTGATTCCAGTGACTCTTTACTTGGCCTCAGAATAAAGTCCAGATTTGTGGGCACATCCCCCCAAGTCTTGCCAAATTCTCCTACCAAGACCCTGTGTCTCAGAAAAATGGAGTCAGCTACTTATTCCTAGTTTATGCTGCTTTTCTGATAACCTTTGACCCTGTACCTGGGGTGCCTTCTATGCCCTTGTCTGGATGGGTGGACAAATGTGTCACTCATTCTTTAAGACCAGAGTTGATGAGTGAAGCCTCACACTGCAGGGTCCTGCTAGACCTTGTCCCTCTCAGCTATAGGATGCTATGTCATCTGCCTCATTATCTGTAGGCCAGATTAATAATTCTTACAAGGTCAGTTGGAGAATTTCAATAGAAAAATGCTCATTAAAACATTCCCAGCCTACTGGCTTCATTCTGGACATGGGTGGGTAGACAGGCTATGCTTGTTAAAATTTAGGAACAGCCAGGTGTGGTGGTTCCTGCCTGTAATCCCAGCACTTGGGAAACTGAGGCAGGAGGATCATTAAGAGTTTGAGGTCAGGTTGGGCTTTATATATTGAGTTCTAGGTCAGCCTAAAGTTCTCAATGACTCTTTCGTACAGTTACTCAAATTGTGGTGACCCCCAACCATAAAGTTATTTCATTGCTACTTCATAAGTATAATTTTGCTTCTGCTATGATTGTAATGTGTTTATCTGATAAGCAACCCCTGAGGTTGAGAACCACTGGCCAAAGGCTAAGACATGAGACCCTTGAGATATTGTAGATTTACTTGAAGGAACTGATTAGTTTTGTCAATTTGACAGAACCTAGAGTCACCCAGGAAGAGCCTCAGCTGTGTGGGTCGGCTTGGCCTACGAGCATGCTTGTGGGGGATTGTCTCGATTGCCTTATTGATGTGGGATGACCCAGTCTGAAGTGGGTAGTACCATTCCCTGATGTGGGACCTTGGACTGTAGAAGAGTAGGAAAGCTTGCTACACAGTAAGCATGCATGCATTCATTTCTCCTCTTGATATGGATGAGATGTTTTAAGTTCCATCTATCAAGCTGTATAATGGGCTGTAACCTGCACTCTAAAATAAACCCCATTTACCCTTAGTTGTTTTTTTTTCAACAAAAATAAAATTAGAACAGGTATGAATATGCTGACATCTTAAGTCTCTTCACCTTGTTTGAAAGTAGGGGCTTTGCAGACAGCATCAGATCATGAGGCTATTAAGATGAGTTTGAATCCCAGATGATGAGTGTCTTTATTTGAAGAGAGGACACACATAACCAAGGAGATGGCCACGTAAATAACAAGAGGGAAGGCAGACTGGCATGGCTGATACAGGAGGGAGGGAAGGCAGACTGGCATGGCTGATGCAGGAGGGAAGGAAGGCAGACTGGCATGGCTGATACAGGAGGGAGGGAAGGCAGACTGGCATGGCTGATGCAGGAGGGAAGGAAGGCAGACTGGCATGGCTGAGGGCAGAGAACAGAGCCATGTAGCTGCCAGCCAAGAGATGGAAGGAGAGGGAGCCCAACCCTGGTGACACCTCATATCAGATTTCCAGACGTAAGAACCATGGGAACTCCAGAGCTGACAGAGCAATTCTGTTGTTTTAGTCAGCAGACCATTGTGCCAGCAGCCCTAGGCCACGAATATACTAAGATCTCTACCTAACCTCTAAGTTATCATTAGTTGGATGGCAGCAGCAAAGGCAGGCTTGCCTTACTACTTCCTCTGGGGACACACACACACACACACACTTCAATTGTTGGCCTTTGCCACTTTCTGCTTGGTGACTAGCTGCATCCCAGATACTTCTGGCCTCATATCTCTCCTCAGAAATACCTGACACTGAGCCCCTGCACATGTGCTACCATATTCTGCTTTTCTCTCTTTACTTGTCCCACCTTCCATGCCCAGGTGGCCCAAGTACAGAGCCTGGAAGCTCTGTGAGACTGGGGGTCTAGACCAGGGACTCTGTTTTCTTTGTTTTGTTTTGGCTTTTCGAGACAGGGTTTCTCTGTGTAGCCCTGGCTGTCCTGGAACTCACTCTGTAGACCAGGCTGGCCTCGAACTCAGAAATTCGCCTGCCTCTGCCTCCCAAGTGCTGGGATTAAAGATGTGTGCCACCATTGCCTGGCTAGACCAGGGACTCTGATAACCCTCCAAGCTCCTATCCCTATCCAGAGATCCCTAAGGTTAGGGCTTTCTAGCCAGCAAGTATAGAAAAGGCTTTCTGAACTACTAGGCTTGGCCCTGAGCTCATTAGATTGTGGATATTCTATCTATTGTGTTGGGGGTCCTTTGTTACGCAACCATAGAGGACTAGCAAAAGCCTTTGAACTGAGCGTGCCTGTGAGAAGGGAATGGTAGGCTTGACCGTTTCCAAGCTTACCCCCAGGACTTGTACATCTTTGGTGCCTTCTCAGCTTGTGTCAGAGGGATATAATGATTTTTACCTCTGGGAATCTCTCTCAAAGAACTATGAGTATACAAAAGGAGTGCCAAAATGCTGTTTGTTATAAAGACCTTGACACAGGGGATCAATTAAACCAGCTATGTGAGGACATATCAAAGGACCATGTACAGCCATGAAAGTGTTGTTCTAGAGGGCCGTGGGAGATGGCTCAGTTGATAAAGGACTTTCCTCACAAACATAAGGACCTGAGTTCAATCCTTCAGGGCACCCATGTGAAGAACCACGTGTGGTGGTGTGTAATCTAGCACTGGAGTGGTGTAGACAAGGATCCCTAGGGCTTGCTGACCAACTAACCTAGTTGTTTTGGTGAGTTCTAAGCTCAATGAAAGATCCTGTCTCAAAATACAAGGGGGAAGTTGGCCATGCAATGAGAAGAGAGGGAAGAAGCAGGAGGATCTCTGTGAGTTCAAGGCCAGCCTGTTCTATATGGAAGGTTCCAAGACCAGCCAAAAAAGCGTTTTTAACTCAAAAAAAAAGTTGATAAATTTAAAAAAGATACCCAATGTTGACCTCTGGCTTTTACATACATGCACACTCAAATGTGTGCACTCACATATGAACATATATATGCATATGCACAATAAATAATGTTATAGAAATTCGGTTGTATTGACGTGAGGTGTTATATTCAAGTAGATTGCTACTCATATATAAATACATCATGGTATGATCTTACTGAAACATACAGAATGCCTATTTTGTGTATCTTATAGAAAGGTCTAATAGGGAAGGTTAACGGTGACTTTTCTTTTTTTTTTTTTTTTTTTTAAATTTTTTTTTTTTTATTATATATTAAACACTGTAGCTGTCTTCAGACACACCAGAAGAGGGCAGCGAATCTCATTACGGATGGTTGTAAGCCACCATGTGGTTGCTGGGATTTGAACTCAGGACCTCTGAAAGAGCAGTCAGTGCTCTTAACCACTGAGCCATCTCTCCAGCCCCAACGGTGACTTTTCTTAAAAGAGTGAGTTTTTCTGGTCATTTGCTTCCCTTCCTAGGTTCTCTACAATTAATGTATGATTTATAGTAATAATGAAAAGTACTTGTGATTTTTAAAGATACATATTTATTTATTTATTTATTTATTTATTTATTTAATGAGCATTGGTCTTTCACCTGCATGTATGTCTGTGTGAGGAGGTGGGATCCACCCAGACTGGAGTTACAGACAGTTGTGAGCAGCTCTGTGGGTGCTGGGAATTAAACCAGGGTCCGCTGAAAGAGCATCTGATGCTTTTCACTCCTGAGCCAACTCTCCAGCCCTGTAATTGTACTTGTAGTG
Source organism: Grammomys surdaster (assembly GCF_004785775.1). Taxonomy (NCBI): domain Eukaryota; kingdom Metazoa; phylum Chordata; class Mammalia; order Rodentia; family Muridae; genus Grammomys; species Grammomys surdaster. The sequence goes on along the minus strand of NW_021604601.1, from coordinate 3,595,122 downwards.
ATAAGAAAATGTAAACAAACTTTCCATTTGGGGGAAATAATGCACCTGAGACCTGTCTGAAGCTGCAAGAGACGGGATATTGTTTTGTCTTCTGCAGGTTGGATTTAGGAAGACTGACTGCTTCAGTCACTGAAGGGCCTGGCTCCTGAGACAAAAGGGGGCACCAGGGGCTGGAGTGAGGTGACCTAGGAAATGGGAATATGAGTGGGGCACCTGCAGGACTTCTCAGAGTCCTCCGCACAGAGCGCCGTCTTCACCCAATTTGCATCATTCTAACCCTCCTGGAGTCAGATAAAATATCTCTCATTTTACTTGATCAGGGAGTTGGGGACACATATAGTTCTGTACAGACACTGAGGAATTTGACAATACTATTTGACAAAAGAGAGTTCAACCGAGGAAGGAGCAAAACTACCTGGACACGTCCCGAGAATACCTGTTTCCAGTTTATGTATTGTCGAGGAGGACTTTGGTGCTCTGTGTGGATACTAGTGGACTAGAGCCACACACCCAACTGACCATGAGCAAACAAGACTGACGGTGTCCTACAACCAGTATGCGCCAGTATGGACAAGGGGTAGAGGTAGGGGTTGTTTTAGGTTTAGGGTTATTGGTGAGGATCGCTGTATGAGTACCAGTAGTGGTAGGGTATAGGTAGGTGTTAGGGTTGGAGTAGAAGTAGGGGTAGGGTAAGGGATGTTTGGATTTCAGGAAATTGTAGCAGTGTTGAAGGGGCTCCTGGGTAGAGTGGCAGTCAACCATTACTTGCGACTGTAGAGGACAGGGAGTGCCCAGTGGACATAATTTCACCTAGCATTTGACTAAGACCTCTGTCCAGATGCTGGAGTACAGTATGGAAGCTCTCCAGGTGTGAGGGTATGGTTCAGTGATACAGCACTTGCCCAGTATGCGTAAGGTCCTGGGTTCGATTCATAGGATGACATATACATGCACACACAAACATGAACACATACACATGCATGTACACATTGGAGGGTACACACATAAACATATATACACACACGCACACACGCATACACATACACGGAGGGGAGAGAGAGAAACAGAGAGAGAGAGAGAGAACAAGAGAGAGAGAGAGAACAAGAGAGAAAGATAGAGAGAGAGAGAGAGAGAGAGAGAGAGAGAGAGCCTCATGCTCACTGCCGTTTCCTCCTGACGCAAGTGTTCACCTCAGCATTCAGGAAGGCCTCCCAGATCACCCTTTGCAAACTGCTGCTTCCTTATCAGGGGACTTACCCAGTTTCCTCTTTCCTGCTCAAACTGAATATAGTTTTAAATACAACTCTCAAGCTGGGCATGGAGGCACAAGTCTGTAATCCTAGTCCTTGCGAGGTGGAGGCAGACGATCAGGAGTGCAAGGCCATAGCTATATAGTGGGCTTAAGGTAGGTCCAGGCTACACAAACCCTGTTTGGGGGGGGTGGGGGCGGGGGGGGGGAGGAAACAGTTGAAAATGCATGTATTCCCTCTCCCCACCTCCTCTTTTGGTCTTTAGGGATCAAGCACACACAGGCAGGGCTGGATGCCACCTCTCACCCTGTACAGGACACAGGGGGCCCTTTCCTGAAGGAATGTGAGGGGACATCCTGCCCTGATAGGAAACTCCTGCATTGTACTTCCTGCCCTATGGCCAAGGGCTCTGTTCCTGGCTAGAGTCCTGGCCTCTGTTGCCTCCCTTCTTCCTGTTGTCCCTTCCTCTCCTTGCTGTCCTTCCTGTCTCCACAGAGCAGGGGACATTAGGTAGAAGGATAGCTTTCTATGGCTCTGACTCCATCACTCTTCTCACTCCATAGCAGCTGTCACCCATTCTCCTGGGTCCCCAAAGACCCCAACTGCCCTGCAGGGCTAGGCCAGTTCCTCTGTAGCCTGAGAGCAACAGGGTACACTCTTTTCTGTACCTTGCTTCCTCAAGCTCCTCCTCTGATGATCTCTATATTCTAAACTGCAGGAAATTCAGGGGAAAGGGAGGGGAGGGGAACAAGAGAGGGGCAGCAGGAAAGGGGAGTGGAAGGAGAGGGAAGGTCAAGAACAAAGTACCTGTTAGAACTGGATGGTGAAGCCCTTTTACCTTGGATGCTAAATATACCACCAACAAAGCCCTCACAGTATGGTCCTCTCTCTCAGGGAGGCTTGGCCAGCTGGTTCCCTGGCTTTCTATAACAGTCCGCTATCCTGGGGCACAAAAATTTGCATTGTTTGCAACCTAGGCAATTCTGAGGCAGAGCCCTTGGCAGCTGGTTAACATCCATTGCATATGACAATTGCATATGGCACAAGCTGTCCCTGATGTCTTCCTCTGTCCCCGATCCAATCTAAGTCCCCTTACTCTGATGGCCTTCACACACTGCAGTTCCCTCTTTGTTTCCAGAACAATTGGTTAGGTGAAGTCGGACTCTTTTGTCTGAAGTGTTATACCTTAGCATGTCTAAGGAAATAAGCCCTTGGGCATGTCTGTGAGGACTTTCTTGGATTAGGTTGATTGGGGTGGACTCACCTTACATGTGGCCGGCACCAACCCACCAGCGGAAGGTCTCAGACTAAACATTAAAGAAAAAAGCAAGTTGAGTACTAACTAGTATTCATCTCTGTTTCTTGCAGATGCAGTACAACCCAACAGTAATGGCTCTTCCTGGTTGTCAACTTGATTACATCTGGAATGAACTACAATCCAGAATTGGAAGGCTCACCTGTGGTCCTGATCTTGAGGCTGGAGATACAAGTCTCTGACCTGGTTCTTGGCATGGAGATCTTGAGGCATAGTCCGTCCCTATGAATCCCAGGAGACTAAGGCAAGGAGATGTCTGAGTTCAAGGTCATTGGGACAAAGCAAGTCCCAGATCCAGGCATGGTGGTATACACTTTTAATCTGGGCCACACTTTCTGCTGGAGACCTACATAGGGACATTGGAAGAAGCAAGATTTGTTCTTTTTTGCCTGCTTGCCTTGTGAGACTGAGCAACTACTAGATCCTTGGTCTTCCATTCACAGCTGACCATTGTTGGGGAGTTGGACTACAGACTGTAAGTCACCATAACAAATTCCCTTACTCTATAGAGACTACCCATAAGTTCTGTGACTCTAGAGAACCCTGACTAGTATGCCAACTGTCTAATACTTTGCTGCCTTCAGGCCATGATGGACTGTGCCATGGAACCGTGAGTCAAATAAACCTCCCTTTCTGCCTCAAGTTGCTTTATGTGCAGTGGCTGCCTTGCTAGCTTCCATTTCTAGATTAAAGGAGTCTGGTGACTCGGTGCCTTTTAAGGACTGGTCTTTTTGTATATTGGCAAAACAATGGTCACAACAAGGCTACAGTTTGGACGCTGACTGTCCCCTAAGGCCCTGGTCTATAGGAAGCTACTAAGGGAAAGCGGTACAACTTTGAGAAGATGAGCCTTAGTGAGACACCCTTGAGTCCCCAGAGTGTCCCAGATGGGGTTTCGGGGTGCCTGGCCTTTCCTTTTTGTCTTTGTTCTCTAGCTCACACTATTCCATCATACTGGGTGGCTACAGTCCCAAAGCCACCAGCTCAATGGTTTCTGGAATTAGAACCATTGAAATACTGAGCTCAAAACCAAACCCTTTCTTTGGGTAAATCCATTGTTTCAGGTATATTGTTATAGTTACAGGAAACCGATGCACATTAGGCCAAGAACAACACAGTGTCATTGATTAGTGTGCGGGCTCTGCTCTCTGACCAACCTGCACCAAGGCTGGCTCTGCCACATTGTAGACAAGTGGCCTAAACTCCCCGCACATCAGTTTCTGCATATTTATAAAGAGGGGAATGATGATAACTTGCTTCTTAAGGGTTGTTACTAAGTGGGTAACTGTTGCAGGTACTAAATGCTTAGTTAATGCTGGTCAGTTTTTTGTCAACCTGACGCATGTGAGGGCCGTCTGGGAAGAGGGAACCTTGACTGAGGAATTGTCTCTATCATATTGCCTAGTAGGCAAATCTGTGGGACGTTTTCTTGATTGATGTGGAAAGGCTGAACCCACTGTGGGTGGTGCCACCCCTGGGCAGGTTGTCCTGGGTGGTATAAGAAAGCAGACTGAGAAAAGCCATAGAAAGCAGGCCTATGAGCAGCGTTCTTCCAAGGTTCCTGCTTTAGTTTATACTGCCACATTCCTGCCCTGCTTGAGTTCCTGCCCTGTCTTCCCTCAGTGATGGACTATGACCTAGATGTGCAAGCCAAATAAACCCTATCCTCCTGGAGTTGCTTTGGGTTATGGTCTTTATTAGACAGTCTTCAAAAAAAAAATTGATGTTCTGGCTCGAGAGCTACATCTGTCCCTGGAGACCATCATGATTGGGTCATACAAATGAAGATGAGATTCCACTTGGCTGGTCTTATCAGGAGTCTCTGAGGTACCACCATGTGTGGGTTGATTCCCTGTCTCTGGGATTTGGTAGGCTGCAGGGAAACATCTGGAACATTCAGACCAGCTGGAAGCAGCTTTAGGTTTGGACAATGGCCATCCCCACGTATCATTCCAGCTAGAGCAATCCTGGCCTTCAACTTTGGCTCAAAAGCAAAGAAAGACAGTGGGAGGAGTTATCTGGGAGAAGGAAGATGCAGAGAATGAATGACCTCCCCTGTCATATGGGAGTTTTCAGAGAGAAGGGCTTTAGTCTTAAATTCTCCCCTAGGGACTCAGATGTTCCACACAGCTCTTCCTCAATCAGTAGTCACTGATTGACTGAGGTGTTTGTGCGTCTTTCTCCCTCCACACAGAGAGCAAGCATGGCTTTGACAGCAGAAGCCCCAGTTAGTGGATAAACACTGGAGACCATTTACTTCAGCTGCATTGGCCCCATGTTCTATAGTTTGGGTTTAACCAGACATGTCTCTTCTGAGAGAAGGACGAACTTTGGGGAGCAGTATTTTCATAAATTCTGGGGGCTGGTGGTGAGAGACAGTTAAGAGAACATGGACATCTTTGGGGGAACTTGATGGCTTCCATAGCCTCTTTAGGTATGGTAGCTTTCCAATCACAGGCTTCCTCCTCATCCTTCCTGGTATGAGTAGAAATGGCTGGTGTCAACGAAGGAGTGCCAACTAAGTCCTTTTCCCCGTGACATCAGATGGCTTTCTCTACTGGGCACAGGGGTGAGTACTGGGGGTCCAGCTGTTAAGAGTTAGACACTGTCCAGCGCTGGTGTGGGTACCATGTGAACAGGGAGACATGGCCATTAAACAACCTTCCACTCTGGTCTGGCAGATCTGGGCCTCTTGTCTTCTTATTAGCTCTCTCTCCTAAGGCATGACTGGAGAATGACTGTCTACAGAAGACACTGGTGACAGAGACTGGCTCTGCTGACCTGGAAGGCAGGGGGACCCTGAAGCAGGGGTGGCTGTCTGGAAGTCTGCACCTCTCCCAGTGTCCTTGTTCTGGCTGACAATTCTTAATCAAGCCCAGTTGTCATTTCTTGTGGAAGCCTTTCCTGTCTGTCAAGGTCTGAGTTGGCTGCATGGCCTGGTGGCCTTTGGGTCTCTTCACCATCCTGCCACTTCCTGGAACACACAATGCTCTAATTACCAGCTTCCTGCTGATCTGCCAGCTCCTTTGCGTGTCATTAGGTAGGTCAGACAGTCTGTAAGGTTCACCCAACATCCATCTTAACACAGTGCCTGGGACATGGCAATCTGCTCTGTATCTCGGTTCCATGAAAAAAAAAAATGGAGGATAGAACATACCTGTAACTTTAGCTACTAGGGAGGCTGAGGCAGGAGGATGGTGAGTTTGAGGTCAGTCTGTGCTGACTATAGCATATGCTACATAGTGAAGACTCTCATCTCCACGAATGAGAAGCAGAGAGAGGAAGAACAAAAGGAGAAGGAAGCAAAGGTTAGAGAGAGAAGATGAAGTCTGGGACCCTGTGATCACTCAGCCCCAAGCCTGGCTCTGTCAGCCGAGTATTGGGATTGGGGAGCTTGTTTGGCTTTTCTCTCAATTTCTCCACTGATCTTTCTGTTTGACTTAGGGCAATTTCGTACATGGTTTCTGCAGCCTCATTTCTTTCATCTTTAAAAATGAGGCTAATTATAGACTTATGGTGAAGTTCAAATTAAATAATGTACATAAGATGCCGTAAAGACTCTTGCCAAAATAAGCTATAAAAAAAATTTACGTTTAAAGCATGGAATTAAGGGAACTTAAAAATGATGGAAGCCACTCTGCACACACTGTTTCTGTAATCAGCCTGTCATAGGATGGCTGCTGTCCAGACACACTGAATAGTGTCACTTCTCTAGTCACATCCTCCCGGATTCCAACTCTGTTTGGAACTGGGGTCAATGCAGAATTGTAGATGTAGTGAGCCGAGGGTAAGCTAGAGTAAAGTGGAGTGCTGAGGCAAGGGGAGAAAACTACCTGGAGCCGAACAGCTTAAGAAGGGAGGTAGGGTAAGAGAGCAGAAGGGAGGTGGTGGTGGCAAGGGCCAACCAACACGAAGGATGTGTGAAAAGAGCCATAAGAATACCCAATTTTTTTGTTGTTGTTCTTGTTTTTTCGAGACAGGGTTTCTCTGTATAGCCCTGGCTGTCCTGGAACTCACTTGGTAGACCAGGCTGGCCTCGAACTCAGAAATCCGCCTGCCTCTGCCTCCCAAGTGCTGGGATTAAAGGCGTGCGCCACCACCTCCCGGCAAGGATACCCAATACTTAATAAACTAATTAAGAAACAAAATGAGGGGCTGGAGAGATGGCTCAGCGGTTAAGAGCACTGACTGCTCTTCCAGAGGCCCTGAGTTCAAGTCCCAGCAACCACATGGTGGCTCAAAGCCATCTGTAATGAGATCTGATGCCCTCTTCTGGTGTGTCTGAAGACAGCTACTGTGTACTCACATAAATAAAATATGTATATCTTTAAAAAGAAATGGAGTTGAACAGAGGTACTCTGTCTTGGTAGATAAAGCTGGTCACTGAAGTATAGGTTATTAAATGAGAATCCCAATGCTATGGGTAGGCTACTTCTCTATAAGCTGAGATGCCTAAAGCTTCCAAACAACACAGGCAATTGCCACTGGGTTGACTGCCCACTAGAACAAGATGGTAAGACTCTACTGCAGAGGATGCCACATGCCTTGATCACAGGACATAGAAAGACCAAGTGAGAACTAAGCCTGAAGCTTCCTTCTGCTGGCCAGTCCTCATAGTGCCTCATAGTACCTGTGTAGGCAGCTGAGGGAGAATTGTCATTAATGATCTTACTCCGCTCTGGACTCTGTGTGCCCCAGTGCTAACTGGCCTGCAAGATATGGCTACTGGTGCAATGGTGGCGAGTCTGTTATTGGGGTGACCAACCTATTGCTTGTTGCAGTTGATGTCTGCTCCTTTAGGGGGAGTTTACATCAAAAGTCCATAAAGGGAGAGAGAGGCCACAAGTCCCAGTGGATAAACTATTGATGTTGTTTTGCGAAGTGGACACGATATGCCTATCAAATTCTCTTCCAAGTTCTTGGTGAGATACAGTATTCAATGGGAGGTAGGCAGTATGCAAGACAAGCAAGGCACAGAGGGAGGAAGAGGGCTGGTGTCGAAAGGAGCCGTGTCAGCTCAGGAAGGTGATTGGCAGCATACAGAGAGCTTCACATTACACAAGTTAGCCCCTCCCCCTTTCTTTTTGTGGAACTGGGTGCTCATTGATTACTTTTCTATTGCTGTAATATAACACCATGACCCACAAAGACTTAATAAAAGAGTTTGTTATCCAGACAGCGTGTTCATCTTGGCAAGGGAGACATGGCAGCAGGCAGCCAGAGCGCGAAGATCACTTCTTCAATAACACACAGAAAGCAGAGAGTGAACTGGAAATGGGGTGCGGTTTTAAACTCTCAAAGCTTGCTCCTAGTAATGTACTTCTCCCAGCAAGGCTGCACCTTTTAAGGGCTCCACTACTTCCGCAAATAGACAAGAGATCAAAGGCGGAACCCAGACACCTCTCTATCCTAAACAAGCATTTTACTTTTGAGCTCTAGCCCCAGCTGTTGGTTTTATGAGATAGCTATGTAGCCCAGGATGGCTCAGAACTGCTTTTGTCTCCTCAGTACTGGGATTACAGTTGTACACAAGTCTACAGGTATTTCAATGTCCTTTTATCAACTCCCTAATGGTCTCTGTGAATAATCAAACAAAAGCAAAAACAAAAACCAAAACACAAAAAACAAAAACACCCCCCCAACAAAACAAAACAAAACAAAACAAAACAAAACAAAACAAAACAAAACAAACAAAACCCAGTCTTAGTATGTGGCACACTTAGCAGTGACCTGACAGTCCTCAGCTCATATTCTGATGCCACATGGACTTAGGGTGCAAACCTGCCTGCTTGTCTCTCTTGATGGAGATTATAGAGCCTGTCTTCTACTGGCCATTGCTGTTATCGTCACACGAGATTTCACTGTGGCCTTTAAGCTCTGAGGCCACTTCAAAGAAAGGAGGCCTGGAAGAGCCAAGTTGGGGTTGGGAGGAAGAAGGGCCTGACTTTGGGCCCTATATTTCGGTGTCTCAAGACCCTTCCATGTCTGGCTTCCTTGAGCAGGAGTAGGCGAGAGAGGGCGAGGAATGGGGGTGGACAACCCAGTTGATGGTTGGTCCATAGCCAGGCTTAAAGGAGTGAAGACATCAGGTTTTCACTAAAATAGTGCTTGGGTACTTCCCTTCCAACTCCCAGAGAAGACTGTGGGCCACTTGCTCCTCCAACTTTCCGAGAGGGTGGAGATGATTTCTGAGCACGTTGCCTGAGCGTCCTGTGTGTGGTTACTGCTGTGTCTCTGGGCCTGCCCTGTCTATAACTGCTTGTAGTTTGGCTATAAAGGATTCTTCCATTGCCAGGAGGGAAGAGGAAGAGGAAGAGGCCTGAGAACCAGGTCAGTGACTTGCAGACTTGCCTCAGGCTAATTCTTTTTAACTAGGTGAGAGTGGAGCCAGGAATGTGGAGAGAATTCCAGAAACCTGTAGATGATTTCTCTGTGGGTCCTTTGTGCAGGAAATCCTGTGAATCTCCAAGCTTCACATCTGTGCTTTCCTGGTCAAAATATTCAGGAAAAAAAAAAAAGGTTTTGAATATGAGCAGGCTTTGTTCTTGTTAATTCTTACACAGTATGGCAAACAGTTATTTACATATCATTTACACTGTGCTGTCTTCCAAGAATTCCAGAGACAGTACAAGATTCAACATATATAGGTTAAATGCAAATACTTCACCATCTTCTATGACAGACTTGAGCATCAAGGGAGTTTGAGATGGGGGTAGGAGGGTGGCTCCGAACCCAATTCCCTTTGGCTATTACAGAACAACTTCAGTCCTTTGTTACTGCTGCCTTGATATATAACTTAAGTGACAGACATGCGACAGTCTTATAATTCTAGCAGCTGAAAGTCTGACAGTGTCGTGTCAGCAGGGGTGGCTCCTTAAGGGTCTGGTCCTTGCTGTCTCCTAGGATTCTGCATGAACCTCACCTTGTATTCTTTCAACTCATTTGTATGCATGCCTGTAGTTAAATATCCCTTTTCTATCAGGATGCTAGCTCGCCTTATTGGATTAGGGTAGGGGGTGGCATCCAGATGACCTCATCTTGATTCAACAGCCATGGACAGATATCACAGATTTAGGCACCCAGCAAAATGCAGGCTGTCTGGGTGTACTAGGCAATCACCTCATAATGGAGGGTAGAAACAATTTTAGGTGGGTTTTAATTTAACATGGCTAGAGCTTTTATAAGAAAAGACAGAGATGGGGAAAGGGGAGGGTGCAGGGTGGGGATGAGCAAAGAGAGGAAGGTTGGAGTGATGGCCGTAAGCCAAGGAGCGCTGGGATCACTAGAAGCTGAAAGAGAAAAAGGACCCTCCTATGGGGTTTCAGAGGAGGCATAGCTCTGATTTGTCTCTCTCTGTGTGAGAGAATATGTCCCCATTGTTGCTGTCAACCACACAGTCTGCGGTGCTTTCTTACAGCAGGAGCCTTCAGAAACACATTCTTGCTCCCTGTGTGAAAACCAAGACCATCCCCCCCCCTTTTTTTTTTTTTTTTTGTTATTTTGAGACAGGGTTTCTCTGTGTAGTCCTAGCTGTCCTGGAACTCACTCTGTAGACCAGGCTGGGCTTGAACTTAGAAATCCGCCTGCCTGTGCCTCCCAAGTGCTGGGATTAAAGGCGTGCGCCACCACCGCCCGGCTAAGACCATCCTTTTTGTGTAGACTCTCAACTTCCTGTTCCCTCCACTGCTGAGTCCAACCTATACCACCCCAACTTGTCTACGCCCACACAGTTCTTCTAAAACCTCTCCAGTCTGAGATGTGGAAAGAGTGGATGATTGGTATTCAAGGTTAAGTCTCCCCAAACATTCTCAAGTGGTCCTTTTCCCCCTCAGCCCACCCCCTCTTCAAGCTTAGTCCTCATGCTGTATCTTTGTAGTCACTCCCACTGCACCTGTGCTGCTTACTTTTCTTGTCAACTTGATGCAAGCTGGAGTCGTCTGGGGAGAGAGAATTTCAAATTGAAACTGCCTTTCTCAGTTTGGCTTGTAGGTGGGTCTGTAGGGGTATTTTCTATGGTTAATATGGGAGGGCCCAGTCCATTGTGGCTGGTTCTATCCCTGGGCAGATGGTCCTGAGCCGTATAAGAAAGAAGGCTGAGTAGATCACAGAGAGCAAGCCAGTAAGTAACACCCTCCCTGGTCTCTGCTTCAGCTCCTGCCTCTTGGTCCCTGCCCCAACTTCTCTGCTTGATGGACTGTGATCTGGAGTGTAAGCCAGTAAACCCTTTCTTCCCCAAGTAGCTTTTTGGTCATGGTGTTTATCATGGTAACAGAAAACAAACTAGGGCAGGCCGCATCCATTTTCTCCAGTTGTCAAGTGCACAAGTCAGAATCGGGTGACCAAACCCAGTATGTATTTTCTGTACTTCTCTTCGTTCCTTGCTTTCTTCTTCAGTGCCGTCTCCTTTGACAGCCTTGCCTCCCTCTTGGCTTCTGAAACACCTCTCGTTCTTCTGTTTCCTTTGTTGACTCTTTGTCTACTCTTATGTTGGTCTTGTCTGGGATTTTAGCACTTTTTCTTGTTAGGACAATCTCACTGATACCCTTAGTCTGGATGTACACTGTCAGTAGGGCCGTGATCTCTCTAAAGATGGCAGAGACCCCATCCACGCCTCTGTTATTTTGCTTCCCAGTATTCTTGGGCTTGTGACAGAAGTGTCTGTCTCTCTTCCTTCACAGCTTTCTCCTCTGCGTGAGTCTCTAGATCCGTCCCATCTCTTGAAAGGATATATAGATAATGCAGAATTAGTTCTTATCAAGATCCTTAATTTAGTTGGATCTCTGGAGATCTTTTTCCACACAAGGCCACATTCATCTGATTCTGGATAGACATATTTTTTGAGGGGCCAATACTCAATCCATTCTTGGCACTCCACCGATCACATGTCCCTTAGGGACCCTCTGCCACAATCCGACATCCTCTGCCCTTGTCACTTATCAAATGGCTTGTCCTAAATCTTGCCTTCTTGGCCCATCTGCTCTCCCCTAGTTCATCCCCCAGGGCGGCATCAAAAATGATCTTTGCACAATGTGAAATCGACCACATTGCTCGGCCACTTAAAAAAAAAAAGAGAGAGAGAGAGAAAAGCATGATTCCAAAGCACTGGTCTGCAGCAGATCTGTAATGTTGAATATTTTATGAAGTACGTAGCAATGGAAAGTCCTCTAGCTTTAAACTGCAGAGAATGCGCTCCAGTTTGTAGAGTGGGGCAGTTATAACCCATTTATCTGAGGCATGTCTGTTGTGTGTACTCAGATCTCCCAATTAGTGGACTACTGTATCAGGGCTCCAGGCTCTACATGGCTTTGCCTAACCTAGAGGTCCTCAACCTTCCTAACGCTGTGACCCTTTAATAGAGTTCCTCGTGTTGTGGTGACTCCCAACCAGAACATTATTTTATTGCTATTTCAAAACTGTAATTTTGCTACTGTTATGAACGGTAATGTAAATATCTAATATGCGGGGTCTCTGATATGCGACCCCTGTGAAAGGGTTGTGACTCCCAGGTTGAGGGCTGCTGATCAAACTGGATGCAAGTCAAATATGCATACTTGCTTAAAGTGAATTTGGAAACTCTGCAATCCCTTTGAGGAAACAAGTTTCCAAATGTTTTCCTTAGACTCCAGTATAAGATGGTATCTTAGCCGGGCGGTGGTGGCGCATGCCTTTAATCCCAGCACTTGGGAGGCAGAGACAGGCGGATTTCTGAGTTTGAGGCCAGCCTGGTCTATAGAGTGAGTTCCAGGACAGCCAGGGCTGCACAGAGAAACTCTGTCTCAAAAAAAAAAAAAAACAACCCAAAAAAAAATAAAAGATGATATCTTATTGTTCCTCACAGCTTGTCTCCAATGGAGAATTTAGTACTCTCGGTATGCACAAGCTAACACAAGAACAAGAAGTGGTCAATCTGGGTCCACCCCAATTTGCTCTAGATGGTGCATACTTTACTAGTGTACCTTTACAAAGTCACATCAGAAGGACCGATACTTAGAGAAGGTAGGTCAACGAATGACCCTTATAAAGTGGACCATTTAGTATCACCTGTTGGAAACAAGTAACTGTCACCAAAAGCACCAAGCAGACCAAACTTCCAAGCATCCATGAAAGAAAACCCCATTGGAAAGAAAACCATTTTATTTATTTATGTAGAGACAGGATCTTGCATCACACAGGCTAAGCTCAAACCAACCATGTAGTCGAGGCTCACCTTGAACTCCATACTCTCTTTCCACCTTTGGACTGCTGGGATTATATGTGGTCCCCCATCCTCAGTGTATTTGATGCTGAGGACTGAGCCCAGACACAGTGCATGTTCAGCAAATACTGCATGAACTGAACTATATTCCTAAGACGGATAGGTAGTCGAGTGGTAAAGCATTTGCCAGGCATATCCATACTTGAGGCCTGGGCTTGACACTCCGCCTTGAAAATCCAACATCAAAATCCCAAAACAAAGTTATCACCAAATTGATTCTTTCTCATTAGGTTTGCCTAAGACAACTCAGCCAGACCTATGGGATGATGTCCCCCAACCCCCAGGATGGGTCCTTTATAATGTGCCATGACAGCTTGGCTTCTATTATACTTTTAAGTCTCTTGAGATAGCAAATGACAGAGACACAGCTCAAGTCAGGCAATAGCGTGTATTGACTCAGGAATTGAAAAGCTTTAGGAATGGTTTGGTTTAGTCCTGATTGAATCCAGGGGCTTAAAGAAATGTCCTGGGGCGTGGCTGCTTTCTCTGCCTTTCACTTTTCTTTGTCTTCTGCTGGCTCCTCTCTTAGGACGCCTCTCATCAGGTGGTTCCTGGCAAATGCAGGCTTAATTCCCTCTAAGCTAGCAGCAGCCTCAGAGACAAAACACCTGTCCTTATTCTCCACAAAAAGGGTTCCAGGCCTTCCCACGATGCCCAGGTCTGCAGGCACGAAAGTCCCTTATATAAAAGGTATCAAACGCCTTTGCACATAATCTGTGATACCCTCTCCAGTCCTTTAAATCTTCAGATGCAGCCCAGAATGTGCAAATGCCATGCAAATCACTGTCTACTGTATTGTTCAAGAACGATGGCAAAGTCTGCGCATGTTCAAGTCAGGTACAATCGTTTCTCTGAGTCTTTTTGATTCATGGTTGTTTGGATCTCTGGTGGTGAAGCCCTCAGATATGGCATGTCCACTGCCCTTCGTTCTCCAAGTCCTGCCACCACCAGCATTTCAAGATTGGCTCATACTTTGTCAGTTTGAGTGACACTTCTAGCCTTAACACAATACTAGTGCCTGGCAGATCCAGCTCTCTTTGGATTCAGGGATGAGTTTGCCCTACCAGAGTCACTCGAGGGTGGAAATGTGGTTTCCCAGGCAGGGTAGGAGTTGGTAATAAGCAGAAAAGAATTAGAAAAGCACCATCTGTCATTTCACTATTTGGTGGTCCAAATAGTGGTAGTGAAGAAATTCACCGATGCAAAATAAGATATGTGCACATGTGTCTATACAATTTTTCACACGCTTCTTTTTTTCTTTTCACAGAAGAATCAGGTAAGAGGAATCAGAACGTTCTAAGTCCTGATTACACAGAGTCACAGTCACAGGCTAAGGCGACTCGAAGCATCATGCTCTAATCCATCTCCCCAAAAGAGGAACACGTAAGGATTGCCCACTATAATGTATAACTTGCTTTTTGTTGAGGAGTAGAGGTGCCTGTGTATTTGAGATGAGGCCCCAGCTGGCCTTAAACTTGTGTTCTGCCTGCCTCAGCCTCCAGAGTGCTGGGGTTACAGGCATGAACCACTGTACTGGCTTCACAATGAGATCATGAGTGGGTAGGTAGGCTTGCTTGTGATGTGTAGGTACCGTCATGGTTTAGGATTGATGGAGTCCTCATGTGCATATACGCCCCTTCCTGCATAATTGCATCAGGACTGAATTTTTGAAGACCCCTCTCAAGAGTTGCAGTCTGACAGGTTGGCAGAGCAAACTGCTTTAAGGTTTGTGTTTTCTTCTGCACTAGAAAGCAGCCGCCACCCACCCCAGATTTAATGAGCATAATTTGTCTGTTTCAAAGCTTAGACATGTGGAAGAGTAGAAAGCTTTAGGGGATGGAGAGATGTCTCAGCAGTTAAGAGAAAGTACTGCTCTTGCAGAGGACCCGGTTCAGTTCCCAGCGCCAATATTGGGTGGCTCACAACTGCCTGGAACGTCAGCTCCAGGGCTTCTGATACCTTTTTCTGGACTCTGAGGATACCTGCACTTACACATATGACATGCTGGAGCTCTACCTAAGGTTTCCTGTATGGAGTAAGGAAGATACTTTATTAACTGACTGACATCCCTGTACTTTCCTTCCACACTGTTTTCTGAAGGTGCTCTAGCAATTCTGTCCTTCTCTAGAGCAGGAAGTTGGTGTTGGTGATAGCCTGCTTCATTGTGGAGAAGCTTCTACCACGAGAGTGACGTTTTCTCCCCTATTGATCTACAGCTACTCTCTCTAAAACACGTCTCTTTCCAGCAACAATGTGAGTTTTAAGATGTCTGTCTCTCTGTGCTACTTTTTACAGTAGATCAGGCGTTACAGGTTATAAGGTCCCTCCTGTGTTTTTTGTCTGAGTCTAAGGCTCATCACCTTGGTTTCAGATCAGTAACAAGGCAGGCTTCTGGAATGTGTATATGGTTTCAGTATAAACAGTCCCCAAAGTCATGTATCAACCTGACAAAGTCTAGACTCTAATGTTTGTTTCAGGAGGAAAAAAAAAGGAGCCAATCTTTTTTTTTTTTTTTAGAAAGAATAGCAAATCTGGAAAACCAAGAGAAAAACATGTATTTATGTAACTAGATTATATATTTAGGTAAATTCAAGTAAACCAAAGTAAAAGTGAGCTAATCTGCAAGTCACCATTGTCACTGTGCCTTCAAAAGGACCAGGTGAAAGGGCACGCACCCTTGTCTTGGCTTGACTGGGCAGATGGCAAGCACCTCAGTGCACTGCCTCCAGCATGTGTCTGTTCATTACCATTCCTGCTCTGAGACTCTTAAGTTCAAAGGGATGAACCTGAGTCTCCGGTCAGACAGAACCACCCCTCTCAGGAGCCTGGCTGGCCCGTGGGCACTCTGACCTAACACAGGTAACAATTTACTGCTGATTCATAGGACCCTGGGGATGTAGATCACTACCCTAGAGCTATTTCTCATTTCATGAGAAAACAAACTCCCATGTGAATTTTTCTCATATTCTTCAGGGTACATGGCATGATCCCTGTCTCTCCCATGGTTTTCTCAGACTTCTGAAATGTAGCTCAACCAGTAGACCTGTTTGCCAGAAAGCGAGGGACACAATTTGCTCATTGATATTTAGCTTATGCCAAAGGGTCAAGTCAAGTCAGCAAAAGACAGAAGGACCAAAGCCACATATTTGAAAGAAATATTAAAAACAAATCCAGTAAACGGCAGGAGGAAAATGATGGGGGTTATGAACAAAAATCAATGTTATAAGATTGTCTAGTCCCATGTTAAGTAAGTACAATTTTAAGGCAAATCATTTTCAGTGATATATTTATTCTCACAAATGCAAAACTATACATCAAATGGATATTTAAAAAAAACTATATGCTGGGCCCCTTGGCATATATGTTTTAATCTTAGCTACCTGGGAGGCTGAGGCAGGAGAATTGCAACTTTGAGGATTGCCTGGGCTACAGAATGAGTTTAAAGACGGGCTGGGAAGGTAAGATCCAGTCTCAAAACACCAAAATAAAGAGAGAGAGCTGGAGATATACCCCAGCAGTACAGCCAGTGCCTGCTTAGCCTATATGAAGCCTTGGGTTCAATTCTCCTGCCTACAGAAAACAAACAAAAACAGTAACAGATTAAAACTCTATTCAGTTCATTCATATTAGATGCTGCAACTGTTTGAGTCCTAGTTTCTTCTATAATCAGTCAGAAACGAAAATAGACAAATGGTCCAGACTGGTGCCTTGGGGCTGCAGACAAATGCCATTGTCTAGACTTGCTTCACCAGGAGCATCTCTCTCCCTATTGCTCTCCCTGTCTCTTTGCTAGTCTTTCTCCACTCCATCCTCCTCAGGGCCATGATGGCAATCTCTGCAGAAAAATGCTTCCAGCGCACCCTGGTGATCCCATCTGGCTCCAGGTTCTTTGAAATTGGGCCACATCACACCTTTTTTATTTTCTTTCTTCCTTCCTTCCCTCCCTTCTTCTTTTTTTCCTTCTTCCCCTTCCTCAATTTTTCCTCCCTCCTTCCTTCCTTCCCTCCTCCCTTCCTCCCTTCTCCCACCCACCTTTCCCAGCCCCCCCCCGCCCCCCCTCCGTCCTTCCTTCCTTCCTTCCTTTCTTCCTTCCTTCTTTCTTTCCTTCCTTCCTCTTTTTCTTTGTTGAGACAGAGTTTCTCTGTGTAGCTCTTGCTATCCCGAACTCACTGAGTAGATCAGGTTGGCCTCAAACTCATAGAGATTTACCTGTCTCTGCCTCCCCAGTTCTGGGATTAAAGGCACAGGCCACTGTGCCCTGTTTACAACACACTTTTGTAATTCTATCTTCTCCCATGCTACCAGACTACCTATTATGGTCTCTTAAAATCTAAGACTCATTCATGAAGCCATTGTACCAGGGGTGCCTCCCTACAGAAGTCAGCTGGACAGCAGAGTCTTGCAAAGGAAAGTTGCATTTCCCAAAGCAGGCTCACACCCAGAGATGCTTTCATATCCTACACTCTTCTAGCATGTGGTGTGGTGTTCTTCTCATGGAGGACTGCTGTGACTCTCAAGCAACCTGAGCCATACAGTGAGCCCTGTCTGAGAGTATGAGATCCAGCCTGAAAAAGAAAGAAAAGAGGAAAATAAGTATGCATGTGTGCATGTGTGCATGTATGCCAATGGAATTATTATTACAAAGATTAGATTCTTCTTTGAATTGAATTTGGCCAATTCGGTGATGAGGGAAGGGTATGTGGGGAGGGGCCTAGGCTCCTGTCTGTATTTAGGCTGCTTCTCCACTGTATCCCAAACTGTTCTTTATCCATTTTTGTAACACTAGCTACTACTAATCTAAGAGTGTTTGTGACAGAGTCTTATGTAGCCCAGGCTGGCCTAGAATGCACTATGTCTGACCTTGAACTCCTGATTCTTCTGCCTCCATCTCAGTTGCTGGGATGATAAGCGTGTCCCCCCATACCTGGTTTGGTTAAGCATGTTAATACCATGTTCAGACCTGTCTTTGGTATATCCAGATGATTGCTTTTCAAATTGACTGTATTTTTCAAAACTTAGTTCATTGGTTTGAACAATGACAGGTCTAACTCATTCTTCATGGTTATGTAATACTGTAATATGGATGCTTTATTTTTTTTGTTATCTAATTCAATAATTTTAATCAACAAAGGTAGATGCTCCATGGTTTTGTTATGCGCAGCGTAGCCAGAGATCAATGGTTCTTCCGTGGTCTTGTCTCAGTTCTTCTCTGGGAACGACTGGATAACACATGGACATGTCCCATGTGCTTTTTGCTAAGAGCCCTGATTTTGGTTGAGGTTTAGGGAGAAAGTTAAAAAAAAAAAAAGAATATTTGAAGATCCATTGATCTTCATTGTGTGTCTGGGAATCAGCTGATGTCTGCTTCTGGGTGTGAACGCTAGAGGAGGCCAAGCCTTGACTGCATCCATAGTAGGAACAGGAGTAAGCGTGAGCTGGACCTCAAACCTGTGTCCTCATATACACTTTCATTATATTGAAATACTGTGGTGCTTAACCTTGGGAGGGCTGTCTCAATGTGTTTAGAGCAAAATAAGGAAGTCTATGCTGCAGACCTGGCTCAGAAAGAGCCGTAGGCACACAGGCTTGCCCGTTGGTTACCCTTCATCCCCAAAGGGAGTTAATTATCTGTTGCTCAATAGGATATGAAACATAGCAGAGATGGCTGCTCATTTTAGACTGTTCTGCACCAGGCTGGTTGCTTTTCCAAACTGAAAGCCTGTGATTAGTTTGGTTCTGGTATTCTTCCTCTTGTACAACCAAGCAATAGCTAAGATTATAGGGTTGGGGTTCCCCCAGAGCTCACCTCACCCACCTGATATCTGTTCACGGGAAAGTTTCTGGGTCTGGCTTCTTGTATCTCAGAGGAGGGTACCTTTATCACAGTCATAGGCCCTTTGTGAGAGACACCCTGCTGATAATACATGTAACAGAAACCCTGGCACGAGTCAGCTACCCACTAACTGGCAGTTGTAGTTGAATCTAGAATCTCAGCACTACTGGAAACAGGACGGGCATTCCTCATTTTATAAAGGAGGCATACTCATAATAAATGTGGCTTACTCAAGGTGGCTTCATTAGCTTGAGTTAGACCGCCGTAAACAGAACCAAGGTTATTTAAACCCCGGCAGCAACACTGCTAAGCATGGAGAGACGGATTTGTTTCTGATGAGTCAAAAAGCCTGGAGGTGTTGATAATTAATATACTGAAATTTTTGATGCTGGAAGAAGTAGCAACCTGGGGCGGCCCCCCCGCGTCCCTGGCGCCCGGGAACAGAGGCAAACGGTTCTCTGTGACTGCATGGTCAACCTGGTATACATCATGAATTCTGGGCTACCCAGGGGTATAGAGTGAGATCTAGTGTGGTAGTGTTCTTCTCACAGAGGCCTTCTTCCTCAGATCTGTCATTGGAATTTAGGTGTTCTTAGTTGTTGTTTTTTTTTTTAATGATTTTTTTTTTCTTTTTGAGACAGGGTTTCTCTGTGTAGCTCTGGTTGTCCTGGAACTCACTGTGTAGACCAGGCTGGCCTCAAACTCAGAGAGATCCACTTACTTCTGCTTCCCAAGTGCTGGCATTAAAGGCATATATATACCACCACCTGACTTTTTTTTTTTTTAAGTGTTTTCTAAAGCCCAGTCTTTCATCTGACTTTTTGTTTGTTTGTTTGTCTTTTGTTGTTTTTTTTGTTTTTTTTTGGAGACAGAGTTTCTCTGTGTATCCCTGGCAGTCCTGGAACTCACTCTGTAGAACAGGCTGGCCTCGAACTCAGAAATCCACCTGCCTCTGCCTCCCAAGTGCTGGGATTAAAGTTGTGCGACGCCACTGCCCAGCTCAGTCTTTCATTTGAAATAATGCAATTTTGTTCTGATAATATTGCAATAATAGTTGCGGGCTGGAGAGATGGCTCAGTGGTTGAGAGGAGGTACTGTTCTTGTAGAGGACCTGAGTTTGGTTCCTAGCACCCATATTAGGAGGCTCAAACCATCTGTATTTCCAGCTCCAGGAGATGTAATACCCTCTTCTGGCCTTTGTGGGCACTCAAGTACACATACCCAATCCTGTGCCTCTTTAAATAGAAAATAAGCAGTAGATTTCCTATGAACTCTTGACCCCTGTAATCCTTATGCCAGCCCTACAAAGTGTTCATATCACTGGACAATGTGGAAGCCAAGTCCTTCCCAGGATAAACATCTGCTTGTGTTGCACAGACAGGAAGCAGGGAACTGGGTTAGAGTCCAAGTCTAGCCTTGCCACTTGATTTGTCCCTGTTCTCCCCAAGGAGGCCATTCCTAGCCAAACTATTGCTAACTTGGTCATGTCTGCTAAGTGAGAAAGGGATTTAACATTGGAATAGGACTTGGGGTGGAGCTCAGTGGGTGCACAAAGGCCCTGTCTTGTTTCTTTTTATTCTGATGTTTGTTTGTTTGTTTGTTTGTTTCCCCTGATGTTGGCAGTTTGTTGTTTGGTTTTGGTTTTATTTTTTCTTTACAGAGTTTCTCTGGGTAGCCTTGGCTGTCCTGAAACTTGCTCTGTAGACCAGGCTGGCTTTGAATTCAAAGAGATCCACCTCCTTTGCTTCCCCAGTTCTAGGATTAAGGGTGTGTGCCCACCCCCCCCCCCCTTATTCTGATGTTTTGAGTCTAGCCTTAAACTCATTATGTGGTTAGTGATCACCTTGAAGTTCTGATCATCTGGCCTTTGACTTTTGGAGTATTGGAATTATAGGTGTGCACTACCCTGGTTTTTTTGTTAGTTGATTTTTGGTCTTGTTTGCTTTTTTTTTGAGACAGGATCTTGCCATCGTAGGCTGATCTCAAATCCTCCTGCATCTTCTTCCTGAATGGTGTGATTACATACACGTACTATCAACTCTGCTGCCAATCATGTTCTCAGGCAATGTATTTTCTTTCTTTTTTTTATACATATATATATATTTTGTTTTTGTTAAAGACTTATTTATTTTATACATATGAATGCACTGTAGCTGTCTTCAGACACACCAGAAGAGGGCATCAGACCCCATTACAGATGGTTATGAGCCACCATGTGGTTGCTGGGAATTGAACTCATGACCTCTGGAAGAGCAGTCAGTGCTCTTAACCACTGAGCCACCTCTCCAGCCCCCGGCAATGTATTTTCAATCTTTTCTTCCCCTGTTACTTGAGGCAAGGTTTCCCCTATGAGGCTGGCCTTGAACTCCTGATCTTCCTACTTCTACTTCTTAAATGCTGAGATATGTACAGCCACTGTACTTGGCTATTTTTTTTATCGTGAAAATTAATTAACTTATGGTGGGGGGCATGTTTATGGCACAGCACACATGTAGAGGTCACAGGACAGCTTGCAAAATTTGATTGTTTTCTCTGACTGTGAATGAACTCAGATCGTCAGTGGTTGGGCAGGTTCTCTAAAGGAATAGAGCCCACAGTTACGCGGTCCACAAGACAGGTGTCCCAGTCTGGTACGGGAAGCCCCAGAAAGTTCCAGGAGAGCCAGTGGTCCCTATTCTCATGATGAAAGCTTAGAAATTCTGATTCTGTTATCTGGGAAGGAAGCAGCAGCAGCAGCCGCTGCCATAGGGCAAATCAACACGGTGGTAGGAGGGAGGGCCAAACCGGCAACAGGAGAGATTAGTTTATCTCAGATGCTGCCAGAAGGCACCGCCCACAACTAGGGGTGGGCCAGTCAGGGCAATTGGGACAATTCTTCAGGTGAGGCTTCCTACTCAAGAGTTTCTAATATGCAAGTTGATATAGTTAGTACCTTGCTGAGCCAGGTCACCAACCTTGTATTTTTAGTTTTATAACACACACACACACACACACAGACACACACAGACACACACAGACACACACAGAGACACAGACTAATTGACTGTGAAACTCTATTAAAATTTCAGTTTAATTAAGCTGAATCAAATTGATTATAACCAGTGATTAGTCCTTAATTTTTTTTTTTTTTTAGTATAGAGTTTATTTAGTGCGTGGAGAGGGGAGTTGAGGGAGGAGAAAGAGAGAGAGGGAGAGAGGGAGAGAGGGAGGGAGGGAGGGAGAGAGGGAGAGAGGGAGAGAGGGGGAGAGGGAGAGAAGGAGAGAGGGAGAGAGGGAGAGGAGTAGAGGCCAGCCATGAGGACATGGAGAGAGAGGGGGAGGAGGGAAAGGGAACAAGAGAAGAAGAAAGCAAGAGTGATTAGTCCTTGGAAGCTTTTTTAAAACCGTTTTTTTCTGTTTTAGTGCCTGGCATGGAGCCTGTACTTCGCAGAGACGCAGAGACAGTCTGGCAGTTAGAGCCTGGTTCCTTGGTGTACACTGACCCAGCACCCAGGCTTCATGACCCAGCATCCTCCTGCCTCAGCCTCCTGAGTTTAATAGTTAGGCCAACTTCACATCATCTGTGTAGGGGTGGCTTTTTTTTTTTTTTCTCTCTGTTTCCAACTCCTATTGGAAGCTGCCAGGTCGGTCTAGGTCCAAGCACCTTAACAGAATTTCATCTCTCGGAACACAGGTTTATCCCGACCTGGATCCAGGTTGGTGTGAGTGCTCAGTAGGATTGAGCTTGACTCTAGGGTCAAAGAGACCAAACTGAGTTCCAAAAGTGTCGCTTGTGAGGTTTTAGGCCCCTTGTAAGGTAAGATTAATCTCCTTACCTGTCCAAGACTCAATTTCTTGAACTACAAAATAGGAAAAATATGAACCTTGTATTTACTTCCTTAAATAATAAGTGCAAACCGTCCGGAATGGTTGGCAGGTTATCTTTCAGTAATGTTATCTACCAGTAATGTTAACTATTATTAGAAGGCATTAAGGAAATAGCTGCCCACGTGCATAGCTTGCTTCCTGTTTCCTGTTAGTGTTTGCAGGCCCTGGGCTGTCCATGTAGACCTCCTGGTATGCAGTCTCCGGGCATCTTGGAATCGGGTACCTGTGCTAGTGACAGACAGCTGCCCAAGGCTCTGCTCTCACTACACAGCCTTTCGGATTTCATTTGCCCTTCCGGATGGATCAGTTACCACTGACTAATCCTGAACTTCTCGTTTTTCAGGTCGTTTACTGATTCTGCTGGGTTACAGCGCGGGTTCTCTCTGTTGATCACATTTGTCTGTTGAGTGGGAACACGCTGTGGTGGGCAAAGGTCCTGGGTGAGGCTGAGAACTTGGAGGGCCACAGTGTTCTTTTACCCATAAAACTTGTGTCTTAAATGGCTACTCTGAACTCTAACTCACTCACTCTCTCTCTCTCTCTCTCTCTCTCTCTCTCTCTCTCTCTCTCTCTCTCTCTCTCTCAGGGTCTTGCTATATAGCCTATGTTGGCTTTTTTGTTTTCTTTTCTTAACCTCTCATGTGCTAGGATTTACTGCTTTGGGCTGCCATGCCTAACCCTAGTTTTAATTTTCTTTTAAATAGGGAGAATCCCAAACTGTAGCCAGTTGCATCTTTCTGCTTCCAAATCACTATTCACTCACTATAGGAAAGAGTCGTTTGTGAGGACTTAAAAAATGTATAGTTTTTTTTATCCACCATACATATTTATGGTACAGTATGACCCTCCATTTTGATGCAGAATGACCAGATCGACATGTTAGGCAAATCTAGCCCTAGACAGTGGCTTTCTGTCATTGCTATTGTTGGTCAGGTAGCTTAGTTGTACAGTGCTTGCTTAGAACACATGAGGCTCTGGGTTCAATCCCCAATCCTCTCCTCTCCTCCCCTCCCCTCCCTTCCCCAACTCTCCCTACATATACCCAGTCTACCCCGTCCGCCCCAACCCAGCTGTAGTAGTGGAGATATTACATTACAGGAATAGCCATAGCTAACATTTGTCTATATGACTTATATTTATGAACTTAAAAGAATTTTAACAATGTAGAACAAATTAGCTTTAAAAATTATTTTTAAAATCTTTTTAAGTAGGCTAAGTGATCATGGTGTATGCCTTTAATCCCAGCACTCCAGAGGCAGAGGCAGACAGATCTCTTATAGCTCAAGGCCTGCCTGGTCTACATAATGAATTCCAAGACAGCCAGGGCTACACAAGAAAATATGTCTTGAAAAACAAACAACAAACCACATGCACGCACATACGCACGAGAGCACACATACAAACAACCACTCTTCATTCTTTGGGTTTGGAGTATTCACAGTGCTCTGTACTGGTGATCTTGAAATACCAAGTCACTACGCTGCATGGCAGAGCCAGAGCAAGGGTTGCCACTCCTCTGGGGGACCTTTGTGTAGCTCTGCAGTGCAGCCAGTCCAGGCTGGGAAGCTGAGATATCTCTTACAGCATGCACTTGCTTTTTGTCAAGAGGCCCTATCTGTCACTTCTGCCTCTCAGAGTTTAGAACTGTCAGAAACCAGAACCCCTTGAGCACAGCTTTCTCCCTGCACAAGCCTGGCCCCTTGGCTTGCACTCCCAGTCCCTGCTCCACCAGCGGTGCCCTCTCTGGGGTCTCACCCCCTGCCACTTTCTGCTTTATCCCAGCCCTGCACTCCCCAGTGACCTTCCTTGGCTCCCAGCCTCCCTAATTATTTAGCACTTAAGTGGGTTTCTCTGTCCATCTGTAGTTTGCTGTGGATGACTCCCTTCCTGTCAACTTCTGTTTATGCATATTTACAGTTACTTTAATTATTTGTTCTAATGATGAGCTAGGTAGCATGAATAATTTAAAAATAATTTCTTTTCTTCGGCTGGCATAATCTCTGGCTGGAATAATCTCTGCACTCACTTTTTGAGGTTGGAGGGTAGTTGGGATATTCTGGGAACTCAGGTCTTCAAAGGAGGCCCTAAATGCATCTGAAACTCAGCAGGAGGGGATGCTATGCTGAATGCACTCCCCCACCCCAAACTCCTTTGGCTCCAAACTCCGTGCTGAAATTGGAAAGCATTTCTCTACTTGGCTCATCCTGAACCCAGGAGAGCCTGTATGTTCTCTCACCGAGTCTGTCTCTGCTCTTTGTCTGGTACACATTGTCTCTATCAAGGCGGGGGCTCATCAGGAGACTGACTTAGAGGAGAATTATCAGGACCCAGGCAATTACCGAGGAAGAAAAATTCCTTAATTGTAAGACTTTGCCAAACACACATTCATTAAATGGCTCTGCTCTTAAGCATGCACGCAAACAGCCTCAGTCTGGTGGTTTTGAGAAATCGTCTCTCTGCCATCTTTATAGCAAACACGCAAGTGACGACGTGATGCACGCTTGAAAATATTAACTGGCTTTGAACTCTTGGGGTCCTTTTGCATAAACATGGATGCCCACACAGGGCTGCATAAACACATGACATTCATGCTGATGTGCCGGGCAGAGGTCTGCAGCCCTGACCGCGAGATGAGAAATATTTAAGTTGAGCTGATTTGTTACATAAACACTGTAACCTCAGGCAAGGGCAGGATGCTCCTGCCGCTCTCCTCTGAGCTGGATTGTCCCAAAACACAGAGATGGGGTACGGGTCCATTTTTGGAACAAATCTGCCTTTAGTCTCATCTTTATCACGAGATGAATACTCAAGAGGCCCAGCTAGACTGTTTTGGGAAGCCTTACCAGAATCTGAGTTTTATAAAAAATAAACTCAAAACCTGGAGGGAATCCCCTGACAGGTAGGCCTTGCTTGCAGATATAGCCTGTGCTCTTTGAAGGAGCTCCTGCTACCCCTTCCCTTTTCATGGTTTCTAGAGACATCTCTGGGGAGCCTTTCCCTAGCCTTATTTCTTTTATCCTCCAAGCTGTGTTGATGTCTTGTCTGAGTGCCTCCTCAGCCCTTGGTGGCTTGTTAGACAAGGTTCAGAGGTCGGGGAATGGGAGCTACAGAACTCAGATGACCTCATCGCTCTATTGCTGTCAAATGAATCTTCCTAAGGGGTCACGTCACATAAGTAAACTGAGAGCTGGGTATGGGCAAGAGTGGGAGGCAGGGACAGGAGAATCTCGAGTTGCAGGCTAGCCTGGTCTACAGAGTGAGTCCCTATGTCAAACACATGTAAAAGAACTAGACTTGAGGGACTCGGGGCCTAGGGAAGAAAGCCCAGGGGAATCAGCTGAGTTCCTTGCTCTGAAGGGGAGGGAAGGGGCTGTAACAGGGACATGTAGCAGAGGGTGGCACTGGGCCAGACATTGCTGCCATCAGTGATCATTCAACCTTTCAAGGAGTATTTACTTAGACCTCCCGAGTGTTTAGGATTGTGCTGGCTCAGTGATGATGTGAAAGTGGAGGTCAGGTTAATTCTTAATCCTTAGCTTGGAGAATAATCATCTAGCCAACGTGTTAAAAATAAAGATCCTCAGGAGCATATGGACTTCAGAAAGGAGAGGAAAGCTTCATTATCTACCATCTATCTGTCTTCCAGACAGTCTCATATAGCCCAGGCTAGCCTTAAACCTGCCGAAGTTGACCTTGAACTCCTGATCCTCCCATCTCTACCTCTGGAGAGCTGGTTTTGTGTGGTGCTGAGGTAAAAAAGGGTCTCTGGTTCTTGGAACCATCTTTTCTAATGTAATGATTGTAATGTTCATGTAAATGTAAATCTCAGCCCAAATGTTTGGGGGGAAGGTTCTACTCTTAATATCCCAGAGAGACTATCTATGTTCACTTACCACATAGGGGGCAAACAGCTTGAACATACGGGGCCTGATTAATTACTGCTGCCTCATGGAGCAGACAACCGCAGCTAAACAGAGTGCTCATAACCCTGGACTCAGGAAGGCAATGCTAGGTTTGGAGGCTATGCACTGGACCTGTGGAACTGACTACCTAAGGCTTAAGTAGCACGGCGAAAGGAGAACAGGAGGACCCAGATGACAAAGCTGAGATCACAGGAGGGTGACCTAGCTACAGATCTGATTTAGTTTTCATCTTGAAGGTGCAACTGAGGTCTCCTTCTGGTTTGTGACATCTTTTCTTTCTTCCATTTCTGGAAGCAAATGTTAAGGAAGGCCAAGCCGTCACCATTACGAATGGCCCCCTCCGTGTCTGTGTTACATGTATGTCTTCTGTTTAGAACATAGACTGCCTGTGACAGCACCCCCACAAACAGCTGATAAGAAGTGGGGATCTCACCGTTCAGGAGCAGGTATAGTTTAGTTGACTCTGACCCTTCTGTGGTGCCCAGTGTTGGTTGCCCAGGCCTGCTTTTAGAAAACTGGTAAGTTACGGACATTTTGCTTAGCTCTTCAGTTTGACTTCAGAACTGTTTCTCTATACAGGAGATTGTATTAGATACCTCTTTTACCCTTGTGACTAAAATTTCTGACAAAAGAACCTAAGGAACAAAAGGATTTATTTTAGCTCACCAGTTGAAGGGAAAACAGTCCATGTAGCAGGGAAGTCATGACAGCAGGTGGCCGGCCATGGGGGGGTGGACACCTGTGACGGGGACTCCTTAAACGGGAGGTCACCACGAGCTGCTGTTTTCTGGGTACATTCTATAGAGAACTTATCATCACATGGGTGTAACTATTGAGAAGACAGGGTGAGTGTGAAGCTGGAGAGGTGGACTCCCCAAGAAGGGCAGAGACAAGGAAGGACACTTTAGAATCGCTAAGCAAAATTATACTTGGGCAAGGCACTGACTGAGTGGGCCTTTTGGTTTTGAAACAGTGTTTTGGAACAAGCAAAACTGTACATAAAGACACATTATGACTGAGAAGGATCACTGGCCTGGGTATCGTAAGGGCATACAGGAAGGATCCCGCAGGATGTGCCCTGGGATAGCTAGGATATTTATGGTGACAATTTTACTTATACTGCTTTAGAGGACAATCATTTAGTGTTTGTTTCTGAATCCTCGATTTTGTTTTAAGTTTTACATAATTTTATATTATTGCAAGGGGGTTATGGGGGACAGGGAAGGGTCAAAAAGTAGAGAACAGGTCATAGACTGTTCTCTGTTTTGCATTCATTTGGGCCAAAGGAAAAACATTTGCCAAGCACCTGACCTTTAAGAGGCCCTCTCTTACCCCTGTGGGCCCAGACATGTGAATGACCATTGAGATTCATTCATGGTGGGAGAAACTCACAAGCTCCCAGAAAGTCACTGTGGCTAGATAGTGCACCTTATTCTAAGAGACCAGCCAGCCTTCTACAGTCTCGGCTGCCTAGTCATTTTTCTCAACATGATTGTTTTCCCATCATTTATAAAGCTCCAAATGCACTTGCAATCTCCTCTACAAATGGCCCAGGCAACAACCCTGTCACTCGGACAGTGACACCTGGCGAGTGGTTTTACTCGCTGAACAGTGCTAGGGTGGTTTTCTAGAAACGTGTTTATTTTCATTTCAAAGACAAAAAACAAAAGGTATGGTTTGGCAGCACAGTGCTGGACCGTGTAAGCCAAGGCCTGGCGTCCCATCCCCAACACAGGTGAGGGAAAGGATAATTTAAAAAAAGATGAAAGAGGAAACTCCATAGACGGAAACATTAGCTTTTAGTTCACGCTCCTGCAATCCCCTAGTCCCCATAAAATAAACTTCCTAAAGTATAACAGCAGAGATGGCGGAAACGCTATCGGGACCAAGAGTAACTTCACTCCTTCCAGATGTGGTGCAGGTCCTGTTGAACACCGCTTGGTTGGAAACAGAATTCATCTTGCATGAGGAAGCGGTTCTTGGCCTGTCTCAGGATTTCTCCAGCATTGCATAACAAGCAGATTTCAAAATTCATTTTCTTGTCCAACTGCAGCAAAAAGGCAAGGAGACTTTTTTTTTTTGTTGTTTGAAGACTCTGAAAAACAGGAGGAAGAAAAAAAGTCTCAGAGCCAAGTCCCCTCTTCCTCTGGTGTTAAGTTCTTACTTGTGTTGTGGTTTTAAAGAAAATCTAAGAGTGGAGAAAGGGCTGTATTCACAAGCCAAGACTAGGATCCCTGTGTGAGCTGTTTTCTGTGTGAGCAATGGGAATCAGGGCAGAGACACACGGGTCCCTGGAGCTCCCTGGCCAGCCAGCCAGCCTTTCCTACTTAGTGTGTCCTAGTCCAATAAGAGACTGTCAAAAACTGATATATCACCTGAAGAATGAAACCCAAAATTAGCCTTCTACTCTCCATCCATATATGTGTATAAGCGCACAAATACACAGTGTGACTCACTCCACAACCACAAGTCAGTGCTGTCCCACAAGGCGGCCCCTCCACTTTCCAAGACATTCCACAATTTCTATGACTTGCAGATTTTGGATCTGTATATCATGTAGGATCCGGGGACTGTTATAGGTTTTAGCGTAACTATCTGGTTGCCTTAGGTTTCTGCTCCTGTTTGATACAGAGAGCGTAGAGAGCAAGTTCTAAGAATGCACTTGGGATAAAACCATAGCGCCCTCTGGTTTTGAGTGAATAGACCCAGGGATTGGGATGATCTGTTGCCTTCTCGCAAACAATGTTCTGACTTTTGGCAGAACTTGAATTCTCTAACTTTTAAAAATGTATTCATTTATTTATTTTTTTGATAGAGTTTCATTTAATCCAGGCTCTCCTTGAAGTTCCTACATAGTCTAGGCTGTCATCCCAATCCCCCTGCCTCCACCTCTGAAGCTGTGGGATTAGAGACATTCTCCACATGCCCAGC
Source organism: Grammomys surdaster (assembly GCF_004785775.1). Classification (NCBI taxonomy): domain Eukaryota; kingdom Metazoa; phylum Chordata; class Mammalia; order Rodentia; family Muridae; genus Grammomys; species Grammomys surdaster. The sequence goes on along the minus strand of NW_021604601.1, from coordinate 3,565,748 downwards.
TCTCTGCGATCCTTTAAAAAGAGAAAGTGGCCAGACTATATCTGAAAAACAATAACCAAGCAAAACAACCAAGTCCCAGAAGAAAACAGGCTCCCACTCCAGGAAAAATGTAAATGCCAGTATGTAGCCTTTCATCTGAGTTTACACATGGCGGGATTGATTTGCGGGCCATCAGAGTTCACTCTGGTGAAACTGGGAAGATTTGCCTCCCACAGATAACTGCACAGTCCGGAGACGGGGAGATGCCCGGGCAGTTTAAAGACAGAAGACAGTGATGAAGAGGAGGACAGAACTTCAAATACCCCCCAACATCAGAGTCCAAGTCAGGCAAGTAAACAGAAAACAGAAACCCAGCCAGTATAACAACCATGAACAAAAAGAAAACATATTACATTAAGAGGGCTGTCTGGTGCAGGCCCTGGCTCTTCACCCAGGGATACAGCAGCCTCAGTGTAGTGACCAGTGAATCCTGAGGAGGAAGGCATTGCTGGGTGGAGAGGGAGGGCTGGTTCTGTGAGCTGGGCATAATCTTAGCGCTTTGAGAATTTTGAGCTTGCTGAGGTGCAGAATGGAAGATTGGTTGGCTAAGCCAATGCCCTGCGCCCTATGGTTTTGTGTATAGAAGAGTCTGTGTTTCCATGTTTCTTCTGTGAAACATGGGAACAATGTGTAGCCCAGGCCTGAACTCACAACCTTCCTGCCTTAGCCTCTCCAAGATGTGGATTACAGGTATTCCCCACACCATCTGAAATGGTCCCACGTGTATGGAAAGCGTATGGGTTGACAAAACCATGCAAAGTCTAATTATAGATGGAAATGGGGGAACAGCTAAGGTGAAAATGTAAAAATGAGTTAGTATTTGCTGGATGTGGTGGTGCATGCCTTTAATCCCAGCACTCAGGAGGATCTCTGTGAGTTTGAGGCCAGCCTGGCCTACAAATCAAGTTCTAGGACAGCCAGGGCTGTTACACAGAGAAACCCTGCCTTGAAAAAACGAAACAAAACCACCAACAAAAAATGATTATAAGAATAATTCTATAAGGAGAAACACCCTTGGAAGTTTTCCCACTGGGTGCATACTTTAGAAGATGAATATATGAAACACTTTGCACCCATGATATGGGAGACAGAACCTGGATCCTTGCTTATGCCGGACAAGTGGTCTACTATTTAGCTACATCCCCAGTCCAAAATATTTATGAAATATCCATTTCAGTAAGTGTATTGTGCCCAAGCTTCCTCTTAAGGGGGATTAAGAAGGTTACAGTTGGTACCTAACTTAGAAATTAGAAGGCTTAGTCACAATGGTTATCAGATGCCAGAAAGGATTAAGTAGCAAAGGCTGCTATTTCCTTGGATTCCTGCCTGGAAGAGGGAAAAGAGTAAGTGTGGGCTTAACGTAGTGGTGGGGCAAAAAGATAAATGTCAAAACCCAAATCATAGGGCTGAGGCGTTATCATGGGTTCCCCTTTGATATGGGTGTTGGGGTCGATCAGGTCCGTCTACAGAAAGGCATGCATGTGGCCACCTGACTAACTTCCAGTCAGTAAGTATCTTGGAAATTCTCCTCCCTCAAGGCACATTAGGGAAGAAGTGAGCTGAGATGGGGTTTCCTTCTATGGGTGCAACTCTAGAAAAGAGACGTCTGGCAAAACACAGTCATCTACAGTGGTACCACAGAGGGAGGGCAGTCCTGGTTCTTCAGGAAGTTGCTGGATTTCTTGTATGGATCGTTTGGAGACTCAGTAATATGATCAAGGCGGAAAACGACAACCCAGGAGAGGGGAGCACAGCACCCCTCTCCATGAAACACAAACATCTTGTAGCAAGAGACTGAAGCACGGGGATGGATTTCATGAAGCCAGCCTTATTTGAAAGATTTCTTTCTATTTAGCAACATCCAAAAGAATGAGTCACAGCTCACGCTAACAATAGCAAACTGAGCTACAGGGAAGTCTTGGGACAAAGGGAGGCAGCTGAGCTCAAGTCCTGGGACTCCTTGGATCTCAGGTTCACACTCAGTCTCATGTCTCCTGGAGGGAAAGGAGGGAGGCAGGAAGGGCAAGAAAGAGGTGGAAGCAAAAGTAGTCATTAGCATCCCTTGTTCCCAAGAGGGGCACAGGTGCAGGTGCCCACCGTGAGTACGGTGACCATCGTGAGGACGGTGACCACCGTGAGGACGGTGACCGCGCTGTGCTACAGCTGAGGCTATAGAATGATCAGCACCACATTGCTGTGACATTAAAGTATGACACAGCAAAGCGTGTACATTTCTGATGTGGAGCACCGTCCCAAGGTGAAATGTCTTTATTTATGCATCTTCACCGGCCACAGCCCTCTCTGGATATTGATAGAGGTAGCTCTAGACAGCCACATCGGAGAATCACCGGAAACAGAAAAAAATGTGGTAAAGATCTTCCGGCATGACAGTCACTGTGCTCAGTCCTAGCACAGCAGGTGTTGTCTTAGTAACTCCTAGAGGCTTCAGGAAGATTGGTCCTCCCCACATAGTCACAGAGGGATGGTGACTAGGGCAGTCTGCATCCCCACTGCACAACACTCCTCTTTTAACCGATGGCATGTATTGTTTTGCCACACCAATCAACTATCGTGGAGAGATCCAGCCAAGGAGCGGAATGGTTATTTGTAAAAAGCTTTTATCCGAGCCCATGAGATCCCTTCTCGATTGTTCTAACAGGGTCAAATGATGGGTTTTGTTCTAACAGGGTCAAATGATGGGCAAGCCTAGAATGGAGTGTAGTTATTTAACATTTAGTGTCAACTAAATGAGAAGCAATGTCATTCAAGTAGAGGATGAGGTAAGAGGCTGTCCCACCTCACTGAAGTCCTTTTTACACTGAGTGTTAATAAACTTGAGAGTTGAGTTGAATACCCAAATACTTATCTTCGGTAATTTAAAAAAGCAACCCAAATGTATTCGCCAGCTGATACCGTCTTTTGGAATGGACCTACTACGTTCCTGTAGGGAATGGGATGTAAGGGCTGCGGCACACTGTGAGCTGGCTAATCTGGGTTGGATCTTGGCTTCTGTAGCTATTAGCTGTGCAGTGTGTTGACTTCTCTGAGTCTGTGGTATCATAGTCCTGAAACACAAGGCCTCACTGGCTGGATCTCTCCACGATAGTTGATTGGTGTGGCAAAACAATACATGCCATCGGTTAAAAGAGGAGTGTTGTGCAGTGGGGATGCAGACTGCCCTAGTCACCATCCCTCTGTGACTATGTGGGGAGGACCAATCTTCCTGAAGCCTCTAGGATTTACTAAGACAACACCTGCTGTGCTAGGACTGAGCACAGTGACTGTCATGCCGGAAGATCTTTACCACAGACCCTTGATCCATTTTAATTATGTAATTTAAGATTTATTTTGTGTGTGTGTGTGTGCGTCCCCCACCCCCCCGTGCCTGCCCATCTGTCCATCCATTCGTCTGTCTATCCGTCCCATCCTTAAGAGGGCAGCAGATTTTTGGAGTTAGATTGCAAGTGTTTTTGAGACCCTCTATTACGAGTGCTGAGAACCAAACTTAGGTCCTCTGCTGAGCTACGTTTTTAGCTTCTTATTTATTTTCGATAGGGTTTGTGTAGCCCAGGGTGACCTAGAACTCACGACATAGCCAAGATGATGACCATGAAATCCTGATCCTTTTGACTCCACCTCCAAAAGTGCTAGGACTAATAGCTTGAGTGGCTATTCTTGGATTGCTTCATCTTCAGCAAAAATCTGGAAGGATGCTTGCTTGCCAGGGAAGACACAGGTGACAAGTCACAGGACATTTATTTAGGTGTATGCATTGGTATAGCATTCTTGACACTAGCTCAGTCTTAACTGCAATAATTAAAGGATAACTCGGCTCATATGACCTACTTGGAGACCAAATGAGAACTGACCAAAAGTCTGGAGAAGATACTATTCATTAGAGATGAGAGATCCGCACACACTTGTTCTGGAGACAAATGGCAGATACGCTATATATAGGATTCTTGACACGCAAAGAAATTAGGGGAAGGTTCAACTTTTGGTCTAAAAGAAACAATACTGTTATTTTCCCAAGGCCTAGCTGGGAGACAAGAGCCACAACAAAAGACCAAAAATAGTACTGTTACCAAAGGTTAAGTTCATGGATCCCTTTGTTAAACTACTCATCTAGTTTCCTTCTTGGAGGAGGGGTTCTTTTTACAGGATGATGAAGATAAGCCATATGGCTGAGGTTGAGAATCACAAGAGGTCCCACTTCTCAGCAGCACACACACACACACACACACACACACACGCACACACCCCTACGTCTGTCTCATGGCATTTCCACCTCAGTTCAATATGAGGCCATTTAAGTAGCTTCTTACTTAAATTTTGCATTAGAGCCCAGATCATTAAATTAATTTAAAAAAATCTTATAGAAAAAAAAAAACCCAAAACCTAAAACCTAACAACCTCCCCAAACTCAAAACAGCAAGGAGACTTGGGATATGACTCAATTAGTAATGTCCTTGCTTTGTAAGCATGAGGATCTGAGTTCGATTCCCAGAACCTACAGACAAAAATTTCCAGATATATGTGTTTGTAATCCTGGGGCTGTAGAGGTAGAGACAGGAGGAACCCTGGGGCTCCCTGGCTCCCGGACTAGCTAGGTTTACAAGCTTCAGCTCAGTAGTAGGAGATCCTACCTAAAATAAACAGTAGCAAAACTCGAGATAACTCTTGAGGAGGATCTCAGGGTGTCTTCTCATTTCCACAAGCAGGAGCTCCCCTAAACCCCATAAAACTGTCAGCTGCAACCAAAGGAAAAGAAATTTTACATCCCACTCAGGGTCCCAACACAGGTGTTGAAGGGTATTTAGGTCAAAGAAACCTACCCCAAGGCCCAGAACAGGGTTTGATGCCAAGAAGGGGAGCTTCTGGGCTAAGGAATGGAGTTGAATGGCTGGGGGTGAGGGGGGCAGTGGGGGCGGATACTGAACTCTGGGAATATGGCGAGGACATATTGATCTAAGGGATGTAAAGGGAGCTTCAAGCCGTCACAACTTCTGGGAGTTACAGGCAGCAAGGTTAGAAGTGTAGCCATTTTCTTTTTATAGGCAGCCAGGACAGAAGCCAGCAGGTATTGCCTCAACACCTTGGGACAGACATGGCTGACACCCCTTGGCTTTCAGTGGCATAAAAAATGTAGAGTAAAAGTCTACCTTCTTGGGCTGGAGAGATGGCTCAACAGTTAAGAGCACTGACTGCTCTTCAGAGGTCCTAAGTTCAATTCCCATCAACCACATGGTGGTTCACAACCATCTGTAATGGGATCTGATGCTGTCTCTGGTGTGTCTGAAGACAGTGACAGTATACCCACATATAGGAAATAAATACAAACATACATAAATGAATCTTTTTTTTTTTTTAAGTCTACCTTCTTAACATGAGGGGGCCAGAGTCCAGAAAGTGTTCTAATATCCTGTGACTCAAGGAAGACTCATGTCCATCTGTGTGTGTCTTTCCAGAGGCAGAAGAGCCCTAACTACAGTCAGGAACTGAATTGTGTTTTTCCCAAAGGTATGTGGGAGCGCTGTCCTTGGACGCCTGTGACAGTGACTGACTGCATTTGGAAACAGGGTCTTTGGCAGAATAGTCAAGATGTTTTTAAAGCCCGTGGTGTTAGTGCATGTCTTTAATCTCAGCACTAGAGAGGCAGAGGCTGGCGGGCCTCTGAGTTTGAGACCAGCCTAGTCTACAAAGTGAGTTCTGGGTTTACACAGAGAAACCTTGTCTACCCCCTTCCTCTCAAGGTCTTAGCCTGAATCTGATGTGTCTCGGATGGGGTCATTAGAAGAGGACAAAGTGCTAGGTGTGGTGGTGAGTACTTATAAGCCTAGCACTTGGGAAGGTGAGGCAGGAGGATCATGAGTTCAAGGCCAGCCTGAGCTATCTAGTGAGTTCTTACCTCAAAATCCAAAATCTCTCTGAAAACAACCAGCAGTTACACCACATACACATATCAACTTAAAAACCAAAACCAAAACCAAAACCAAAACCAAAACCAAAACCAAACCAAACCAAACCAAACCAAACCAAACCAAACCAAACCAAACCAAACCAAACCAA
>NW_021604601.1:3559370-3559630 GCF_004785775.1 Grammomys surdaster | reverse complement strand
AAACCAAACCAAACCAAACCAAACCAAACCAAACCAAACCAAACCAACAACAACAAAAACCACAAGAGAAGCCGGGCGGTGGTGGCGCACGCCTTTAATCCCAGCACTCGGGAGGCAGAGGCAGGCGGATTTCTGAGTTCGAGGCCAGCCTGGTCTACAGAGTGAGTTCCAGGACAGCTAGAGCTACAAGAGAAACCCTGTCTCGAAAAACAAAACAAAACAAAAAAAACAAAAAAAAACAAAAAAAAAAAAAACAAAAA
>NW_021604601.1:3553057-3559270 GCF_004785775.1 Grammomys surdaster | reverse complement strand
AAAAAAAAAAAAACAAAAAAAAAAAACCCCAAAAAACAAAAACCACAAGAGAAGGACTCAGGAAGCCAGGGGCATAGAAGGAGAAAGCCAGTGACCAAAGAGGCAGAGATGGTAGGGAAAGACAGTAAGGACACAACTACATGGGGGTGATTATGCCATGACACTCCTCAGAGGGCACAGGATACCTGCTCAACTGATACCTTGACCCTCAACTTCCAGTGTGCAGGACAGCAAGACACAGCTCTGTTCTAATCTACCCAGGCCGTGCTACTTAGTTATAGCAATCCGGGAAATGAACCCAAGATTCCCCTAACACAACTGTATCTAGTACCCAGATGTTGGGTAATAAGGTAGGAAGTCAGTCTTAAATGAAGGTCCGCCTGTGATTAATCACTTAACACCAGCCTTTGTTACAACCAGAGGCACTCCGCTCAAATTCCCATTCATGATCCAACTTCTATAGGTACACAGGTACACAGAGGGCATGTTTGTGCTTGGGAGGGGACTCAAGTCACAGGCAGCTCTTAGGTATGATCATGTAGTGACCTAGGAAACAATATACTTGTTTGACTGGGTTTTATAACAAACCCGAGAGAAAACAACCTAAGACATCATTTGAGTTGACCCAAACCACGGTAGCTCACCTGGCTCAGTCCCATGAGAGTTTCATTCCATTAGAACAAGCCTTTAACTTGCTCTGTTTCTGTGTCAAGGTCTATATCATAAAAGCAGGGTCGGGTGGGCAGTCCTGGCATCGTGCTCATCTGGAAGAGAAAACAAAACATTGGACGTGAACAGAGTTCCCGAAGTGATTAATCACGGCACAGTCCACTGGACATAAACCAACCACGCAATTCATGACAGCCACATAGAACATTCTGTTATGGTCACAGGCGGACCTGTCAGTTTGCCCCCTGACTTTACACTGCAAAGAAATCAAGTACAGAAAGCACCTCCCCCAAGATGTAGCTCCTTCACCATCCCCTGTGATCCCACAAGCACACAGCAGCCACCAGTGATTTTCAAAAGCTTCTAAGTCCAATTTGCATACAGAACCCGAGACCAGCCAGAGTTACCTATTCATCAAGTACCATGCATGTATTTTCATCAATGTAAAAGCCTGCAAACTGTACTAGAGGCTGGGCACAGTGCAAACTCATCCTTTAGCTAGCAGGCACCTGGCTTTCCCTTCCAACAGGAACGCCCGTGTTGACTGTCACTTTGCATTGTGATCTAGAGAGGGTAAGTTACACTGTCAAGGTTGCTAATGCAGTAAGTATCACACAGCCTTTGGACATTCCTCGATGTTTGTTCCATGTTTCCATATCACTGCCTTGGAGTGGTAGTCTGTGTATTTTACATGGATGACAGCCAGCTTCAGCTACCTTCTGACATAGGTATTTGCTTTCATCTGATTTTATAGATTTTTTTTTTTTTTTTGGTATGTGGGTTGCTAGGACCTGTTCTTTTCAAATAGAGTTTCATGTGGCCCAGGCTGGTCTTCCTGTGACTATCTCCCAAGTCTTCAGATCGTAGGTCCATGTCTAGCAAGTTGAGAGGACATTAAGTTATCAAGGGAAGTGCTCGTGGACATGTCTAGCTAAGGACAGGGTCTGGTTCTTTACTGCTTTGCTGAACGGAAACTTTCTGTGCCGCTGTCATTTTGTCCCCTGTGGCAGAAGGCCCCCGTGTATCAAGAGAGCATGCAGGTATTAACACACAGCTCCCAGGATCTGTGCTGCAAGAGAGGATTCAGGATCTCCTGTGATGCTTTAACAGACACCCATCTTCCAGTTGCATCCATCCATCAGGCAGAGGCCAGATTGACTTTTGTGTCACACAGAAACCTTGCCTGTCCCCAGGTGCTCTTTGTAAGATGGAGCAGTGATGGGCTATCACTGGCTTGCAGAGTGACTCGGCTTCCTCCTATTCCATAATTCTCTGCAGAGAACTACTAAGGGGGAATGTCATTCTTACCCTGTGCTCCCCTCTCTCACTCCTGTCTCTGCTTACAGACTCTTCTCACTCAGCCAGGGCTGTGGAGTGGCAGCAGCCTAGGAGCCTGGTGGAAATTCAAAGCCATAGACAGATTTGCTGAATGGGAGCTTGGGACCACAGCAAGTCCCCAGCGACACAGCACGACTTTGAAACTGTGTTTCACTTGGTGTCCACGGTCCTTCCTTGTGACTCCTTCAGCTCAGGAGAGCTTAATACCTCAGTGCAAATCTCCTTTATATGTAGGCCAGATGGGGCGCCCATTCCTCCCTCCCCCCACTGCAGTTCTCACCGAGTACTCTCTGACCTTCTGGAGTGTGGAGGCTGAGGCAGGGCAAGGAGAAGGCCTAGCATGTGGTGCTTGCTATATAGGATTGCATAGGATTGCAGCTCAGGATGCAGGAGTATCACTGCTATGGGCACAGCTGGGGATAAGGCTCCCTTTGTCACACACAGGTGGGCAATGACACTCTGGCACTTAGTGGCTGGGGCTCTGCTGTATTTTAAAGCTTACCTCCTTAAAAGGCAGGCTCCTAGCATGGACTCAATATTTCTCTGGTTACTACTATGTTATTCTATTGAAAGGAGGGTGGATGCGTGTCTTCTCCCCATTCTAAATTCTGTCACAATATCGGGACATAAAACTAGCCAAGATATTAAGCGTCAAGAAGTGAGAGACGTCTTTCTTCCACTTTCAGCTCATTTAAGCAGGAGAGACATGTGTGGAATGGCAAAATTACCACATTCCTTTCCAAGGATGTAGTAATCGCTTCCAAGAATTGAGACTACTTATTTGGGATAAGGGACAGCAGACAAGAATCCACAGGCTCTGTAGAGCAAGAGCTTCCCTGCTGAGGAAGAGTGGTATGGAATTATGTTAACCAAGACTGTGATACTTGTACCAAGTTTTCTACCAATAACAAACGGCCATCAGGGTGTAGCTCCTAGACTACATTCCATACAGCCCTATAGAAGAAAGTGCGCCTGGGAATTGACCTCTGGCTGCAGGCCTGGGGTCAGTGGGGCTCTGTGTTAATTGTGTGCTGTCCCACTTAAAATAAACGAGGAGCCATTAAGTCTCTGGACTTGTCATGCCACATTAATAGATTCTTGTGCAAAGGTTGAAGAAGAAAAAAAGCTTTTTGTTTTCACGACCCTGATTTTTAACTACGACTAATCTTTCCTGACCACAAGAAACCATACTTTCTATAAACAATGTTTAGAAACATACGTTAGGGCTGTGGGAATGGCTCAGTGGAAAATGCGCTGCTGCTGAGTCTGAGGACCTGGGTGACTCATGGCTGTCTATAACTCCAGTTCCAGGGGATCTAATGCCCTCTTCTGGCTTCCATGGACAGCAGGTATGTACATGGTGCACAGTCATATGTGCAGACAAGACATAATACATAATAAAAAATACACATCAAAGAGACCTCTGTGCCAGCTAACAATTGCCCAGGGCACTGAAAACCCCGGAGCTGATGAACCTGGCAAGGCTTCCCCAGAGACTGCATTCTGCTCAATTCACAAACACTAGTTATCTCCTGGGTACTGGGATTACACATGGGCACCCCAACATGTGGCCTCCCGTTTCACATGCCCAATTCTGGAATTTGATTTTCAGGGAGATTATAAATTTAAATCAGTCACTCGGGGAGGGGACTTTCTAAATAAGAGAGGAGAGACAGGAACAATTGCCACGGGCCCCTTCTGTATATAGGTCCATGTGCTCACTCCTTGGCAAATATGACTTACTAGGGAGAAAGATAACCTGTTGAGAAACAGGAGGGCATTCCTGCCCAGAGATAAACCTGGGAAGGAAGTTCTACTTTATAGTTTTAGTCTTGAGTCCTTTTCAGATTTAATGGCTGTTTAAGAATGGTGTTAGCAGCCAGACATGGTGGTGCATGCCTTTAGTCCCAGCACTCAGGAGGCAGGTAGGTGGATTTCTGTGTATCCGAGGCCAGTCTGGTTTACATAGCTAGTTTTAGGACAGCCAGGACTACACATAGAGGGACCCTGTCTCAAAAATGCCACCCCCACGCCCCCCAACAAGAGAATGGTGTTAGCTTACAGTAGGGCTAGAACCTTAACAAACGTCATCTTTAGAAACGGGTCCCAGCAGGGAGTAGACTACCTTATGAGCATAAAACATTTCTAAAGCAGAATGCACAGAGTAACTACCCAGACCTTTCCTGTTACTATTTCAGATCAAACATGGATTATTGATACCATTTAGAAGTCTGTAAACAGTTCTTGTTTACATGACCTTGCTGAAGAGTTACCTACACATTCAGTTAAAATTTTCTGGTCTGGGGATGTGACTCAGTGGCAGAGTGCTTTTGAGTGGCTAGCATACTCGAGATTCTGGGTTTGACACCCCTCTCCCCATCAACCCCCCCCCACACAATCTTTTTTGGGAAGCTGAAAGAATTATAGTTAGGGCTGCAATTCTGCTTTCCTAACTAACTCTAGAGGGTTAGCAAAACCTAAGGATGAGAGTTCTAAAGCAAGCCCACACACCAGCTAACTGCTCTTTCATTGTTCACTTGCTGTATTCATTCCATCTGTTCCACAAAAGATACACAGAGATCACCAGTAATACAGCAGTAAGCCATTCACATGTGGTTCTTCATGTGTGCCCCTGGATCGCTACAGAGATCCCTTTGGCGTTTCCCTATGCCACCATGAACACCATTCCTGATTTCCACAGCCCTGAGGTAGGTGGAGGCTGACATGCTCTCCTCCATCTCTCTCTAGATGTGGACTACAGTTGTATCATGTTCCTGGTACCAGCCAGGAGGATCTGTGAGTACCTTGGTTCTAGGTGAGTGGACAGTTTGAGGGCTAGGTAACTATGGCAACCAGATCAGGACTTCTGCATCACAGGAAGGGGTGTGGCCCTTGGGCAGTTAGCCTTCATTACAGTACAGTGTGGCAATGTCTACATTGTGGACTTGACTTTGAAGTTAGGATGAGCTAAGGTAAGAGCAGGCCCCACTTAGGCATTCTTTGTTCTTTGTTATTTTATTACCTGTGTTGAAATAAGAAATGAGCAGCTAGAGAGACAGCAGGTAGAAAAGCTTCTGCTCTGCTGTGCAGGCCTGCTGACCTAAGGTTTATCCCTGAACCATATGAAGGTAGGGGAGAAATCACTCCTTCAGATTGACCTCTGACCTCCACAGTCATGCCATAACACACGTGCTTCTTATTGTCTCTCTCCTCCCTCTCACACACATGCACATACACACAAATGACAATAAGACTACTACTTACGGCAGAGACAGAGATAGGAAAAGCAGAAGGAAACCTGGTCCATGACTGCATTTCTTTTACAGGGACAAATAGGGCTTATTAATTTCAAGACATTTCCCAAGATTTTTCTTGTGTTACCAGCTATCTGAAAGTCACTCTAAGCAGAGGATATTGCTTCTAACTCCTTACTTTTTAGTTTCAAGTTACCACAGTCAAATCTTAAGGTAAACTCAAGATGTAAAATATCTAAGCCAATGGGGACGGCCCTGATGAAGACAGAGCCCCGCAGAAGTGGAATTACAAATCAGATAACGAGTTATCCTAAACTGAGCTGCTACACTGACACAGAGGCTGCTGTATGCAGTCCCAGCAGGGCTGCACAGAGAGGAAGTGCCTCTGTCCACCTCTCCACCTTCGTGGGTCTTTCCTGTCAGTTGGCATGGAACTCAGTCACCAGCCATTTGATCTGCAGGTGGCATGCCCTGAGACTCTGCCAACTCTGGGGACACAAATTGATTTAATAACAGGTTTCTGAGGAGTGCCTCCCTTGAATAGTAACAGAGATCTTCTTGGTAACCAAATCGCCATCCTGTGAGGGGCAGGGTAGAGCGAGAGCTGGAGGAAGGAGGGAAGGGTGAGGGACTTTGTTTCTGCTGGGAAGTTTACTAAGTTTCCCCCCTGCTGCGCTGAACATAGGGCCTTACACATACCAGGCAAGCACTGTACCAGCGAGCCACATCTCCTGAGCAGTTGAATCTCTCTCTTGTCTTCCTCCTCTATCTCTCCTCTAGACTGATGCAAAGCTCCTCCATGTTGATTTAAAAAGCTGGGAGGTGGAAGGATTTAACAGGAGGATGGAGAGAGGGTCCATGGAATTGAATCATCCTTGATGCTCTACCTGCTCATGGAGCTGAGGGTGTGTGTGTGTGTGTGTGTGTGTGTGTGTGTGTGTGTGTGTGTGTG
>NW_021604601.1:3533310-3553047 GCF_004785775.1 Grammomys surdaster | reverse complement strand
GTGTGTGTGTGTGTGTGTGTGTGTGTGTGTGTGTGTGTGTGTGTGTGTGTGTGTGTAAGCCTGGTGGAGACAAAGAGAAAGAAAAAGAGGTGGGTGGCCTCCGACAACGTCTAACAACTGGAAGCTTGGCTAGCCAACACATGCTGGATCAGGGACCATCTATGGCCTGTCTTAACTGTCAAAGATGAAGGAGGTCTACATTGTCTTACCTTTTCAAGATATCAGTCTGGGTCTGGGACTGATTTACTTGTTTTGTATCTATTTTTTAAATAGGTATAGGATCTTACTATCTAGCTCAGGCTAGCTTTGAACTCACAATCTTCCTGCCTTGGCCTCCTCAGGATGGAATGACAGCAGTGTTTCTACCATCTCCAGCCCTTGAACATCATAGGGGGAAATTCAACATGTTTTTCCCCCTACTTTAACTTTCCCCAGATCCTCAGCTGGAAAATACCTCAATGATTTGCTTGCCTAAATAGAAGCTCAAGCCAGGCCCAGTGGCTCACTTTCTTTTCCTGATAGTGGCTGATCCTGATGTAGAACTCTCAGCTTCTTCTCCAGCAACATGTTTGTCTTCAGAACTACCTTAGGTCAGAATTGATTAGCATATGCAAATATGTACAGCAAGGCCATCTTGCATATCAGTCATATCCCCGTGTACCTCTTCTGTCTCTGAGTTAATACTTTCTGGTGCTTCCTATACATCTGCCGCCTCCTCCTGCTCCTCCTCCTCTTCCTCCTCCTCCTCTTCTTCCTCTTTCTCTTCTTTTTTAAAGATATATTTATTTTATTTATATGAGTACACTGTAGCTGTCTTCAGACACACTAGAAGAGGCATCAGATCCCATTACAGATGGCTGTGAGCCACCATGTGGTTGCTGGGAATTGAACTCAGGACCTCTGGAAGAGCAGTCAGTGCTGTTAACTGCTGAACCATCTCTCCATTTCTACATCTGCCTTCTATATATCAACATGTTCTCTGGGAGGCCTCTAAAGTCATCATCCCCTCCCCACATCCAACCCCAACACTGTTCTGTGTGTATACAGTATGCATGCAGAGGACAGATGTCTGTTTCAGGTTTCTTCTTCAATCTCTCTCCACCTTATTTTTTGAGACAGGGTCTCGCCTCACACCTGCAAGCATGCTAATTCAGCTTGCCTGGCTGGCCAGGGATCAATTCCTCTTGTTTCTGGCTTCTTCAGTGCTTGGATTAAGCTTATGTGTGACTTTAATGTTCAGTGCTGGGAGCTAAATTTAGGTTTCACTGAGCTATCTCTCCAGTCCTCCAACTCATCTCTTAATGCATTCAAGAAAAAGATGAATTTTCTTTGGCGCCATCCTTCCCTGGCATCATTCTGTAGGGTTATTAAAACAATCCCCATAGTGGGCCCTTCCTGTTTCACAATCAATAGGAACTTTCAGTTCTCTGAGTTTCCATTTCCTTGACCCATATTTTAGCGACATTCTCATGATAACCCCCAGTTGGCCCCGGCCTTTGATGGAGGTTGACTGGTGTTTAACCAACAGTATAGGTTCCATGCGATGGGGCACCACCCTTTATAACACAGTCAAGGGAAAGTCTTGCATTCAAACTTTTAAAGTGTTTGAATTTTTAAGATACTGTGAACATTTAAAGTTACTATGCTATATATTGTAATATTTACATGCAATCTTGGAGATAAACAAGAAAAAGAAAGGCTATGGTTTAATAGTGATTTGTGTGTGTGTGTCAAGTTAACAAAGGATGGACTTTTGGCAGCTAATGTTCTTTGTCAACTTGACACAAATGTAGTAGTCACCCAAGAGGAGAAAACCTCAACTGAAGAAGTGTCCAGATCAGATTAGTCTGGCCATAGTTGTGAGACATTTTCTTAATTGATTATCAAAGTAGGAGAGCCCGACCCACTTTGGCAGATACCATTCCTAGGCAGGTTGGCTTGGGCTATAGAAGAAAGATAACTGAGCAAGCCAGAGGGAGGCAGCTAGTAAGCCATGCTGCTCCATGGTCTCTGCTCCAGCTGTTGCTTGGACTCCCCTCAACGATTGACAGTGACACAGAAATATAAGTTGAAACAAGCCCTTTCTTCCCCAGGTTGCTTAAAAGCTCTTTAAGGGAGGAAGAGATGGCTTAGAGACTAAAAATACCTGTTACTCTCTCAGAAACCCAGGGTTTGATTCCCAATATGACATTGTGGCAAATAGCCATATATAACCCAAGATCCAGGGGGAACTGATACCCTTTTCTAGCCTCCACAGGAACTAGACACAAGACATATGTATAGGCAAGACACCCATATCCATAAAAATAGAATAAAAGGGTGATACCCCAAATCTTCAATCTCAGCACAGAGGCAGGGATATCTGGCAGGCCTGGTCTACAGAGAAACCCTATCTCAAACAACAAAAACAAACAAAGACACTATTGACAAGAAATAAGACAATCACTTAAAAACGATTCTCACTGCACTGAGTTCTCGTACGCCCTTTAAATCTAGAATAGCTGTCTTTACGAAAGGAAGACTGGTGAGTACAGGCTCTTACTGAAGCGTATCTGGTTTCTAAATACTTGGAGACTCCCCAGATGTCTTTTCGTCTTGATTTCTTATTCAATTCCACCATGGCTACTGAACATACTCAGTGCGATCCGAATCCTTTAAAATCTATTGAGACCAGTCTTGTGGCCAGACCATAGCCAGTCTTGGCAAATGCTCTATGTACGTTTGCAATGGCTTTGTGCTGCTGGGTGGAGTGTTCTAGAACTGCCAATTAGGTCAAGTGCAACTGTAGTATTATTCAAGCCTTCTGTATCTTTATTGATTTCAGTCTGTTTTTTTCTGAGTGGGATTCAAAATTGTCTAACTCTACTTGGGGACTGGCCTATTTGCTTCATCCTTCCGATCCCCCGTCATGGTTTGTATATGCTTGGCCCAGAGTGGCACTATTAGGAGGTGTGGCCTTGTTGGAGTAGGTTGGCTCCTCCTGCACCATGCCTGCCTGGATGCTGCCATGTTCCTGCCTTAATGATAATGAACTGAACCTCTGAACCTGTAAGCCAGCCCCAATTAAATGTTGTCTTTATATGAAGAGTTCTTGGTCATGGTGTCTGGTCACAGTAGTAAAACCCTAAGACACCCCCACTCCCATTTCACGTATATTGAAAATGTTATTTTATCAACAAGCACACGATTATTATGTCTGTTGATGAAAATGCCACTTTAATTAAAAATGTTTTTGTATTATGTGTCTGATTTGTGTATATGTACGGTTTGTGAACGTGTGTGTGTATGTGTGTGGTATGCATGTAACAGTGCATGTGTGATGTCAGAGGACAGCTTCAGGTGCTTGTCCTCACCATCCACGCTCTCTGAGACATTTTCTCTGGTGTTCACTGCTGAGGAAGACAGGGCAAGTGCCCCACAAGCCCCTGGAGACTCCTCCTGTTTCCACTGTCCATCTCACTGTCGGAACACTGAGATTAAAGACATGTACTGTGCCCAGGTTTAAATGGGTGTTTGGGATTTGAACTCGGACTCCCACACTTGTGCGGCCAGTGCCTTACCCACTGAGCCATCTTCTCCAGCCCCCCATGCTGTTCTCCACTGAGTTCTAGAACCTTTCGATTAGCATTAGTGATTGCCCTTCACCCTTCTCTTGCATAGTATAATATAAGATCCTTTGAGAGAGTTCATGTTCATGTAACTTAAAAAAAAATGTTTTATACGTATGGGTATTTTGCTTCAAGGTAAGTTTGTGTGCCACATATATGCCTGGTGCCTGTGGATGTCCAAAAGAGGGCATCAGACCCCCTGGAGCTAGAGCCCTAAAGAGTTGTGAGCCGCCTTGAGGGTGCTAGGAACCAAACCTGGGTCCCCTGCAAGAGCAGCCAGTGCTCTTAACTGCTGTTTTTAGGGTCACTGTCCACTAATTCCAACATTTGTAAAATGAATGGGTTAATTTTGATTGGCTTTCTTCATTGGAAGACATGCTCTTATTTCCTTTTTTCTTTTCTTTTCTTTTTTTTGGTTTTTCGAGACAGGGTTTCTCTTTATAGCCCGGGCTGTCCTGGAACTCACTCTGTAGACCAGGCTGGCCTTGAACTCAGAAATCCACCTGCCTCTGCCTCCCAAGTGCTGGGATTAAAGGCGTGCGCCACCACCGCCCGGCCCATGCTCTTATTTCTTTTTAGGCTTCTTTGGAATGGATACCAGGCATTTTATTTTGTTGTATATTCATTGTTTTTATATCTGTTTATTGAAAGCTTATTACATGCATGCATGCATGCATGCATGTCTGTCTGTCTGTGTATAGCAACCATTGGACTAACTGTGAGAGTTGGCTTTCTTCTTCTACCAAGGGTGTCCTGAGAGTTAAATTCAGGCTGTGAGGCTTGCTTGCCGGTGGCTTTACCCGAGGAGCCATCTCACTGACCTGGACATATATTCTTATATTCTGTTCTGGGACAGTTAAGTTACTTTTAGTCACTCCAGTACAGGCTGATCCTTCCGAGTTTTGCTTTTAATCTCTGTTAGGGAGGACTAGAGTTATGTTTAGTCTGGGATTAATTTTATCCTTACTACCAAGGCAAGATTTTTGAATATTTTGACAAGTTTGCCCCCTCCCTGCTTCATTGAAGCCACACATGATTTCCTTAATCCTTCTGGGTGGCCCCTCCCCTGGATCTCCATACTTGTGCGGATCAGACTGTCTTGAGTGCTCTAGGAAGGCTGTTTTCCTCTCAGATACCTTCCATGCAAACATTAGCTGCCTTGATTTCCCAGACAGACACTCTCTCTGTGTCTTCCACAATGGAACAAGCTGAGCTTCTGTTCTCTGGGATTCTTCTCCTTACACACTAGCCTGGAAGTCTTTTCTAGATAACTTTAGTTCTGGGGCTTTCCTTGTAGGCTTCCTGTTCTCTGTGGGTTAAGGTTCTATTCCAGCAGACACCCAGTGGCTTAGGTATTATTTTTCATAACTTCTTTCAACTTTCTAGTAATTTCAAGAAGAGGTTCAATCACCTGTCCCAGCATGCAGTGTACCCTGAAGAGTGTTATTTCTCATCAAGGGAGATAATATTGTTTTACAAATGTGCATGTAAACTTTATAGGCTCATGGAGCTTTTCCAGTTCATTATAACTCCACCCACCAATTAGAGAGCAATTGTTATACGAGACATGATACACTGGGAAATTAGATAAGAATCCCAAGATCAAAATTACATTAATAAGCTCCACCATGCAACACCCAACTAACACATAAAATAAACACAAGAAAGCAATCTTTTTCAGATAAAACATTTGTAATACTTAAAACAGTGCACAAGAGAGTCTGTACTTAAAATGTAGTTTAAAATAATATATATGCTTAAAAAAATAATTAGAGCCAGGTGTGGTAGTGCATACCTTCAGTCCCAGCACTTGAGAGGCAGAGGGAAGTAGATTTCTGTGAGTTCAAGGCAAGCCTAGTATGTATAATATATACTGAGGTCCAGGCTAGGCTAGGCTAGCCAGGACTACAGAATGAGAGCCTGTCTCAAAATACAAGAAACCTGAAAACATTTGTAGTAACGAGTAGGCAACAAAGGTGCACTCATTTTCTATTTGAGTTATAAACTATGCCTCCTCCTGCTGCCCTCTTGGTGACCCTGATGATTGACAGCTTCCTACCATGGCACATTCTCTAACACAGTTCAGGCATCTGACACATATCTGAGTAATTCTCTAGCATGCCGACGTAGACGGATGCCATCAGTCCTGTAGGTATTTTCCCACAGAAATCAGGCCGATAAAGCTAGAGTTTTCCTTATACAGAAGGCCCAGATTACCGACGTCAGCGCACTTTACAGGGTATGGGGGAGAACATTCCGTCATCACGCCTCCTGCTATAGCTTGGGGTGGTAGTGAGATGGCGTTCAACTTCAACTAACACATCACTTTGACTTTGTTTGCCTCCTCCAATCCACCACTGGCCATTGTCATCACTGTGAGGTATTATTACGTACGCCTACAGCAAATGTGACACTTGTATAAACATGTCATTTCCAAGCACACCTCTTAGATGTGGCAGGCGTCTCTCCCATCTCCTGTCCCACTTTGGAACTTAGGGAAAGTGACACAAAACAGTCCTTGGAATTCTCTCAACAATTCTCTTCCAATGCTTTACCCTCCTTGCCCTAGAACCATGGATTCCCATGAAGAAAGGAACATGGCTGTGTGTCTGCTGTAAGAAAGAGTTTTCTTAGCCCCTCTCATCTTGTTCCTGGGCACGCTGGGCCTTCTGGAGCAGTTTTGCATAGTTACTACTGAAACCCAACATCACATGAACCTCTCTTTTTGTGTCAGTAACATAGGGCCTGTGGAACCAAATCTGGCTAGCTGCCTGTGTTTACAAATAAAGCTTTATTAGAACATAGCCGTGTGTGTGTGTGTGTGTGTGTGTGTGTGTGTGTGTGTGTACATTGGATATGGCTGTGTGGCTCTTTATGTTTTCACAGTAGAACTGAGCAGTTAGGATGGAGACCGTATGGTGGGTATAAGCCATCCATGAAGCTGCTTTTGGTACCTTCACAGGAAACGTTTCTCAAATTTCTGTGCCAAGAGACAGTGCTACAGACAGAAAGGCTTAAGAGCCAAGAGAGTGGGAGAGCTTGGGAAGAATGTGAGTATTCCATAACTTAAAGTTATGAGTATTCCATTCCTTAAAGATGCCACAGTCAATTGAGGTGCAGGTGTCCACTGACACTGGTTCAACAGAACACATATCCTAGCAAGGCAAAAGTCAGGGACACTAACTTGGTAGAGCAGAGGAGTTCCGTGGACATGTGAGAGTCCTTCATGGTATTTTTCACTTATATTTGCAGGATTTAAGTCATAAACATTTGTGTGTGTGTGTGTGTGTGTGTATGAATAAAACAAAGTACTTTTGTTGAGACAAAGACTTTTTTTTTTTTTTCCGAGACAGGGTTTCTCTTTATAGCCCTGGCTGTCTTGGAACTCACTCTGTAGACCAGGCTGGCCTTGAATTCAGAAATCCGCCTGCCTCTGCCTCCCAAGTGCTGGGATTAAAGGCGTGCGCCACCACTGCCTGGCCGAGACAAAGACTTTTTTATGCATGTGTGTATATATATATTCATATATACATATATCATTTGTGCGTGTGTGTGTATCAATAAAACAAAGTACTGTTTTTTTGAGACAAAGTCCTTTTTTTTTTCTTTTTTTGGAGACAGAGTTTCTCTGTGTAGCCTTGGCTATCCTGGAACTCACTCTGTAGACCAGGCTGATCTTAGATTCTCAGAGATCCACCTGCCTCTACCTCCTGAGCTCTGGGATTAAAGACACGTGCTGCTCCCGCCTAGCCTAAGGCATCTGTTTTCTGTGGAGTATCATTGTTAGGGCTGTAAAGACCTTTTAAGTACTTGGGGATGTGCTCTCTCCTAGTCCCAGTAGCCATGTGTGACTTTCATGTCACTTTGTCCAGACATAGTAAGCCTGGTGATGTCTCAGTCATCTGAGTATGGGAAGAATGGGCCCTTTGCAAAGCACCAGTCCAGAGCTTGGCTTTCTGTACTGACACCAAAGTAGTGGTTTCTGTTGGCTGTCTTGGGAACTGCTGTTGCGACTATTGGCAAGAATAGGAAAGGCAAGTCTATGACATGTTCAGTACATCCACAGGACCTGCAGAGGGACGTACTGCTAGAAAACTCTGAGAAAGACCTAGGGGTGACCCTGTCATTTCCACTGTCTTTAATATCTGCCCTCTAAATGGCACGTACCCAAATGACTTCACCGGTAGCAAGGTGAAGGGGACGCTGGAGAAGACACTTTGACAGGAAGATGATTTTGGACAAACTGGTACGTAGGACCAAGGACAGAAGATGCTGATGAAGGCAACCCTGAGCCCTCTGGCTGCAAACGCAGAGCAGAGGAAAACACCGTCATGGCAGACTTGGTTCAAGGGTGGGGACTGGAGAAAGCAGAGCTCGGAAGAATCTACTGAATGGATTCTGTGTTTAGCTTTTGCCATGAACAACCAGCACACAAAGGTCCTCCAGCCTACCAAGCTAGCTAGCGGGAGAAAACAGAGAAGAAAAGAGAAGATAGAAGAAGAAAGAGAGGAGAGAGAAAGAGAAAAGAGAGATGAGGCGGAAAGGAGGGAGAGAGGCCTCACTAAAATTATGTGTTTGGTTTTTTTCACATAACTAGATTTGGGCCATATGACTGTAGCTGCTTTAGAATAAAGCCAGCTAAAAATTCACAAGGTCGAGGTGGCTGAACTCGTATGAAGTAAACAGTGCATTCTATCCCTTTGCCCTGGGACCCGCTTTCCCCAGCCTCCCAGTCTGAATTCCTCGTCTTTCACCAAGACCGCCCCAAATTATGATTGATGTGAAAGCTGCAATAAAATGATACCATAGTTTCAGTTCTTTCCAGAAATTTAATGAAATCAGGAAAACTGGCGCAGGTCCATAGTGTCAGAATCAAAGCTGGAGACCGTGATCACTGCTTCAAAGACACATAGATGACTTCAAAGGAAACACAGCTGCAGACAAGTATTGGTCCTGTCTTTAGGGAGACCGATGACCCCTCCAGTGAATGGACCGTTGTTGACAACGCCAAGTGCGGGCAAAGTGGTAATATTCTTGCCAACTTGTGAGAGTTTAAATTTCCTACCTTTTCTATACTGTCACGTTAAGCTGTCTTGGGATATGGGGTTAAGTTAAAATGTTTATGCAATTTATATCAAGCTTAAGCAATTTCTATTAAGTTAGCTTTTGAGAAATGATTGGGTGATCAGGTCTGAACACTTAGAGACTCTTCTGGGATTTGTGGGTGGAAACAGGAAAAAGCCAAAACAGTTGGGGGAGGGGGAGGGAGAGAGTGGGGGGAGGTCAGGGAGTGAGCTGAGAAGCATATGGATGTTGAAATGAAACCCTCAGTTCAAGAGGGAGCTGACCCAAAGCTGCAACTCAGAGCCCTGAGGAAATGCCTCAGGATTCCAAAGATCTGGTAGCGTTATGAATCAGGTCCAAGAACAAAAACAGTGAAAAACAACACTGGAAGATCCTGAGGTGTTTCTATCTCCATCACGGATACAATCTTGGCTCAGGTTCCTTTTGCTGGGTCACCAGACAAAAGGCATCCTCGCCCCTTCAAACCACAATGTAGCTTTCTACTCCAGTGTGGTCCTGCAGGCATGCCCCTGTTACTATACATAGGAGGACCGGAATAAGCTTTTCTTTGTCATCCTTTGATTTAATCAAAACACAGGGGTTGCCATCAGATCTGTCCTCCAGCTGTTACTTAGGTTTACACAGAAGTCTCCATTAATGCCGCTCATCTCTTTCATGGTGTCATGCCCAAGAACAAACTTACTACGCAAATGTGACTCTCAAGCCTTCTCAGGTCTCCTGCAGAGCCTCACTAGAAGTCATTATGTTTACAATGCACCTGCAGGCCTCAGGCAAACAAAAAGACCACAAAACATGGGATACAGTGGTGTACATTGGCTGCTATCCCCACAGCATTGGCAGGCAGGCAGGAGTGAATGGTAAAGCCTAGATGGCAGGCTTGCCATCTTGTTCCAACTTGGAGGTAAAGGGTTAACCACACAGCAGTGTCCTGCCACTGGATGGATTGCTTGTAGACCATGAATAAATAAATGAACATACATATTTATATATGTCACCATCTGCAATGCAAGCTTCCATTCCATCCATCTATTGGTCTATCTGTCCATCCATCCATCCATCCATCCATCCATCCATCCATCCATCCATCCATCCATCCATCCTACAGTGCTAAAGATTGAATTCAAGGCCTTTAATTACCCAACAGGTACTGTGCCACTTACTTATTTTTTTTTTTCTTTGAGATGAAATCTCAGGTATCACAAGTCGATCTCAATCTCACTATATGTCTCGGTAACCATATGTCTCCTGCACTCCCACACGATACATATGGACTCAATAAATAAATACATGTAAAAATTAAAATTTAAGGGCTTTCCTTTACCAGCAGGTTTCTAGGTACCAGAGTTGATCTTTGTAAGTGAGGATGACTTGGAATTCCCGATCCTCCTGCCTCTGTCTCCTGGGTGCCGGGAGTGCAGTTTGACACCATACCTCATTATTTCTTTCTGATGTTTTCAGACTGAAAAATGTGGTAGCCACTACTTATAAAAATGATACAATGTTGCTAGGCATGGTGGCACATGCTTTTAATCTTGTACTTGGCAGAGGCAGAGGCTGACAGAGCTCTGTTGAGTTTGAGACCAGTGTAGTCTTCATAGAAAGTTAAGAGATAGGCAAAGCTAAAAACAACAACAAACAAACAAACAAAAGCCAGGGGGAGGGAGGGGAAGAAAAGAGGGAAAGGACGGGGTGGGGTGGGGGGGTGGAGTAAATATTTAAATGTAGTTGGTTCTAATGACGTCACCACTGTTAAGTTGTCCATGCTCCAGTAAATAACTCCCTAACCATGTTCACACAAGCAACCCAAATGAAACTGAGTAAAACACACTTGCACACGTACTCGAGCACACACCCCACCTACATGTGTACGCACGCACGAACGCATGCACGAAGTCATGCACATCCCCTCTCCCCCACAGACACACACACTAAAACAGAAAGCAGACAGAAAACCAGGAAGGGGATCTGAAGGCAATAAGGGGCTCAGTGGACCTGGTGATGGATGAGAGATGGTACTGGGAAACGAGCAAAGGACATTACATACATGTATAAAGTTGTCAGCTACACAGATTTAAAAATGGTGGAATGGCTTATGGTCTTTTTAACTGGCCAAACCAGTAGAATTTGCTTTCCTCGTTTTAACACTAAAAATAGAGTGCACTGACCTACCTACATTGCTTGTATGTGCTGAGCAGGAAACAAGATGGGCAACGGTAGGAGGCTGGTGCGTCCAAGAGTCAGCTTACGTCGGTAGAGAGAGCTCCCTGTCTTAGTTAGGCTTTCTATTGATGTCTGCAACTTGTGTTTGAAAAAGAAAATTAAGTCTCACAGAGCAGACTCCGTTCAACACACACACACACACACACAAAAACCACGTGATGAGGTGGATCTGTGGCTACACGTTAAGTTATGCGGCGGATGGCGTTTTAGCTCCTCCATGCCAACCGCCCCTCCCCCGAAAGAACAAACAGGAGTCTTTGCTAGTGGGAAATCTCTGATTTAATCCTGCAACATAGATGAGTAACAGTCCCTGCCACGCTTCCTGATGTCCTGGGAGTCTGGAGGCCACTCTATCTGGCACAGGTGGATCCCTGCTGGTGGGTCATGACAGTGATGCCAGGCTGGCCCAACAGACATGGCCGCCGAGGGGTGCTGAGGATTAGTCAGTAGGCAATGGTAGAGGAGAAGTCCCTCTCCCAAGGATCGTGGGTCTTAGCTGAGGTGGGCCACTGAGACAGACACGAGGGGTGGAGTGGGCAGAGCCACTTTGAGGAAAAGAGGACAGAAGCCACCAGTCTGCCTACAGCAGTGGGGGAGACTGGATCAACTGCAGAACCTCTCTGTTATGTGGGCCAATTTGTTCCTCCTCTTTGTCCAAGTTCGAGTCGAGTTTCTGTTATTTGAAACCACAGGAGAGTTCTGACAAACAGGTCTAGTTTAAGCCCTCACCCGGCAGGAAATAGCTCCATCCCGTTCCATCCCAGCCCATCCCAAGGCCTCGAAGCTTGGAGAAGGGGCAATACTGTAATAGGCCAGCAAGGAATCAGGAGCGTGGTGGGGCAGCCTGGGGCGGAGGGCAGGGCTGTGCCTGAGCTCTAACCAGACCCTTTCTTCAAAAAGACAGCCCAAGTAACATCATCTGCTCCCCTGAAAAGGACAGCCCAAAGCCAGAGTGAGCAGATGTTTGCCCTGATGAGGAATAGGCAATCATTTGTTTTAATATTAAAAAAATGTATTTTTTTTTCTGGGGGGGGTGTGTGGAATAATAGTGAATCTTAAACCAATCTTTGCTAAATTGGAAAAAGAAAAGCATCCATCTCCAAGTTGGATATTTCTCAGGAATTTAAAAGATGTCATAGAGGGAACTTTTTAAATTTATCACATACGATGTGAATTTCTTTGGAAGCCAGCTTTGTTAGAGAAGGCAGAGAGCTTCGGGACACGGCTCTGCAATTGCACTATTCCTGCCAAGTATCAGACTCTTCTCATTCTTGGATTTTTCTGGAGACTTTAAAGCAACAGAGTTTTAAAGACAAACAATTCAGTGTTGTGTTTTGAGAGCCTCTCCCTCTTGAGTGAGTTCATCCAGGAGTGACCTGGTCCCAGTGGAAGCATTATGACAGGGGTCTTTTAAGCCTCTGATGGTATGTGCCGGAAAATATGGTCCTCTAAGATGCTAGTCATTTCCTATCACTACAGTGTGCTCTGTTGAAGTCTGAAAACAGCAACAAAATCAAGACAAAACGACAATAATAAACCAACCAGACGCAACCCTTTAGTTTTAAAGGTGTATTTTTCAAATGCTCCATTGAGTTCCATCAAGACAATGTAAGGACAGCTGGCATTGCCTCCCCCCCCCCCCCCACTCTGTTCTTGATGTTTGGATGTTTAATTATTCTATTCACTTTACTGTCTAAATACATTTGCATAAGATTGCAACAGTATCAGATGGAAGCCTTCATGGGTTTGTCAATATTATTTTTGGCTAGCCTCATGGAAGGGAAACATGTTATGCTAAAAGAGCCACAAATTTAAACAGGGAAATAAACACATTGCCCCTACATCTGCATAAGCCACATTTGTCAGCGACTTTGAAA
Source organism: Grammomys surdaster (assembly GCF_004785775.1). Lineage (NCBI taxonomy): Eukaryota > Metazoa > Chordata > Mammalia > Rodentia > Muridae > Grammomys > Grammomys surdaster. Next base: position 3,540,257 of record NW_021604601.1, on the reverse strand, counting down.
AGAAAGTCGGGCATTTAGCGAGGTGAATCGTCTTTCAAAATCTTCAGGCTTTTCCCGATGCTAGGCTGTACAACGTCAATGAATCATGTTTGAAAGCTACTAGAACAAAGGCTGTGGGTGACTTGTGAGATAGTAAAGGAAGCTGAGAGAGGAATAAAGACCCAAAGGGAGAATTCCTGCTGTTTTAAAAACATATACTTCCAGACTATACAGAAGACCTTCAACTTGTTTGAAAACTTATTTTCTATTGTTACATTTGACTTAGCACATGTTTTATGCTATTCCCCCGAGACACTTAGAATAATGCAAGGTGTTACCTACCATGCCTAAAGGTGGAATGTGGACGTGCTCTCAAATACACACACACACACACACACACACACACACACGTAAGTGTAAGTAGGGGCACACATAGACACATAGGCTAGTGTCAAAATATCACCCAGGCTTGTCCTAGAACTCCTGGGCTGCAGTGATCCTTCTGTCTCCTGAGTGGCTCAGACAGACAGGTGTGCACCACTGCATCCAGCTTATAAGGTCACTTTAGGTCCCAATGTTAACTCCTGAGACCAAAGCCAGAGCTACATTCCATGTGTTAGGTGACATGGACATTTTAAACATTTTAAAGAACAACTTTTTTTTTTGAGACAAGGTTTCTTTGTATAGTCCTGGCTGTCACAGAACTCACTCTGTAGCCCAGGCTGGCCTTGAACTCAGAAGTCTGCCTGCCTCTGCCTCTCAAGTGCTGGGATTAAAGGCGTGTGCCACCACAGCCTGGCATCATAGGGCTTTCTAAGCCTTCTATCTTAGTTAAAGCCACCCAGAATGAAATTCAAAACTAAATAAACAAATAGTGATTTCCCATTTCAGACTGTGTGTGTGTGTGTGTGTGTGCACATGTGCGTACATGTACTCATGTGGAGGTCACAAGTCAAACTTGGGTGTATTTCCTCAGGATGCCACCAACCTTTTTTGGAGGGAGGGGGACAGAGTCTCTTATTGGCCTGGAAGTCACCAAATAAGCTGGCAAGCCCCAGGGATCTGTCTGTCTGTCTGTGCCCCCTTAATGCTAGGATTACAAAGGTGTGCCATCACACCTGGATTTTACTTGGATTCATGCTTGCACAAAGCAAGCCCCTTACCCACTAAGAAGTTTCAGTCTTCAAGTTCTTCGGTATCTTTCACAGAGTTTTATGCAAAAATTCACGTGCTTTTATTTGATCTTTTCCCTCCTTGCATTAAAGGGGCCACTCACCCTGTTTGTACTCTCAACACACTCCTGAGACGCATGTTGCATCCCTTTCCTGGTCCTTGAATATAAACAGTTGAGGGAAAAGACTTTGTGACATCTATCTTTTCTTCCTAGTGGCTAACAGTACCTGGAAACATTAAAAAAGAGTTGGCCAGGCAACAAGCGTAATGAAGAACGATCTTAGTTATCTACGGTCCTTTGACAACCAGGTTGCTTGAACATGAACGGTCGACTTCAAAGGCTGTGTAGAAATTCCTCCTAGGTGGGAGCCTTGATGTGAGCAGCTCTACTGTGAACAGTCTGAGGAGCAGGCTCTTTGAAATAGGAACCAGTGTAAGCCACGTGGCAAAGCTAAAGCTCCTTCCTCTTACATAGTCTCCAACACAACAGCCTGAAGAGGAGGTACAGAGTTGGACTTTCTCTGGGACTGGTTTGGGAGAGACTGTAGCTAGATTCCTCCTGCCAGAGGCTCCCGAGTGCTAGAATTATAGGTGTAGCACCGTGCCCAGCGTAACCTTGGTTTTAATGCCTACATGAGATGCTCCTGTCTCCAGAACCCTAGGCTGATAACAGATCTCACTACTGAACCTTAAACTTGATATCAAGTGTCTGCACTTGAACATGCAACACTGTTTCCCTCAACATGACTTAAAAACAAACAAAAACAAACAAACAAACCAGAACTGCATCACTGTACAGGACTGGGATAATATAACAGGTGGAAGTACATGGTCCTCATGAAACGCTGCCTACAAGGATGTGGGTGAGGGCGGGCCTCCCATTCTTCCCATGGTAGGAATATTAGCTCACTCTGTCCAAGCTGTTTTTTTTTTTTTTAACCAACAATTAGGTTTATGTTTTCCTCTTGAGAGTCTGTGATTTGCATGGACCAGGCAGAAGATGTCCACGCGAGAAGACCCAGTAAAGACCGCCGAGTCTCTAATGAACTTCCTTGATCTCGAGTTTCAGGTACTGTTGTAACTCCAGGTGGAGAGGGCTCTGGAGCATGCCTCATTTCCTTTCTACTTTAGCCTGTGCAATGGGTCCTTCCGCTTTGTTTTGTATGCCCCTGCTGCAATAAGCCACAGTCCGGCTGTCTGCTGACTTTGTACGTCTTTCTAAATGAGCAACTGTGTCTGTAAATGATCCTGGGGATCCCCGAAGAATTATCTTTCCTCTAAAATGATCCTACCCCCTTTACTGCAACTCTAGGGGAATGATAACTCCATCAGTAGCACATGCCAGAGGACACGAAAGATTCTTTTTCTTTTTTTCTAATCATTGGACCTCTGGAACCTCTTACCGGATCTCCTGTCTCCAGCTCATTTACCATTATGTAGTTCTTTGTCTTTGTAATTGTTACTATCTTTTTGTTTGTTTCTTGTTTTTTGTTGAGACAGATGTCTTATAACTTGTTCTGTAGATGAGGCTGGTCTCTAACTTACAGAGATCTGCCTGTCTCTGCCTCCCCAGTGCCTGGATTAAAGGTGTGTGCCACTACCTCCCCCCATAACAGTTACCATTTTAACAAGGCTAACTCCTCCCCCCTCTGTTCCACTCATCTTGCTGCCTGAGTGATCTTTCTAAAAATGTGAACGCAATGATATTGTGCCACTAAAGATTCTCAGGCTCTGCAAAATAAACTCAATTCCATGTGACACGGGCCGTCCCTTCCTGCCCAGTGTTGTAACACATTGTAACTCTTGTAATATTTACAGAGCCTTGTCATATTAAAGGACATTAGCAATACTGTTTCAGGCCTTGAAGTTTTGTATCTTCTGCCTCTTTGTCTTGTATCACCTGGTTAAGCTCTCTGTGGTCGCAAGGCCACCAACTCTGTAGGCTCCTGGAGCCCATCTGCCTCACCCTGCTCTAATTCTGGCTCTCAGGGATCTCCGTACATAGCTTGTGTCTCTTACTAGCTTTTTCATTCCTCAAGGGCAAGGTCCAGGTCTTTGTGATTCTTTTTCTCTTGGCCTCGTACCCAACATTCCTCTATATATGCCGAACAAGTGAATCAGACCTCTGGCATTTTGTGTGCAATGGGGTGTGTAAATGAGGCTAGGCTGGCTTAATGAATGGTCCGTCATGCTTCAGAACAGGGTACCTAATAGAAGCGGGCTAGTTGTTTCTGAGGGGGAAAACTCTAGTGCCTAGACTTTTGGCAATAACCAAAATCTCCAGTGCTCCCTCTGGGGTGCATATTAGTTGAGTTGTTTCAGTACTGTTGCCCATGAATGCAGCGCTGCCTCCCCTCGGAGGTGGCTCCCTGCCAACTGTGGTCTGCTTTGCCTTGTGCTGAACTCCTATGTCCTTCCTTGAGCGACTAGAGAACCTTCCTTTGCAACACAGGAAAGGCTTCAGTCTGGAACTCAGTAAAGCCAAAAATCCATTGAAAGTATTGACTCCCCAGCGTATTATGCAATGTCCCGAGGAAGTGTCCTTCCTCACTGTGCCAAAAGGGAGCTGGGCATGCTCACAGGCGCTGTGTACAGCCGCCTCCAGTGAGCGTGCAGCATGCAGCATCTTGCATGCTCCGGAAAGTGCTCTGGGACACGCCCTTCGCCAGGTGGCTCAGGTAGCAACAGTATCCCACTACCCGGAGTTTTCAGTTTACTCAACAAAATGGGAAGCACAGAATTCTAGCATTTTCTGCCTCAAGAGGTTGTCAACTGTCAGGAAAAGCAATAGCAAAAACCAAAACCCCAAACACCCACCAATGTTCATAGCTTGATTTTATAGTAATACCAATTATATCTAGTTCAGAATTATAGATGCCTAAAGAAGAAGCAGAGTGGAAGGGCATCAGGGTACCCAGAGATGCAGGTACAAGCTAAACAGAGGTAGAAGCTAAGCCTAGGTATCCTTGAGTCTCACAATGTGCTTACCTCTAGAGAAAATAATTTGGGGGGGGGATCAGGAAAATGTTGGCTTAGGATATATACAGGAAATAGGTGCGCATGTGTGTGTGTGCGCACGCATCTTGGTGGCCTCACTACAGATGTGACAAGGGGGTGTAGTTAAGGGCACACCTGAGCCACATCTCTCCTTTCTCACAAGGGCAAATTATATGTACCCCCACAAATAATTATTTTCATGATACCCTGTGGGATCCATGAGACTCTGTAGGCAGACTATCATCCAGCCTGTAGAAAACTGGGCAAATGTGTAATGCAAAGAATGACTTTGGTTGGCTGTCACTGGCAGGGAATCTCTGAAGCAAAATTAGTCATGTTTCTATGACACATACCCAAAGCTTTTGGAAGACTAGAAGTGCGAGCCATACAAAATACAAGCCATTGGTGTCCTCACCGGTGGCCATGGAGCCTGCCATGCTCCTTCCCTACTCTTTTGTTTTGTCAAAGAATTATTTTTTTATACGTATATGAGTACACTGTAGTTGTCTTCAGACACACCAGAAGAGGGCATCAGGTTCCATTACAGATGGTTGTGAGCCACCATGTGGTTGCTGGGAAATGAACTCGGGACCTCTGGAGGAGCAGTCAGTGCTCTTAACTTCTGAGCCATCTCTCCAGCCCTCCTTCCCCACTCTTATTCTTTGGCAGTAAAAAGCTACTTATTTTGTTTATCCAATGTGGGAGGTTGGCTAGGCCCGCTCTTATTACATATGGAAATAAAGTGAGGTTACAACTTAGCCCATTATAAATATGTCAGAGGCTGTGCCTGACAGGCAGTGAAATTAACATTCTGTGTCCAGCTGTCCTTAGAGTGTGACGGTTCCCTGGCGTGTTTTAATTTACTGTAGAGAGAGAAGGCAGGACAGAGTGCCTTCTCACTGTGTATGTATGGATGTTTTTCTTGCTGAGAATCTGTCTCTCTAGTGTAAAAGCATTCTGAAGTGCTGCTAACATTTGTATGTCGCCCTTTGTTTTGTTTTAGATGTCAGTCCTGGAAAGGTGAGGTTTACAACAAAGAGCTTGAGAATTCAGCATCTCTTGTAATGAAATTTATTTGGGTGACTCTCTCTGTGGTACATGTGTGGAGCTAGAAGGTGATACTGCATGTCCTTCTCAGTTGCTCACCACCTTATTTTGAGATAATGTCTCTCAATGAATCTGGAACTCTCTGGTTTGGTGAGGCTGTCTGTCTGAGGAACTCTAGGGATCTGCTCACTCAGCGCTGGGGCTACAGGTAAGCACTTCCATGCTCACTCACTTTATTATGTATGTGAGTCCCCGAGGTTTGAATTCAGGTCTTCAAGCTTGCCTCACACGTAGTTGGCTGACTGAGTCGCCTCCCCAGACCTCTAAAGGCATGTGACTCTATGGAAGTCAAAGGACAACTTTCAGGAGTCAGTTCTCTCCTATTGAGGAGACCAGGAGTCAAACTCAAGTTTTCAGGCTGGTGTGGCAAGCCCCTTTACCCGCTGAGCCATCTTGCTGGCCCATTTCACTAATCAGTATGGAAATATTGGACTCCAGGCACAAAGGCTTTAGATATTATCTGCCCACATAATGGGCAAGTAGTTTGAAGTTGCCCTTTCTAACTGGTTGGCAGAAGCAAAGTTTCATTTCACTAACTCACAGAAAATAGGACCGTATGCCCAGCAGAAAAATGGGAACATTTTCTAAGAAGGAAAGTCAGTGATGGATCCTGACCTGCTGCCACTTGCCATCTATGGCTGGGTAAGAGACTTAAGTCCTCTGGGCATTCAGAACAGGAACAGAGATGCGATTCTTCTGAATGGATACTGGGAACAGCAAGAATGAGCACACACAAATGGCTCTGAACACTGCCTGGCACTTGCAAGTGCTCAATAAACATTAGTTCTGACGATGGTTTTGGTTTTTATCATGATTGGTTTAACCATTCCTTTATTTCCCTTGCCTTTTCTATGCCCTTTTTCTGGAAGTGTTGAAGAGATGGTCTCTTTGGTGCTGGGCAAATGCTCTGCTACCGAGCTGTGCTTCTATGCATTCATTGCCTTTAATTTTGTTTTATTTATTGTCTCTGCACACACACTCTACCTGTATGTACACCTACGTGCCAGAAACGGATATCAGATCCCACTATAGATGGTCATGAGCCATCATGTGGTTGGTGGGAATTGAACTCAGGACCTCTAGAAGATCAGCCAGTGCTCCCAAGTACTGAGTTATCTTTCTGGCCCAACATTTTTTTTTTTTTTTAAATAATGTGCTATGTATGTCAGACCTGTCTTTACTTCTGAGTATTAAGATTAAAGGCATGTACCACCACACCTGGCCAGTTGTATGCATTCTAATATTGTAGACAATTTATACCATGAAACCTCATCCCTAGCTCCCTATGTACAAATTAGGTTTCTAAGTCATAACACATTTTGGACATGGAATCATAAGACATACATAAAAATAATAACTTATGATGCGAAACTATAAAAGTTATATATTATATTTATGAAAAAAGGATTCTTTTGGAGCTAGAAAGAGATCAACTCATGGGCTCAGTAAAGATCTAGGGGGCCTGGTGAGAGACAGTTCAGCGTTTGCCCACATGCTTAATGACCTGAATTTAACCCCCAGAACCAGAAATGGAAGGAGAGAACTGGCTCTCTAAAGTTGTCTTTGGCTTCCACATGGTGCTGTAGTACATGTATGTCCCACCCATCAATACACACTAAAAATAAATAAAAAAGGATACAAAGCAAGCAAGCAAGCAAGCAAGCAAGCAAGCAAGCAAGCAAGCAAAGCAA